>NW_009952404.1:794811-853377 GCF_000747805.2 Chaetura pelagica
TCAGCAGGGGAAATCGGTGTGTCCTTCACCACACGTTCTTCCTTCTGTAATTTTAAGATCTTTACTCAGCCTTGCTTAACTACAGGCAAGGAAGTAGAAATATGCAGCTGAATCAGAGACTGGATGTGAAAGGCAAAGGTATAATAAGAATATGGAGGAAAGTAATTTAAAAACAGGATGAAAAGGAAACAAAATCCTTTCTTACTGTTATGCTGCTAACTGTCATACAAAGCCTTTTTTGCTAAGAACAGTGAATATGAGGCAGCTCCTGAAAAGCAAATCTGATGACAAGGAGTCACAGGTTTCCATTGTATTAGCCTGAAAGAGCAGCAATTTAGACCCAAGTGAATAATTCACAGCAAACAATTTATCTGATGAGTTTTGGCATCTTTCTTGGATCATGAAATATCCATGAGCAAATTGTAGCTTTGTTACAAGGACCCATTTTTGGTTTGATGAGTGAATATTTTAATTTTCCTCTTTCAAGGTTATGATTGACTGAAATGCTTTAAATACAGATTGCTTTGTAATTGGTCACATAAGTCAGATACTTTTATGTTTTCTGACTCTTTGAGATGTTCTTTTGCCTCCATTGTCTTACTCCAAATGTGATGGGGATAGTCAGTGAGTTTAGAGCCCTGGGATTTCTCATTCTCCTTTATCCTCTGTCTTTTTAAATTAAATAAAATAATGTGCATATTGGTGTATGTATATATAAAGAACACATGAAAGAAACATGAAGATAAATTATGTGGGTAGGAAAACTGCCAGAGGGATGAGTGAGATAATTGTTGAGAGAAGGGTAGGTATTGAATTCCTGGGTGTTTCAGTGTCTGGGTAGCCTATCCACCTGCCTGGTGGTAAGTTATATTTAATTGTCCTGCTTTGAAAAAAATCTTTTATGTCTGTCAGTCTCTCTCTTCCTGCCCTGTCACTGATGCCAGTAAACTGTCTGGCTAAAGTCCTTCTGTAACACAAAAACAAGAATAGACACAAATATTACTGAAGTGAATGTCATTAAAACTTTGAACATCAGTAGATGTTTTTCTTTCACTCATTTGTTCAGGTTTTGTGGTAACATAAAAGGGCTGCGTATGTGTGACAACTCAGGAAGACATAGGAAGAAGCCAGCTTACTAAAAAGTGTTTTGTGTAAAAACATACTCCTTCATAGCACTAGCAACCTCCTGTTATAGTTTTCTGTGTCAGCTAGTCCTTGAAGATACGATGCTGAAGCTTTTCTGCAAAAGGAATAAATCAGCAGCTAGGGAAACAAGAAAAGGAGCAGAAGAAAAGGAAAGCAAGAAGATAATTATGCCAGATGCTTACTTCCAGCCGATTGATTATGTAGAGTCATTCTAATGTGATTATTTAGTTGTCCAGTTGTGTATGTGCCAGCCTAACACAACTAGGATTACTGTTAACAGGAAAGAAGTCCTGGGCTTGAGAGTTCAAATAAGGATCCAGTCCCTAGTCCTGGTGGAGACACCCGTGCTATTTTACACAAGTCTTTTATCATGGCATGTTTGTCTTTTCCATGTGTAGAGTGGGTGTCTACCCCTTTTTCCTACTTGTGCCATACGTATATTGTCTGCAGAAACTATTTCTAGCACAAACAAGTCCTTTTAACAGTCACAGCTGTGGGTAAAGTTAATTAAACAGCAGCATATATCATACTTTAGATTCAAAGCCTGGCTGTCTGTAGTGCCAGCTGAAAAACTCCTGTAGCCGCTTCAATTCAGGAAGAGCACAATCTTCCCCATCCCACTGCCTCTGGCTTCTCAACATCACCTGATTCTGCATGGGATCATGTTTGTCTGCTACCCTTAAATCAGATGCAGCCTTCATTCCCCAGGATCTGCTGGGGATCTTAACACTCATCATCCATGTGGGGCAATAATTCATACAGTGATCAAGCTCTCTATTAAAAGCCATATAATATTTACTTAAACTGTTTTCAAGAAAAGCATATCACAAAACCACTTAAACCCAAAATGTGTTTATACTTGCACTTTTTCCTGAGTCTTAACCTATCCTGGATCCTAGAAGGCTGAAATATCCTCTCTCCACAGACTCCTCCTGTCAGCCTGAAGGGAATTCTGGTAATTGACCTTCCTTCCCTTCTTCAGAAGTGCTTTAAAACACGTTACAGTTCTTTTGACCTGCAGACTGCTGACTTTGTTAGGAGATTGCTGTCTGCTGGAGCTAGGATGCTTGAGGCTAAGGTAACAGCCTGCCTGCCATCTTTTCACTGGAGAGTGAGCTGTGTGCCTCCTGTCTCCTCCAGATATGTTGTGTAGCATTTCTGTATGCATTCCCCAAACCCCATATCAGTTTCTAATCAGTAAGTTAATGTAAGGCACAGTGATACTTCACTATATGTATACAGTGACTAACCACATGGGCAATATTCCTATTGTAACTTGTAGTATTTATGCTATGACTGCATACAGGTAGTCTTATATTATTACTCAGTAGTTCCATAAATGAGACTACAAGGACGTAGCAGCATAACACTCCTGTGGCCTTTTCCCAGCTACCAAAAAACCCACCAAACCAAACCAGGCCAATCTTTGTCGTACCTTCCATCATCCTTTTCTTCTCCAGTTTGAAGAATTCCAGATTTTGTAAAGTCTTTTTATAAAGTTGCTGCTCCATCATCACACTCAGCTTCCCTCTTCTTTACCTTATCTAATTCTTCTTGAATTGCAAGGACCAGAACCTTACACAGGACTCAAGATGTGGGCAAATGAGGTTTTAAACAGAAAAAAAAATAAGGCTCTTTGTCTTGTTCCAAGTGGCTTTCCAAGTGATGTCAAACATTTTTTGATTTGTTGACAGCTGCTGCATATTGAATTTATGGTCTCAGAAAGCTGTTTCTGGGGATCATTTTGGTGAACTATGTCTGGCAGTTCTGAGTTTGGTATTCCGTAGCCATGGTTCAGGTTATTATTTTCTTAGGTTTATTGCATTACATTTGATGCAAAATACGTATCTACACTCCTGCAAAACATTTTTCTACAGTGTCACTATATTTCTTGAATTTGTGCTTTCCATATTGCTATGCATAGAATTTTGACTTTTACAACTGCCTTCTTTTTTAGAATGGCTGAAGTAAAGGCTTGCAAGTGTCAAGGTGAGCAGAATCTCTGCTGCCATTTCAGCTTCATTTGAAGGTTTTAGTATACATCTATTCAAGTTCTTACAATAGGTGGGCCTAATTCATCATGCTTTCTTCTAATTCTCTCAGCACACATCAGATTATGCAGAGACTGGATTCTGAAGTAATATGCTTACCCCCACAGATGGCTTCACGATTGTTACTGTAAGTTTCCCATGCTTTATAGGGATTAAGTAGAGAGGTAAGCAAGCCTGTGATCATATGGAAAATCTTTGTTGTGCCCTAAAATGTCATATGAACTCTTTAAAATGCCCAGATGTCTCACATATCAGCTGTAAACCATGTCCCTTTATGCACATGAAGTGTCCTATCTAATGGGTTTTGTTTTGGCTTGTTTTTTTCTGGAGTTTTAGGGGATATATTTCTTATTTTTATAACAATCAGTAGAAACCACAGCTTTTACATCATAACAACATTAAATGTAGGCACTCACTTAATTAATGCATTTTGAATGACATTTTTCTTTTATGAGACTGCAGCAGATTAGTAGTCCAAGGTATCTTTTGTTCAGACTGACATGCTTTCTAATTTATTACAACATGCTACCATCTCGTGCTTTAAAATTAGCAGCTGGAGCTTTTCAAAACCTCAGATGTCATTTACATGCCTAATCTCTACAGAAAGTAAATGAGTGAGATACACAGTTGTCATTCATGCTTCTAAATATCTCTTCTGCTCTTTTTGGGCCTAATAAATTGTTTGGCTAAATCTACTGTATTTTTAAGAAGTCTCAGGAGCCTCTAGTAACTTCCCACACAAATGGTTATCTCATGGGTAGCTGGACCAGGAATGCTTGGCAGGATTTTATGTTTCCACAGGCTTCACTTAACTAACAATCATGGCTTTAAAGATGGGTCCTGAGTACTCTGGAAGATGCTTGGCACACTGCAGCAGGGAGTTGGGCTTGCAAGGGCAATGAAGCAGGCCTTAAGAATGCCTTTGGGTGTTCTGAGAAGACAGTAATAACCATGCCTCTTGGAGCTATTCCCTGCCCCATTTATTATTGCTTTGTCATAAACATTTGTCAATGAAGACTGATTTTCAAAAGAACCATATTTGGGAGCGTGGAAGGAAAGAGCTATAATATGAAAGAACTTTAAAGGTAAATCAATTTTGTGGCCTAATCAACTGAACAGTATCTCTTTAGCTTCAGCATCAGAAATGTTGCCATGTATTCATCTGCAGAATGTTTCTTTTTCTTCTTTCTTGGGGACAATATAATCTTGAGTACTGTTTCTATGACAGGAAAAACAGACACATATAAATAACTGTGTACACAATAAAAAAAAATAAAAAAAAATAAAAAAAAAACACAACAAAAAAACCAACACAAAACCCCATAAAAATAAGCCAAAATAAAGAAGTTTAATATTCAGCCTTATCAGCTTTGGCTTACCCACATGAAATCTTAAAATGCATAACAAATATTCCCAAATTGTTGATTCAGCAATGACTTAAGATAGTTCAATTTTGAGGCAGTTATTAACTTAAACTCTCAAGATCTAGAACCATGAGAGGTTATAGGTGCTGAACTCAACTCTTTTTCTATTCTGTCCTTCTATTCTGCTATGCTGTGCTATTCTATCTCAAATTTTGGTGCCTAAAATAGGCTCTCTGTATCTGATCACTAGTGTCTCAAACGAATTTTTGTTAAATGAATAGAAGTCCTCCATTTTCCTAGGAATTAGTATTCTTTCTTAAACAATATATTTGGACAAAAGAAGCATATTGATTATTTTAAATGCAAGCCTAACTTCCATTACATAGAAATAGAAAAGAAGCTTTTAACTGAAGCCTAAAAATAAGTGTAATTTAGGATAAACAATATCTATACTCAAAAAAGGCTGTAAGAAGCTGTATTGAAGAAGTCTGTCTACCTTTCTCACTTAAAAGCAAAAGTGGAAACAAGGATGGCAGAGATTTTGAGACACCTGCCTATCCTCCCAATTTGGAGCTGGTCAGTTTTACAGATTTATTTTTTTTCCCAGAAAATGCAGTAAAGCCAGAACTACATTGTACTGGAGCAAATGACTCTTAAAATTTACTAGTTTTGTTATTTCAACTACATAATATTATTTTAGTATTAATTTGGATGCATCTAATTAAATATATATATATCACAAATGAAGAAAAACATTGCTACTTTAATATTCACTGATCCACTATAAGATTTTAAAAGTTCTAATTTACAGTTTTAAGCACTGTTCTGACTCATGTGATATTTTCCATGATGTACTAGGATTAAAATAAAATCTGGAATTTGGAATTAACCTTCTTATTGGAAATACTAGAGATCATTGCAAGACATCAGGACAAATCCTGCATTGCAGTCAGTAGGTAGCCTGTGTAATTTGTCCCTTTAAATTTATTTTATTAATCTTACTCCCTTTTCCTACCCCTGACAGCTGGAGGGAATGCAAACATTTCATGGACATAGAATAGGATTGCTGAGTACCTAATGAATAATTCACCCTTATAACACTATTGAGAAAATTTACCTGCAGGAAAAGTGTGTGTAAATTATACTGTATCCCTCAAAAATAACTTGAATAGGACTTCAGTGGTGCATACAATTCTACCTACTCTGTAATACAAGTAGCAAAAAGTGCCTAAATTTAGCTGTTTACATGTAAGCTTTGCCAGCAGTTTTGTGATTTTATCCTTTTTGTTCCTTGGCTTTTGTTTCAAAAATTTGTAAGCAATATTTTTTGGACCTGTTTAATAAGGGAAGAAAAACATCACTAGCCAGCTAAGTGGGAAGGAAAACAGTCCAGGTGAGTGAGCAGCAAAACATTCTGCTTTGGTCCAGCTCTGCTTTTTACAATTTTAAATTGCTGCTGCATATAGCGGTAGATGCAAGGAACTTCAAACCCAGTTCTGCCCTTTCCAGCTTGTGCATCCCAGTCCAATAACCATCAAAGCCTCTTTGTCAGTTTCAGTTAATACTGATAATGGTAAATTCTCTGCGACGAGGATAGTTTTATCTTCATAAATGTCTGAGCAGTGCAGCTTGCACCTGAACCACTTAAATAATAAATGTTGATCATTATACTCACCTACTTATGTTTTCTTCGCAGGCTAAAAAAAAAAAAAAAAAAAAAGGCTTTCTGCAGAAAGCTATTTAAATGCAATAACACACTTCTTCATGTCATAGAGATAACTTTTTTATACATAAAGAGGAAAAATTGTAATTTAAGCTGCTTTTACAAAGAAGATTTATTACTTACTTCCCAAGAGATATGACAATTATTGAAATCCTAGTGGTGGAATCCTCAGTTTGCAATTAATGGGCCTTCTGTTAGAGCAGACAACAGTAGTAAAGCTTAAGCCTCTTTTCTTTATATTTCTTTTTTTTGCACTGCGGTATTTCCTGAAAAAATATTATAGCTGAGAATTAATAGATTTTGAAGAGCAATAAGACCAGCTGCATCAATAATAATAAAATCAGATATTATAATCCAGCGATATTTAACTGCATTTATGCAAAGATGTAAAAAACTGCATTGCTTTACATATAGTGAGTGTGCAGAAGTATATACCTAAACAAAATTCATATATTGTAAATTCAAAATTACATTAACTAAATATTAATATTGCAGAGATTTCAAAATCTCAAAAGCCAAAGAAAACCTGATGTAGTGTTTTTTGGTTTTATTCATGTACCTGCAGTATTACTTCATGCCTTCTTATGTAACCACTCATTATTTTAATGCGAATTTTGACGGAAACAAAGCTTAGGATATCACACTACCAAGGTGTGATATCACCTCCTAAGACTTCCATGTCTAGTGGGGAATTTCAATTAGTTTCCAGACTTAGAGGTTTCAAAGCAATTATGTTCTGCTAAATTTGCTGAAGAATGGGTAGTACAGGATAAGAAACATCAACTTATAAACACTTGTAACTTTGTCCTGGATAAGTTTCCATTCTCTTGGCTGTCACTGCTCATCTATATGCAAGTAATGGGATGTAATGTAGGGGAAAAATATTACTTTAGCCTAATACTTGAGATGCTTGAGTAGACAAACAAGATTTTTTTTTGGTTTCTACTTTGCTGGTGGACAGTTGGACAGGGATGAGAAGGAAAAGCAGGTTACCTCAGCTTCATCTAGTTATGTATGGAGAAAAAATAAAATGTTGCTATAATTTACTTAAAATTAATAATAAAAAAAAGACACATAAATCCAGAAGAAACAAGCTTTTATCAGTTTTGGTACTTACAGTGAGATTTGTTTCCATGGGAAATCCTAAAGAAAAAAATAATTACTTATGCAGTGACTGGACCTGATACTATTTCAGTTTTTACTTTTTTGTGCTTAGTGGCCTAGTGGGATACTTTGAACTCTTCCCTCCCTTACTTCAGTGTAGACAGAACTGTTAGTTCCTTGGGGCATTTTTGTGGTGTCTGCGCTCCATTAACTTAGGCTTTTACATACTTTCATGGGTTTAGCTGTGTAACATCTCAGCTTTTAGATACCTCATTCCAAGTCCCTGTGTGTTAGATGTGGAAACATCTTTAAAAATCTGGATCACAGTTCCACAAATCTAAAGGCTTTGTGAACTACAGCTACAAGGCAGTGCACATACAGAGAAGTGATGACTTGCATCAAATTGTATTACTGCATCCTGGAGAGCACATGTAGCACTTTTTTCAGCACAGTTTTAAGAAATTACATACAAAACTCAAGAACACTTGTATATACTCTTTTTTTCACCTTGCCAAAAACTATAAAAACTTCAGTTGTTTGGAGTTTCTTTGCTCTTTAAATATCTTGGTGTTAATAAATATCCTTTACAGATGCAGTCTTGTGTTAGATTGTAGATTGGCAGGATTTTTTTGTGTTTATCTTCTATAGCTAGTGGGAGTATTGGTACTGATTTTCTTCTTTGTTGTTGAAATGTGTTTCAAAGCTGTCAGTTTTGGTGACATTTCAATTGGAATTTCCTCTCTTCCCAAATTATGCACTTATAATGTTGCAATTTTATGTTTTGATGTTGGAATATTTGGGGCTTATCAGTCCAAATACAAGTTGGAAAATAAATAGATGGATGTTTTACAGGAAATACTTGACACGAGTATAAAACAACAAAAGCTTCACTTTTATAAAAACAAAATATTTTGATCCATGTCCATTCTCTGCTGCTTCCCAGCTTGTGTTTACTTCACAGCACAACTGCTTCAATTGCAGTCTTTCCTTATGGTTAAAATGTAATATATAGTACAAGGAAATTATCCCTTTTGTCCTTCCTACCTGCCCTTTAATTCATTCTTTTCTTGTCGCTTAACCTTTTCAATGTCAGTTCTTAGAGACTACACCCTCAAACCCAATGAAGGTCTCTTATGAGTTATACTCAGGCTGACACTGAGTTTATAATTGTACTGGAATTCAATCACAGTTTTGCTGAAGAATAAATACAGCTCTTGCTTTAACTAGATACTCATCAACGGTGTCTCAGACCACTTAAGATAGAAGGTGAGTGAAAATGTTGAAGCGTGTATTTTACTGACTCAAAGAGCAATAGCAGAGACCATACCACATTACAGGTTTGCAGTCTACCTGTAAAAAAATATTGGTGAGATTCTGGTATGGGTAACAAAAGCATGGCCTCAGGCCAATTACTTCAAAATTGTATTCTATAACAGAGTTTATGTCAGTTTACTATAGTTGAAGAACTTTTCCAGCAGCAAAGGTGCCCAGTATGTACAAGGTCATTGCAATCCCTTGTCAGTTTTTGAACGGTTTTTCATGTTCTCTGTTTTACCAGTTACAGGTGATACTTTGTGATTATTTCTGTTCTGGATTCTTTAGAAGAATTGTTTAATCCCAGAGCTAACTGAAGTCAATGAGAACATGTTGGTGGTTCTGGATCAAACAACAGGCGATCCATTGAACTACCACACAGTACATGTGGGTGACAAGGATTCTCATTTTAACTGTTGGATCAAATTCTGTGCTTACTGTGATTGATTTTTCCACAAATTTAGCAAAATCAACACTACATTTTCTTTTCTCTATTTCTGGCTATCTGCCATCTGTTGTGTAGCACTCCAACATACGTCAATTGCTTAAAATAAAACAGAATACCCTTCTTTCAGCACTTCTTGCTATTTCTGATTTCTCAACCATGTAGAAACAAATGAAACATTTCTAGCAAACATCTTTTGGTTTTTGTTTCTGTCATGGAATTCTTAGAAAATATAACTACATTTTCTTCAATGAAATTATAAGCCTTTTGCTAGCAAGATAATAATGAGTATATAAATAATAATAAACTCACACAGAGGTTTTATTTGACTCCATATGTGATTGCAATTACAGGTTTTTCTCAAAGAAGTATTGGCCAAGAACAGAATCCAAAGTGCCAGCAAAGTGCTTAGTCAGTTTTATTAGGCTAACAAAAAACACTGAGGGTAGTACTTTCCTTTAAGCCTGTTTATCAAACCTTTAAGGAGTTTTTCTGGGATTCACAAAACTTCTCAGGAAATAAAAGTACAACTAGAAACAATTTTTTCCATTTTAACTCAGCATTTCAAGCATTAACCTAGAAATAACCTGGAGAAGATTTAGGGGAGGATCTTGTCAGTGTGTATAAATCTGATGGGAGGGAATGAAGAGATGACAGCCAGACTCTTCTCTGTCGTGCCCAGTGACAGGACAAGAGGCAATGGACACAAATTGAAAATCAGGAAATTCAATCTGAACACAAGTAAATGTGTTTCTACTGTGAGGGTTGTCAAACACTGAAACAGGCTGCTCAGAGAGGATGTGGAACCTTGTCTGTGGAGATATTAAAGATCCAAGTGCACAAGACCCAAGGCAGTAGCACCACCACCACGTGGTGGCCTTGCTTGAGTAGCAGGGTTAAACTGGATTATCTCAGTAGATCCCTTCCTACCTAAGCTGTTCTGAGTGTATTAACTGCTCTTACCAACAGATTTTTGACATGTTACAATGTAGAAAACCCTCTGTTTTCCATGGAAGCCATGAATATTCATCAGAGTTTTGGAAAATAAGATGAGACGACTGTGTGGAAGAGAATCAAAATGGTTTAGCATTTCTGAAACATAGGTCCCAGTCTTTGATGTAACAATAATTCATGTAATTAGGGGTATACTGAAAAATGGCCTGAAACCAAGGCTTCTGAGTTCATGGCAAATTCCCCAGCCATCCAAGTAGTTACAGTTATTTTTCTTTGGGTTTGGTTTCCTTCTTCCAACCTCAATTAAACCCAAGTCAATTCCAATTTATAATGCTTGCCTTTTTGATCATTAGAATACTAACATGCTTCTCAGTAATGCCTCAATGTTTTCACAAGGTCAGTTCATGCATCTCTCTTCTAGCTGCATTTGAGGATCTCCTAACAGTCTACAAGTGTATCAGCCCACTTTTGAATGCCAGCAAATAATCTTCTGTCTGGAATATTTTCAAAAGGGATAAGAAGTGACCTCAGGTTACCTGATAGCTAATGGCCTGAAACATGTGGACTATTCAGTTGAGAGATATCAGCTCAGGCCCTTGTCTAGGAGAGGTAGTGCAATCAGGCACATTACAAGGAAGGTGGAATGGTGGCTGTTGAGGAAGAGTACCCACCTCTCTGTTGGCATCTGCTGCTTCTGTGTGTTGCGGGCCAATCTAGCACATGGGCACTGGGCACAGCTGTAATTTTGGACACTTGACCACTTCTAAGACCAAGGGAAGAGCAGCAATAAGCATGTAGGTTATAGAAAGCTGTTCAGATACCAAAGATGTTTGCAGGCAAAAACCACAACATTTTAGATAACTCCTGACTTAGGTGGAGCTGGAGGGGGTTTTAAAAGGTTTTATATTGGAAAGGAGAACTAGCAGAAGCATTTATGCCAAATTCAAGTGTTTATATCCTTTTGCATGTAAAACTAAATGGCTTGCTTAACGACCATGGATGTATCATGGGAAAAAGAAAAATAATATTAGCTTTCCTGAATTCCAGCTGGGTCACTTAATCTTTGCACAATGCTGTAAGTGACTGATGTGAGAGGCAGTAGAAGGTGAAATCTTGTATTTACAGCCTGAATGATTAAAAACTGTAGAAGATTAAAGTACCTAAGGTATGCATACTCCTGGAGTTTTAGTAATAAGTACATACTTCTTGGGAGTGAATGAGTGGTCCCCTTTTTTGCACCATTAGGGCCCAGCCTTCCAGCATTTTCTGAGGCAATGACAAATGATAGGCTTATGACTTACTGAAAATGAAGATGGCTTTTATGATTATATGGAAGTCTTGGCATTTGTTTTAAGTAGTTTTGGAAATGAGTATTCCAGAGAAGTGTTAGAGTCCCACTTTCCAGGGAGATTTGAAACTTGAATGTTTTATTGCAGTTAGAATCCAGTACAAAGTCAGTTTACACAATCCACTGTGCTTGGCAGACTGTCTGGAAAATCCAGAAGGCTTCTGGGAACATAGTGTTTGCCACATGTATCCTCTTTGCCCTTGGCAGCAAGCTCCAGTAGCTCAAGTGACAGAACAAAGTAACGATGGAATACCAGAAACCACAGAGAAGGTAAATACACACTTTTTGTTTTAGAACTTGAGTGCTACAGATTTAAAAAATGTTAGGACAATCACAATAAAGAAAAGGGCTACCTTTTCAGCTTATTCTTTAATCCATATAGAGCTCATTTCAGTCAGCAGGACATCAGCGAACCTTAGGGAGGTAGAAGAGCTTGCATGCTTGCAGTTGAGAAGAGGATGTTGCACATAAAAGTGACTTCAATAAAATCATCCCTTAGTCTCTTGAAAGCAGAGATGAAACTTTTTTAAAATTGAACAAAAGTACTGAGTGATTCAGTGACTGGATCTCTAAGAGTGTTGAGGTGTTGTGAGTTATTTTTCCCCCCTTTCTGTAACAAGTGATGGTTGTTTACCTGGTCTTGCTGACTCTAAATGTTTGGCAAGATTATAGAATCATAGAACAGCTTGAGTTGGAAGAGACCTTAAAGATTATCTAGTTACAATCTCCCTTGCATGGGCAGGGACACCTTTTGAGCACCAGGTTGCTCAAAGCCCCATCCAACCTGGTCTCGAGCACTTCTAGGGATGGGACTTCCACAACTTCTCTGGGCAACCTGTCCCAGTGTCTCAGCACCCTCTCACTAAAGAATTTCTTCCTAATGTCTAACCTAAATCTCCCCGCTTCAAGTTTTAATCCATTACCTCTCGTCCTATCACTACATGTGCTTGTAACAAATCCCTCCCCAGCTTTCTTGTAGCGCCTTCAGGTACTGGAAGGCCACTAAAAGGCCTCCCTGGAACCTTCTCTTCTCCAGCCTGAGCAGCCCCAACTCTATCAGCCTGTCTTCATAGGAGAGGTGTTTCAGCCCTCTGGTCATCTTCATGGCCCTCCTCTGGACTTTCTTCAGGAGCTCCACTTCCTGAAAGACCTGTTAGCAGTATTAATGCAATGTTGCTGATTTTTTCTATTTTTTTCCAGCATCTGGAGAATTCATTCTGCCACCCTGAACACAATAAAAAAAAGGACCTTCAAACAGAGTTGGGCGCATGATCTGGTCAGATTTACTCTTTTGGATTGCCTGGGTCTACACAAACATAAGTCACACGACAGTGTATGTCAGCTGGTTCTCACAGAGTTTCTGGGCTAAGAATGAGTAAGATGGAGACTCTTGTTACTCTCAGAATAATAAAACACCACCACCTCTCCCTGTTCCATGCCAAACAACCCCCACTTATTGTTAAAGCAAATCTAATAGATTTTACGTAAGTGACAGAGGAAAAAAAAAGGATCTTCACTTTTATACATTTGTATTATTATAGTTTAAACACAACATGCTGCACTGTAAAATAATTAACTGCAGTGTGATTAAACTTCTTTCTCCTTTGCCTTTCACAGTTACATAGTTGTATGGAGTCCCAATTGCTGTTTTCAAAGAAGATTAAATACTGTATCATGAAGACTTTCTAATCATCCAAATCCACCATATCTTGTGATTTCAATTAAAATCATTAATTTTTTCAGATTAAGTTTGAAAATAGGAAAAGAATAAGTCACAGGGGAAAAACTGAGCAGGCATGAAATCTTAGGGCAGGATTTGGAAATACTGTTTTCCCAGTCTCAGGGAGAGGAAGAATTAATGCTGCAGCAAAATCAGATCCTAGAACTCAAAGTAACTGCAAGGCACCCGCATTTGTGAGTGATTGCAGTGGAATTGGGATGTGCTTGGCAGCTTTTGCAAATTAGTTCACACCATAACAAACAAGATTAAACAAGGCTGATGTTGCTTCCTACACAAGCATCCTCGTTACAGCATATTGGAGTCTTAAGGAGTCCAATACTGAGGCTGAAATGCAAGATATTTGAGAGTGGGGTTTAGATAAGGTAAGAAGTGATGACTTTTTTTGTTTGTTTGTTTAGGTTAGGTTAGTTTTTAGTTTTGTACGAGTAGCTGATGTGTAGGAAAATGCTAGAGGGTTATTTTTTTAGACAAACTATTACAACATCAGATTGAACCTGGAGCATGAAAGCAATTTTGAAAAATGGATTAGAGTTTACAATTAAATATACTTCTAACAAGGCTGACAATTAAATAATGGGGACACATGAAAGAATAAGCCTCACATTTGTACAGAGAAATAAATTCCTATATGAGAAAGAAAAAAATAAATTCCAGAACACTTTTGAAAGGAAAAAAAAAGGAACGTACTACATCAAGAAATATTTAAGAAGTAGGAAAATATAAGCTGAGATAAGATGGCTGGATATGGCCATGTGTTTTGTGACACATATCACATTATTGGTCATCATCAGTAGGATTAAAAAAAACAAATCAAAGCAACAAAAAATTTCTCTATCACAGATGCAAGAGGTTAAATATATCAGATAGCTGGTTGAGATAGGAAGAGAGTTGGTGAGAGAGAGAAGAAGGATGGTCTGGGCATTATGTGATTCATGTCAACAAAGTTTCCACTGCTGATATGTCATTCGAGATAGAGTCTGAGATGGATAGATGACCCATTCTCAAAAGGACTAAGATAAAGCTGCATGTCATATTTATTGCTATGGTCTACAGTTTTCTGGAACTGTGTTTGAAGTAAAGTTAATGATGTCAGAGTGCTTATATTCTTTCTAAACCAATAGCATTTAAACAACATCCACTTAAAACACACACACACAACAAGAGCTAGGGAACTGCACCATGCAAACACTATGTGTTAAGAGGACTAGCAGAGCCAAATATAAAATTCAAGAGGAGCTCTTTGTAAGCATTTCATAGTGTCTCATTATCTGGCTCAGCCTCTGCAGTGAAATGCCCCTGGCCTCAGGAAGACTAAAGGAACATTTGGCTGCTTACATGCATTCCCTTTTGATCATGAGGCTGAGTGATATTTCCTCCTATGTTGTTATACATCCATATTTTTAAGCAGTCTTTTCTTCTATCTTGCCTTAAATTTTTTTCTCTGGGGCCAAGAGCAATTCATGTTGTCTGAATAATTGGCTTTGTACAGCGATCTGTGTCCATCACTACTGCTCCTTGTTCCTGTACTGTACAAGGGCAGCAGTCCTGCAGTGAGTTCATCTGAGACTGAGCACAGCCAAATGGAAAGGAAAGGAATCCTTCCTGTTTCAGGACAAGTCTGTATAGCTTCTGGCATACTCAGGTCACCACGCAAAAGCCCTTTTCTTCTTCACAGCCCACTTATGATGGCTGCAGAAAAATGTATGCTAAAAGACCAATTTTTTTATTTTATTTTTTTTTTCCTGTATGTCCCTTAATTGGGCTTAAAGATAAAAGAAATAAAATACACACTAGCTTGGCTTCTTTCTATGCTCTGCAGATAAGCTCAGGCAATCCACTGTATGAAAGACATTTGATTTCAAGGTTGTAATAATCCTGTTGCTAAAACAAGAATTAACAGTGATACATTTTCAACCTCTACCAATGTAGAGTCTTTTCTTGGGACCTCATAACTGTTACACAGCTTTCTAAAATGAATCACAGAATAATAGAAAATGCTGAATTGGAAGGGACCCATCAGGATTATTGAGTCCAACTCCTGTCCCTGTATAGGGCACTCCAAAAATCACACCGTGTGCCTGAGAGCATCATCCAAGCTCTTCTTGAACTTGGGCAGGCTTGGTTCTGTGACCACTTCCCTGGGGAGCTTTCTCCAGTGCTCAGCCACCCTCTGGATGAAAAACCTTTTCCTGATATCCAATCTAAACCTCCCCTGATTCACTTTCCTGACATTTCCCTGAGTCCTGTCATTGGTCACAGGAGTAAAGAGATCATTACCTGCCCCAGCTCTTCCCTTTGTGAGGAAGTCATAGACTGCAATGAGGTCACCCCTCAGCCTCCTCATCTCCAAGCTGAATAATCCAAGTGACCTCAGCCACTTCTCATAAGTCATCACTTCCAGACCCTTCACCATCTTCATGGCTCTCCTTTGGACACTCTCCAGTAGATGTCCTTTTTTTATTGGGAAGCTGTATTTAACTCTGGTTTCTATCAAAATTTTGGGGTGATTGTTTTAAAATCCAGCCACAAAAATCTGTGAATAATAAAATATTTATTTGCCTTATGTGGGCTATTAATTATCTTTTGGAATATATACATGTATTCTGTGCAGCAAAGGAACACCTGGAAGTGCCCAACAAACCCATCTTATCCAGTGAAGTTACCCATCTGGTTGCCTCAGGTTCCTAAAAGTGGTTCCTGATCTGAAAGAGGCTGCCATTCCCAATCAGTTGTAGGGTGGGCCTATAAAGATTTGCATATGTACTTACCCAGCCAAATAATGTGTTTCATCTTTGTCAATACAAACACCTCCTTTAGCTCTGGCTTTGTGTGAAACATTATCAAGGTACAATATGGCAAATCCCTATTTTGGGCTTTTCATCTCCAGCAGGAGCTCTTGTTGGTTAAGAGTTATTGTACAGGTAAACATTAATTTAGATAACAAAAGGAAAACTATTAGACATTAGCTGAAATGTATTAACTCCTTTGTGAGTAAGTACATCAGAATTCTGGTCTATTGAAATTACCTTACTTGGAGACTTACTGCATCACCTGAAAATCACCTAAGTAAAAATCATTCATCAAATGTCATCCTCTTTGGGACTCCCTGTTTATTATGTTCACTCTGTGGAAGAAAATGTTAAATCCAAAATATTTTCACTACTGGTATTTTAATCAAGTGTGAGAGATCCCTCATGGATCCTTAACCAGGGACTTAAAAATCTGCATTTAAATTGAGATTCTGAAATATATAAACCAAGACATTCTGAGTGCCTTTTTCAAAAGCCTCATACATTGAGAATGTGGTGCTCTAACTTATTAAAAATAACTTACTAGCTATCAGGAAACCAAATTCAAGCTTTATCTAAAAGGAGAAATGTGAGTTTTGGGAAAAATAAGTGAAAAATATAGAGGAATTGATTTCTTTCCAGCTTGATTAAATGGAGAAATCATAAGTTAACTTTGAAGAGAGTGATTTAGACTTACAGTGTCATCATTTCATTGAACAGCAGGAGATATAACCAATTTAGAAAACATTTTGCACTCATCTTTCCTGCCATAAATATGTACAGAAGGTAGAAGAATGGTGAACTACTGGTTGTGCAGAAATGTAACTGTCTGATATTCACCACAATCTGATGCTGTCCTCCACTGAGAGAAGCTGACATCATTGGCCATTGAGCCTAGTAACACAAGAAAAGGTTCTGACTCACTGGAAATATTTTCTTTTGCATTTTGCTGAGTTGTCAGTGTGACTTATTTTGTGGTAATAAATGTTATTCCTTGCCATGAGAAAGCAACTATCCACTTGGATCTGCAAAGCAAATCACATTCACCAAGTGCTTCCTGGCATCACATTGACTTACTAAGAGTAAAAATTTTAACGAGGAGGAAATCTAAATTCTACTCTTCTGTGAGAGCTTCCACCAGTTAGGTGAAAACAAGTGAAGAATATCCATGGCCTTGATCTGTGGAAGGTCTGATACTTTCTCCAGGTAATGGCTTGAGTTGTCTACAGCAACATCAGGGCATCGGTATATTGATTCTTTGTTGTGTGTTGGTGTTTCCACTCCACAGTATAACAAGTGTTTGCATACATGAATGGGAAAAGTTATAGGAAAGAGAGAGCAGCTGTTATCCCTGCAATACATCTTTTTAGGGAGCTCTATACGTTTTTGGAATTCACAGCCGTAAATTTTGTCCTTCTTTTACTAAGCTTCTGCAGTAACTAAATCCAACTGCAGTCAGGTTCTTCCTTGAAAAGTAGGTATAGACATCTTGGTTCCTACAAACATGGCAAGCCCCTTCCACCCAAACACTTAACTCCTTCCATAAGGCTTCTTCTCACTCTGACTTGTACTGTTCAAATATGTTGCACATCCTAAAAGAAGAGATTAGGGAAGAAGAGGAAGAGTTGGGACGGCTTAGGAGACCTGAGAACATTCTGAAGTTGAAAAAAATTCCTGAAGAGAGAGCCTTCCATCTTCAGAGGTACCTAGGAAAAGGCAGTATGACCCAGAATAATCAAGTTGTCTTATGTCTTGTTTACCACAGGCATTTATTAGAGTTATTTGGATCAACAAGTGAATAATTCACAAACCTTTAAAGTTTATTCACCTGTTTTACTTTGAAATTAAAGGACAATGAATTTTTTTATTTGCTCTAGGATCCATAGAAGCCTTTAAAATTGTAAATGGCTGTTGGAATAAAAAAACAAACAAACACAAAACAAAACAAAAAAACCCACCAAAAAACCTCAAACAAAACATAGAGTAAAAAGAGATATTGGCTTCCCTTGTAAAGATTTGATTTCTTGACCTAGAACATTTATTTATGACATCAAGTAATGTATCTGAGAGTGGGTGAACACAAGAACCCCAAACTCTTTCCTTCTCTGCCTGTGCTGCAATCTCTGCCTTTGTAGCTAACACTGAACTGCCTTTCCATGTCCTAAGAGAGAGTCTTGATGAGTCTTAGATTTTTATTCATAACAGGTACAAGTGGCAAGTATGCCATAAACCACTACAATCTCTGCTGGTTTTGAATTAAGACCACTATAGCAATCTGCTATTGCTAGTCCTCAGCAATTAGAATGTAATTTGTATGTCACCTGGGAAAATTTAGAGATAAGCCAACGTATAAGATTTATGCTCAAACATATAAAACATACATATATAAATGTATGTTTATATTACATAGATTTCATCATGTACCTGCCAACCATATATACTATAAAAATAAGAAAAAGAGATGTTAGTAAGTTCTAGTAATCATTTGCATTTAGAAAATTGCAGTGATAAAGCCTTCTTTGTTGCCTTAAGGTAGTTTAATTACAACTAAGTCAATCACATATAAGTTCAGCAATTCGTATGAGGAAATTTCATGGTTATTTTTATGAATATTGTTATAGTGAGCAGCATGTGATGGACTTGAGTAACACCTATTTGTCTACTTTATCTTATTTCCACACAATAATTGCTATCACATGCTACCTCGTGCTCCATCAAAACCCCAACCAAAGGGGAGGTTATTCAACGTACAGCAGGCTAACAGTCATTGAATAATGCCCCTTACTCAAATATATGTCATTATTTAGCAACATTCAACTTCAGTTTCCAGATTCTCACCGTACCTAGGGTAGGGATCTTCACCTCAGTGTGCAGAATTGTCCCCTGGAAGATTCTAACTCTCTGAATCTTTTACAGAAGAAACTAATGGTACCTAGTACTCTAACTTAAGCAGATAAAATTGGTGTAAATGGTGACTTGAAGGAAAAAAAGACTGTTCAGAACCCAAGCAGAAGAAAAACATGTGAGTAAAGCTTTTGTATTTAGCCTGGTTGGACAATATTTTATTGTTCTCAGACTGTTTCAGATAAAAGTAAACAGCGATGTCTGGCTTTGCTTAGTCCAGCTAACCTGGAGTAGCCAACCTGGAGTGCAGTCCTCTGCTGCAGCTAGGTGCTCTGTGCAGGCTTTATAATCCACTTCCCCATTTTATTATATTAAACCTCGCTATGTCTCTAAGAATTGTTTTGCCTTTAACTCCAGTATTGAGAGAATAATGGTGTGCAATTAACACTACCTTCACTCCTGCCTGGAAAATTCTGAAAAATAAGACTTCTGAAACACTTTCTCTTTGATTAAGTTATACAAATACATCACTTTGGTTAAATCAAATATTTTATTTCTCAGCCTTTTTTTTTTTTTTCTTTATTATTTTCCTATTTCTGATTTGCTTTGTTTTTTGTTGTTTGTTTTTGGTTTTTTTTCATTTTAAAATAACAAGGTTCTAATAAAAATAGAATTTTCTTTAGTAAATTAAGTATCTTCATAAAAAGCATGTTCCTTTCCCTTTTTAATCAAAACTATTTGCTGAATTTCATCCAAATTGTGATGTGATTATTTTTCTTCCTTCTTTTTTTTCTGACTAAATTTTATGGGTTAAACTATTGCCATCCAACTCTAGTATGTATCATTCTTCTCTTGATACCTGTATTTTGTTGCTGGGTGAAAGCCACCATCTTTTATGCAGACTTCAAGCAGAAATTAGATTTATTTATATTTTTTCTTTTGGTAACAGGATCAAAAGACCAAACCACATTGCTGACCAGAAAGTGTCTGTTTTCAAGAGGCTGGGCTAAGTGATCTAGCCAGATTGGATGTAAGACAGAATCAGTCACTGTGCAGTGGTCTGAAAAAGATGTTAGCATCAGTTTTAATAGAAATACGTTAATTTCAGTGTCCCAAACCACAAAAAATGATCTTTTCATGTGATTGCAGAAAAAGTATAATAAAGAGCAACAGTAGTGACACATTCTGAAAAAAACCAACATAATTCTTCCCCTGTTCTCTGCAAAAGTAAAAGGAAAACAGAAAAAAAAAATAAAAATATTCTTTAAATCCTTACACAAAACATAACAAATCCAGAGCATGAACATAGTTTTAGCATGCTCTGTATGTGCAGAAATTAAATATTGTGTCAGTAAGCAGAGGTACAAATCCTTTTGATGTTTAATTTAAATATATGCTACTTGCAGAGGAACAATTTCACACATTTTGCAAGTATTATAATATTTTTAGAGGCTGTTTTGTAGAAAAGAGGGAAAAAAAGGAAAATCAAAGATAGGGAGCTTTTAAAATAAGTCATTTAATATAGGAATCAAATGCACTGGTGGTTAACATCTGAAGACACTGGTAAGAAAGAGATCTAGGCTCTCATGTGCTCCTTTTATTTTAAAGGCAGTGGGCAGGGGGACCACTTTAGTACTCATCTCAAAAATATATCCAAAATGAAGGAACTGCTATATGGAAGACTTCAGAAAGAAAATCTGATCTGTGTAGATCTGAAATAATATTTTGCAAGGAAAATAAATTAATTTCACAAAATCATAAAATTGTTTGGGTTGGAAGGGACTTTATAGATCACTGGTTCCAACTTCCCTGCCACAAACAGGGACAACTACTAGGCCAGGTTTCTCAAATTTCCATCCAACGTGGCCATGAACATTTCCAGGAAGGGGTCACCCACAACCTCCTTGGGCAACCTGTTCCAGTGTCTCACCACTTTGCAACAAAGAATTTCTACCTAATATCTAACCTAAATCTATCATCTTCAATTTTAAAACATTATTCCTTGTCCTATCACTCCATGCACTTGTAAAAAGTCCCTCCTGTAGCCCCCTTCAGATAGCAGAAGGCCACTTTGAGGTCTCCCTGGACCTTTCTCTTCTCCAGGCTGAAAAATTTGTTCAACAGATAGAAAGATTGTGATACTGTTTTTAACATGGCAAAACTATTTTTGTCCAAATGAAACTTCAAATGTACAATGTTTGATTTTGCTTATAAATGAGTAAGTTTCAATTAACTAAAGTGCATCTTATCAGACAGACTTCTCAAAGCATTAACATGGACCTGAAAGTCCCACTGATGTCATTACCCCAGAATAATAATTTCAATACAGAAAGCTAAAAGTCACTGGTAAGGTTACTTGAAAAATATAATAATCTTTGATTTCTGTTATATGACACAATCTCTGGGAAAAGAAGTGTTCAGAGGATGGCATATTGACTGGGGTCTGAGAAAAAATTCAAGCAATTCCATCTTCAAGGGTATTTTTTAAATTTCAGTTTAGCTTCTTTAACTGCAGCTGAGACGAAACAGTTTTCCAGTACTTATTGTTTGTTCTCATGGTCTTCCATGATGTAGGTCTCCATGTGTGCATATGAATATTGTAGCCCCATATTTCAGAGGCAGGAGAAAGAAAAGTGAGAAAGGGTTTAAGGATCTTTCCTCTGAATGTTACCTGAGCCAAAGAATATAGAGTTCAGGCCACCAAGCTACTACTGGCAGGAAATAGAAAGGGCTTTTCTCCTGAGATGATCTGCAATATAATTAGTGATAAAGCACAGGGAAGAATTATGCTAATAAGACCTGCAGGCATTAGATAGCAAACCGGGATTTTGAAAACAAAAGGAAAACAAGTGAAGGTGGTTTCCTGGCCCTGTGGCTCACAGCTGTACAGCTGAAGCCTTCTCACTCCATTACCCTTGCGACCAATTCTATCAGTCTCAACCAGTGATTTGGAAGTGAAGTTCAGCCACCTCCTCTGATTAATTCCCTGCAGCAGCTGCACTCCATTTAAATTACTCCATACATGAGAAGAATAAACATGTAAGGAATTTATACCAAAAATCAGAGGCTGGAAAATTGCTTTGGAATATTGAGAATGATTTCTTGGAGGCTTTGCTTGCAGTAAACATCATTCACATTTAATAAGGTAGTGACTTGAGATGGTAGAGTTCAGAAACATGTGCAGCAGGTACCGGGCACCTAGCAGGGTCAAAACCCTGGATTTCAGAAGAGCTAAATTTGATCTTTTCAAGAAACCGCTTGGAGAAATCCAATGGGATAGAGTACTGGAAGGGATGTGGACACAAGAGAATTGGTTAATATTCAAGCACCACTTGCTCAAAACTCCAGATATGAGTGTCCTGAAGAGTAAGAAATCAAGTAATAGAACCAGGAGACCTGCATGGTTGAGCAGGGAACTACTGAACAAACTTAAGTGGAAGAAAGAAATTTATAGATCATGGAAGAAGAGATTGACCATTTGGGAAGAACACAAGAACGTGGTCAGAAAGTGTAGGAACACAACAAGAAAAGTTAAGGCCTGCTTAGAATTAAAACTGGCAAGTGAAGTCAAGGACAACAAGAAGGGCTTCTTGAAGTACATTGGAGATAAAGGAAGACCAGAGGAAATGTGGGCCTACTGCTGAATGAAGCAGGTGCCCTAGTAAGATCACATCAGGAATATTGTGTCCAGTTCTTGGCTCCCCAGTTCAAGAGGGACAGGGATATGCTAGAAACAGTCCAACAGAGGGCTACAAGGATAATTAAGAAGAGACTGGAACACCTGTCCTATAAGGAAAGGCTAAGAGACCTGGGGCTGTTTAATCTTGAGAAAAGAAGGCTGAGAGGGGACCTTATTAATGTCTATAAATGTCTGAAGGGTGGATGTCAAGAATGGGCCAGTCTCTTTCCAGTGATGCCTTGTGATAGGATGAGGGGGAACAGAACCAATTTGCAACACAGGAAGTTCCACCTCAACATGAGGAAAAACTTCTTTACGGTTAGAATGATGGAGCACTGGAAGAACTTGTCCAGAAAGGTTGTGAAGTTTCCTTCTCTGAAGACTTTCAAGACTCATCTGGATGTGTCCCTGTGTGATCTGCCCTAGGTGTTCCTGCTACAGCAGGAGGGTTAGACTCAATGATCTTCAGAGGTCTCTTCAAACCATTATGATTCTATTATTCTATGACTCTGGGACCTAAGGAAGTTAGGAGTGCAACTCATAAAATAAACTAAACATTTTTTCTGTGTTTTTTAATTACTCACTTTTACCCCTGTCCTTGTTGAACATTTTAAAGGCAGATTTCATGACATCTCCAGGCTCCCTGACCATGTGCAGATTGATAAAAATTGTCAGTTTGAACCCAGGACTTCTTAGACAAATTCTATTTAACTCAATTTTTGCAGCAGAGACTTTTACAGCAGTGCATTAAATATAGAATCATAGAAGTCAGTAAGAAGGCTTGCAAGTTTTCTTGCCCTGTGCTGCAAATCCATCCAGTTTCACAAGTGAAGTAGCCATGGGCTGCACCAGTCCTTGCACAGAAGCCTCCAAGAAATGTCTGTTACCACTTTTATATCCTTTCAGGGATCAATTAACCAATAACTCACTCCAGTGTGTGATCCAGGGATGGAGGGATTGCTGTTTTTTGACTAGCATATCAATATGTGATCCTGCTCCTCTGCAGCCAGAGGATCCATGGTGCGTAACATCTACTTTATAAAAATTCTCCAAGACACAAATTCATTAATATTTTTTTTTACTTTCATCCTCAAAGTTTATTACTTGCCCTAGCTTCCAAAGACAGGCACTGTTTAATTTCAGCTTTTTTCTTTGAACCTCTCTTCTTTCCTTCACTCTTTATTTCACATCATATAATATATAATTAAGTAGTTCTTGCAGTTTTTCACATTCTCTTAGGTCTGTGCAGTCTGGAATACCTTCCTTCTCATCTATTTATTTAAGAAATGAAAATGGCAGACCTGGAAGAATGACATTGACAAAGAAGGTTTGATGAATGAGTACAGAGAGGCTCTTCAGTATCATGGAGAAGGCCATTCAGGGGAGAGAGCTGTAAACTGTGCATAAGGACTTGCCTCAGCAGAATAGACTGCTGACAGTCATACAGATACCACCAACATCTTCAACTGGATTGTGTGTAGAAGCTATAGTCCCTTATGAAAGTAAGAATATCCTAAGAGAGGCTCTGAGGCTGCAGTCATCCAGCTCTGGTGTTAGTCTACCTTGTAATACCTTTGCATTGCACTAGGTTTTCCTAAGATATTTTCAGTTCAGTACAGAATTTTATTTTATGCCTTCTTGGTGATGGTACTTCCTGCAGAAACCCTTTTCCTTACTTGTCCTAAACTTATTTAGTGATGTTGATATGCTTTATTAAATTACAGCTTTGTTTCAAAGACTGCACTTTGAAAAAATATGAAATTATCTCTATTAATTTGTAAAACATTTTGTGATGAGAATTACTCTACATCTATAGTCTTATTGTTGGTATTTACATTTCAAAACTAACTCCCCACAAAGGAGGACTCATTTATTGGTTTCCTAACCTGTTTGCCCATGTATCTTTTGCTCCCAGTAATTTTTTAGCTATTGGATTCTGGTTATGATTCAAATATCTGAAATATATGGAATTAGAAGTAACTCTGTGAATATGGATAGCAGGCTGAGGGGAGAGATACTAGCAGTAATAACGCTGTTGATAGAAAAGCAAGAACTCTCACCCTTGCCCATTTTGGGAGGCAGCAACCACCTCAGCAACCAGTGTGCACCTTTTGGCTTGCCAAGCCAGATGTGGTTCATGAAAATATGCCTTATTTTTTTTTGCTTGACAAGCTTTGGCACATTAGTTCACTATTTATTGATCCTTGATTCTATAGTCCTCAGCTCTATCTTGATATTCATGCTCTATCTTGGCCAGAAAATTAAATACTTGCTCTACTTAAGTGTAAACCAATTCCTCCTTCCAAATGGGAAAGTTGTAAATAAGCACAGAATGCAGTATATTATTAAAAATGCATGTTTTAGATAAACATAGTAAAACATTGAGCCACTGTGTTTGACATCTCAAACTTGCCATCTGTGGATGATGAGTGAGGCACCTATATATAGAAGCAGGCTCACTATGTACAGACTTCCTTAATTTCATGAGGCTATAAAAGCATTAACATTTCATCATGGCTTTTAAGGTGCAGCAAATTACAGTCCTATTTTGATGGTATATGTCCTGTTATCCTTGGAAAGAAGGAGCATTTTCTATCTACTTCAGGTTAAGGGCAAGAATAAAGGAATAAAATCCCCTTTATTTCTCAGAGCCTGTGCCCAAAGCCTGAGCAAGAAATGTAGATTTCTGAAGAGAGGTATAAAGGCTGCCTATACATTTTTAATTTATTTTTTTTAAAATTATTTTTTAATTTGCTTGCCAGCAGTATTTCTAGCAGCTTCATAAATCCAGTGAATTTTAAGCACACAAGATCTGGGCTGTATATAATGAGAACTCGGAAGCAGAATTCAACAAGCATTACTCCTGTAAACCTGGAACTAAAAATTAGACTCAAGTCTTCATGACACTGAAAGGAAAAAAAAAAAAAAAAGCATTTCTGACCTTTATATGAATCAACACATTTCATACAGTGAATGTTAAGGAGTCACAGCAAAACACTCATAAGAAAAGCAGGCATGAAGAATCATCTATAGAAGCTGTTCAGTCCAGCATTGCAACACGAAACACTTTCAAGCTGGCTAAATAAAACTTGAGGACTAATCACAAAACAAAACAAAACAAAAAAAGTCTGGATTCAGACTGAACTCTGACATTCTTTACACTAGGGAGTAATAATTCACTTGAATAAATGTAATGGATAATTCCGTGGGAATATTTGTGCTAGGTAGAGAGAAGAGTGTGCTTTAGGTGGCCCAAAATAGCAGCCTGTCTTTTATGCACGTTGAGATGCTCAACATGTCTTCTTCTATAGTTCAATAATTTTGTATAGATTCCTGTGTGACTCTCTGTTTCTTGAACACACATCCTGTGTTGTGGAATCAGCAGCTAAATAGGCAAGTGTAAAAAATAAACCCATCACACACCAGAAAAACGTCATGAGCTGGCTTGAATTTTTCTTGTGAATTAATGGGAAGAGGAGGGGAACAGAGCAACTATGGATGTAACAGAGCTCTGGGAGAGGTCTTCTGGCAGCCTGGTATTGCAAAACATGCTATAGATTTTCACAGAAACTGTTAGAGAAGACCAGATACGAACCAGCAGAGTGAATCAGTGGATGAATGGTGAGGTGCCACATATATATCTGACTGCTGAGAATGTTAGCTTAATTCTGCACAGTGATGGTCTGGAAAAGGTCTCCATGTTATTAGTGTAAAAATAAATAAATAAAAATTAAAAACATTCCTAAAAAACTTCTTTAAG
The DNA here is from genome assembly GCF_000747805.2 of Chaetura pelagica. NCBI lineage: Eukaryota > Metazoa > Chordata > Aves > Apodiformes > Apodidae > Chaetura > Chaetura pelagica. The sequence continues at coordinate 821,074 of NW_009952404.1, forward strand.
ATGTCTAGTATTTGCTGGAGTCTCAGGTCTCACCAAGTGTGCTTGCTAAGTCCTGTGGCGAGGAATTTTTTTCCTTCCCTTTTGGTTCCTAAATTTCTGGTGCAAGTAAAATTCCCATTGGTTCCAGTGAAGAGCAAAGATACCAGTTGACTAACTGAAGTTCTACAAGAAAAAATAAAGAGACCTATCATGGATGAACCATCAGACAATTTATCTGAATTCTTCACACCTGTAACAAGAATGTCAGACAATTCCTGAAGTTTATACCTATAATTGAGAAGTTAATGTTTGACATCAGCCTTGTCTGTGTGGTTAAATATTTTTAATAAGATGATCTGCAAGTGTTAAAGCAGTTTTGGATCCAGTTTTCAGAATCTTTATATCCTTAATAATAAACATCATCCTGCCTTCTTTTACAACATATGTCCTCTTTCATGTGGTTATTCTATTGTTTTTTTAATTCCCAGAGATATCCCTTTTGAAGGACACCTATAAAACCCCAAATTTCTAAAGTTTAGGCCTAGTCTTCAGTTTCATTTTTGCTTAATATTAATTGGATTCAGAATTCTTCAAGGCAGTTACTAGAAACTTCAGGCTATGATCTCTACAGGTTCTGCCTTAACTCAATTATTGATGTGAATTCTTGATACTGATTACACAAAATACCTGTCCTGTCATTAAAAGGAGATGCATTTGGGTGGTTATTAGTTGTAATGTGCTGCAGATTTAGCCCTGTGTGTTCAGTTCACAAGCCTGAAATTGGTGAAACTCACAGAGACCCACCTGGTTAAGAGGTGTAAAACCTACCAATCCAAACAGAAGGGGGGGTCAGCCCTCCTCAACAGCCTTACAGGTAAAATATGGTCAATAAAAAAGGAAGGGAAAGGCTAGAGGAGGCAGGTAGGACCATGCCCCATTTTATGCTGACTCCAGGGCCTCAGATTGCTTTAAACCATCTGCAAAGTCAGTTTCAGGACTGGAGCTTTTACATAGAAACAAAAATAAAGTAGCAATAAATAATGATTGATTTATTAGATTTTCTTCAGGTACAGCTTTGTGCTGTTAAAAATGTATGCCACTTGCTCTATTTAAAACCTCATAATTAATAACTGGTTGTAAAAAATTTAAAAAGATTGCCTGAAAAAATCCATCAAGATAATATTGACGTGTTGAAGGAATTACAGTTGTCACTTAAGGGGCAACCTGACTGAATGTAAAATCTTGAATTATAACCAAGTAATACTTTATTTGTGAACACATCTGTGCCAAGTTTCTGATTTTATTCTTGATCTGATTTCCTCCTCCTGTTTCATATGTGTTTTCTAACACCTCCAAAGCCTTGGAGGGTCAGATGTTTTAGGAGCTGGCTGGGCTGCATTTTCAAAGAAACAGAGTTGTAATTCCCTGCACTGTTTTTTTTTTTTTTAACTCTTATTACCTGTTTTAATGTTTTTACCCTATATAATGGAAAATAATTAAAACACCTCATTTTGTCTCTTCTGTTCAGAGTCACTGTTTCCACTGCTAAGTTTTCTCTGCCAGGGTTGACTTATACCATCAGTTTCCAAAAATATTTTAAGGGACTTTTGTACCCAGTATTACTGGGGTGTCTTCTCCACTTCTCTCATTGCACAGACTATATGCCAAGGATTTAGAAAAGAAAACTCTGTAGGCTGACCAGGCATTACATCTTGTGGTCTTCAGCTGAGATCCTTTAATGGCTACCTGATTTGAGAAAGTGACCATATTTCATTTCAGAACTAGGAAATAAATTGTACAAATGCAAATTACTTACTTGACCTGCTTACCAGCACTAATTAGAAGTTGGTCAGTTGAAACAAACCCAGTGTGTACTGTTTTTTGTGACAGAATATAAAGGATTCATGTTTTACCCTATATAATGGAAAATAATTAAAACACCTCATTTTGTCTCTTCTGTTCAGAGTCACTGTTTCCACTGCTAAGTTTTCTCTGCCAGGGTTGACTTATACCATCAGTTTCCAAAAATATTTTAAGGGACTTTTGTACCCAGTATTACTGGGGTGTCTTCTCCACTTCTCTCATTGCACAGACTATATGCCAAGGATTTAGAAAAGAAAACTCTGTAGGCTGACCAGGCATTACATCTTGTGGTCTTCAGCTGAGATCCTTTAATGGCTACCTGATTTGAGAAAGTGACCATATTTCATTTCAGAACTAGGAAATAAATTGTACAAATGCAAATTACTTACTTGACCTGCTTACCAGCACTAATTAGAAGTTGGTCAGTTGAAACAAACCCAGTGTGTACTGTTTTTTGTGACAGAATATAAAGGATTCATGCATGCATGGACAAAAGCCGTTTCTGGGCAGGCAGTTGCCTGCTGCATGTCATGAGACAGCTTTATAGTTTATGGCTTGTATAATGAGGTGTTTCTCATGGACAAAATAGCAAAATTAGACTAATATGGGCTCCTGCAGAGATTATCTCCTTTTAGCTGTCTCTTGCCCAATATAACAACATTGTCCCTATGTTGTGAATGGATGGGAAAGCTGATATTCTTGCTGGCGCAATGTGGGAGATGCCCACAAGATCCTCTTCTCTAATTTGTTAAGCATATTATTTTCACAAGAGAAATTCTAAACTTTGAAGCTGCTGTAAGCTAGATTTCACCTTGCCACTCCAATACTTTCCAGAATTCAAGGCCCAATATCTTTATTTCTTAAAGAGCTTTCACCATTCCATAGAATTGAAACCTCCAATTAACTTTGGTTTTCAACATCTAGACCAGGAGACTAATTTTCATGGCTAGCTTGTTTAGGCAACAACTATGGGAGTGTTTGAAGCCGTGTGTCTTCTCCTCACTCTTATAACGCTGGAATTTTGTGTTAATTCATTTGGCTAAACATGCACATTGTTTTAACCTGAATCCCTGTTTCTATAACTAGTATCAGAGTGCTGTACATGTTTGCCTCTAGCTTGGTTGTTTCATTTTCTATCTCTATAAGAAGTTTCCTAGGAAAAGGTGCAAGGACATACATCTGGCTGTCACATTACCAGCACATATAAATGATTTATGGGATACTTGTAGATTATCAACAAAGGCATGAAAACTGTGTCAGGAACATGAAAAAAATCAACCTCTGAGGGTATTCTGAGAAAGATTCCCTTCTTTCCAGGCTATTAGACTAATTGGAAACCCTGTTTTGCTTTGGTGACAAGTCTTTTTCCTGATAAATGTCCATCACTTAATTTCTGGTTTTGTCTTCTCCAGAAAATTTTAACAAATGTAGTTCATAGAGCAGTGGCAATGGCAGCTGCTTTGTATTTCTGTAATGTGAATCAGTGATGCATGCACACAAAGGGAGCAGCCTTTTGATAATCACTAGGCTGCAGTGCAGTGATTTAAATCCAGGGAATAATAGACTGAGATGCTCAGTGATAACATTTCAATTAATTCCTGCTCTCTTATCAGAGAATGTTAATCTTCTTCAAGCGACTCTGTGGCATATGCACCAGCAAGCAAACTTACCTCAGGTGTGAAGGAACATGAAACCTGGACTGCATGAAAAGAAGGCAGAAGGGATGTTTGGTGGAAATTACTTGCTGTGTATCTCTGAGGTGTTTTTTTTTTTAAATTCACAAACATCATCCTGAATAATTTCTCAGTCAGCCTAAAGCTGGTTTAGAACTCTTTCTGTCTTGGTCTTCCTGTGATCCTTTATATTGGAAACTGCACCCTTCTCAGCTGGTTAGTTTGAATTCCTACACTGATTGGTGGGTTTCTGGGAGGTGTCTGGGAGGAAGTCATGCTGTTGCGTAAAAAAAACCCCAGCCACTATCCGGAATTGGGAGATCACAACAGCAAAAACAAAATCAGACTTAAAATAAGTGAAAGGTATACACTAGAGTTAAATGCTGCAATGATGGAAGTGAGTTAGGGACACAGACACCTGACTTTGCCTCCTCAATATGAGTGAATTTCTTTGCTGTGCATTTAAAACAGAGATTTTAATTATAAAAAGTGTGTTATAAACAGCACAGGAGCCATATATCTGAACATTTTACCTGTCTTTTTAAAATATTGATGTCATGGCACATATAAAGTAAAAGTCTTTCTTTCCTTCCCTTTTTTTTTTTTTTTTTTTTTTTTTTTTTTTTTTTCCTGAGTCATTGCCCACTGCAGTCAGTGCACAGACAGCAGCAGATATCAATGCATTATAGATCAAGCCCTATTCTAATCTTTGAGAATGAAAAGGTTTGTGTTTAACTCATGGCTATATGGCACCTCTGAGTCATAGGTATGTGTCCACTAAGGCACAGGAGACCCAATCAATGTTTCCATCAGGTGCAGCTAGCTCCAGGGCTGTTTCAGCTATATGGAAAGCCATGGACTTTGGCCTTGAGCCTGTTCTTTAAATACAGTGTAGTCATTCAGCTCACCAAAATTAGAGCTATGAGGAGAGGGAAAAACAAAATATCAAAACCAATAGTCTAGTTTTTAATTTTAGTAACTGGAATTGACTGTAAAAGACAGGGTGGGAAGTGGCAGTTTCCTTTTCTTTTTCACTTAATATTTGTTGTCCTGATTTTATACAGACACTTTTTTCATGAAATCTTCCTGATAAATAGGTGAAAAATGTTGAAAAAATTAAGTGAAAAGAATATTCTCTTTTTTATTTTCCTAATGTAGAAGTTAACTGGATTTTTACATACTGCTATGCTGCTAGACATACACATGCCTGAGGCAGTGCAGGGCATTGATCAGGGTTGGAGAGCAAAATGATTCTGATATTAAGATAATTGTTCAGCTCAACTGGGCAACTTAACAATATGGAGGGGAAGGCCTCGCTCATCTCAAGCAGCTAAGTGCATGAAAAGTTTGGGTTACTTAACACTATGTGACAGAGGCTGCGTCTGCCGGTTGTCTCCAAGGCCTCCTCACCATCCTGTGAGAAGAGCATACAACCAGGCAGGCTTTTATCATTCCCTATCCTGGAGGTCACAAAATCCATCTTCTTAGGCATGTAGGGCCAAGCCCTCTGCCTTTTCTGCATGCAGCCAGTGTTGGACAAGCATGTACTCAGGCAGGTGTGTTTCCAATTATTAACACTATCATTTAATAGTATAGTTTAATAGTATAGTTTACTGTGTTGTATGTAGGCATGTGCTTGTATCCCAGTAAAACTCACTGCCTCCATCAAGAAGGTTGGTTGAGAAACTCTGGGCACTTTGTAGATGCCAGGTATTACTTTCCTCCTACCTGTATTTTTTATTACTTGAGAAAAACATAGTTACAGTTCACAGATCAAAGATGGCAGGACACAAATATATAAATTACAATGTTTTTGAGCTCAGAAATTTTGGGTCTTTAAGCAAAAGGAGGAAGGCCACTATGGTATGAAGAAGTCATATTTTATAGAAGGCTGCCAGGGGATTTCCAGATGTGTTGAAGGGAGGATTGCAGCATGCTTATTTTAAAGCCAAATGCACAGTATCACAAATCACCTTACTGTATGAATATGGGTGAAATGAAAATTAGATTTACTCTGCTAGACCAGGACCAGCCAGTGACCTTGGACTTCAGTGACAAAAATATGACTACAGACCCCTTACTGTAATTAATTCACTTTGTATTCCTGGACTTAGTTGGCTGGGGCTGCATCCTTCAGCTCTGCAGCCAAGCATCTTGATTCCTTCCTGTCTGAGATTTTTTAAAAAACATTTTTATTCATTTTACCAAGAGTCTGGACCCACTAGAGGTCATACAGAGTCAGATGAGACCAAACATACCCATGCTTTCACAAAGTTTGAGAAACTATTCTGGCACTTTCCTTCATTGTTATCTTCTTTCCTTTCATCTCCCAATTTCATTCTGTCTTCTTATCTTCACTGCATTTTGGTTCCCTCCATTAAGTGTATTGTGTTCTATCTTCTTATTCCTTTCTTTTTTCTTTCTTTATTTTTGCCCCTCTTTCTCTTATCAACTTTGATTTTATAATAGTCACAGTTGATAATGTCACGTAACCAGTATCTTCACCCTATTTATCTGTGTAACTTTTTCTATACGGACAATTCTTGTATTAAGCAAGTTCTGTGCTTCCTTAATTATAACAAAAAGCACAAGCAAAATTATATGTGATCTTTTTTCTTACAGCTGTTGGAGGTCAGCTCCAGGTTGTGCAGGGCAGAGTTCACCAGTAGCTGCAAAATTTTCAGTCCTTGTGTCTATTGCCTGCCTGCATCCCACTTGCCTCTCATTTAGCTCTGCTGCTACCCTGCCCCTCTCCTTTGCATTCTCTTCATAGTTTTGTCCTGCAATTCAACATCTCTATTACTCAATTCTTGCTCTCTTACACTGCCCTCTACCTCCCATCTAGAATCTCAGTTTCTTCCCAGTTTCTCTGCATCCTTGCCCTGTTCTGCTCTTTCAAGCTTCCTCCCTACTGTACTGTTTCTCTTGCTCATGACCTTGGCACCACTGATGAAAGATTTCTGCTCTCCAGTTTGTGTTCAACCCTGTAGTCACAGAGAAGACCAGACAGGTGCTTGTCCTACATGCACAAGGGCAGAGCCTAGGCACTGGGCTCAATTTCTGACATCTTTCTGCACTCTTGGTGGAGGAAGAAGATGAAGGAAAGGGACTGAGGACAGAACCACAGTTCAAAATTGTCCCAGGTCCTGCAGTGGCTCTGTGAGGTTCTGCTGCAGAGCTCCCTTCTCACTTGTGAGAGAAAAAAGATGCTGAAGAAAAAGCTTGCTCTGTCCCCACAGACCCAGGCAGGAGATTTCACTGCAGACAGACTCTGAAGTTAGGTTAGAGGAGATTTAGAAAAGTGTATATGTGGGAACGGCGGCATATCTGACTACCACTGCACCTCCATGAGCTTTATACAGTACAGTCTGACCAGTTAGCCCTGTTCTTCAGTGACTAATAGATGAAACAGCACAAGATTAAAAGTGCATTCCTACCTACAATGTGTGAAGGCAAAATAATCAGTTCTGTCCAAAGTGACACCAGGGAATTTCTGAGCATCACATAGTAGAGATTCTAAGATTACTGTGACGCAAGATGTTTTACCCTTAATCAAGAAACTCTAGGAACTCATGGTACTCTTGTCCTGGACACTAATCACTATACGATCTTATGCATCTCTCTTAATAGTGTGCAATGTACCAGAAAATGTTTAAATTAACAGCTACCACTCTGGAAAGAGAATAACACTCCACCACTCTCCTACGCTTGTACACACACCATGATAATTTCTCCAACTGGTAGGACAAAGAGTACTTTTGGTTGTGGGAGAATATAGAAAGTTATATGTTCTTGAGACAGAATACAAGATAAACTGACTGAGTAGCTTCCATCAAAAAACTGTCCTTCCAATTGTCAATGCAGAAGCTTCGGTACTAATCAAATTGCCTTGATGCTGCCACATGAATATAGAGAATTAGGAGGACAGGAATGATTATGTCGTTTGCATTCACTTTCCTCCCAGGAAAACTGCTTTTGAAAATTGAGCTATTAACATTCATAAAAGACATTTGAAAGGTGGCAAACTTGAGAACAACTGATTTTAGCTCAGTAAATATTTTTAGGCCACGATTAGAAGATCTGTCTCTATTACTAAATAAAGTAGTGTAACTTCATGAGAACATTTTTGTGATCCTAATTTAACTTTCTTCAGAGCAAGTGCAGTTACAGTGGGGGTCAATTGCAGCAAGCAAGGGTTATGAGAAATTAGGTGAATTCGAAAGGTTTTACTTTGATTTTTGAAACTCAAATTTTTTATCAAAGTGGATTTTCAGTGCGACTTTGAAATATTTTCTTCCAGATGTTTAAATATTTCATAAACATTTATCTGTTTTTTAAATACCATTTGTTGCTAACTTTGTCAGAGCTGCATTTTGGTAAATATTTGATCAGCTCCTTATAAAATTAATAGGACATTTTAATTCTCTCCCACTAGGACTACATTAACTTAAAGAAATAATTTAATTATAAGGCATTTTAAATAAAATGTGAAATCAGTGAAGATTTTAGTTCAAACTTTGCTTGTGCTAAAGGCTCAAGGACATACATCTAGTGTGGAGAAATATGTGCATATGGAGAAGCATCTGTACTATCAGCAGAAATCTAGATAGGATAGTTAGTTTAGCCTCCAAAATTTTTGTATATTCACTGAACAGAAAAAACCTCAACACAACACCACCCCCTAGAATTTTCTGTAAATTTGACTCATTTTCAACCATAGGCAATTAAACCTGTCCTGTTGACTATCAGCATTTCCAGGACTCAGTCCTATCTGGAAGCTTTTGAAATGTATTATTGGGAGATAAGAACATGCTCAGAAACTTCTCTTGTCAGGTAGACTTCAGTCAGGTGTGCTTGCTCCTCCTCTGGGAACTTGTTTTCTTTCTGTCTCACACCCTCAGCTGATCCCTCTGTAGGTGAAGTCCCTCTTGCTATGTCAATGTATGAGACAGCAATTCCCTGAGACTGGCCCATGGGTACCAGGCATATCTGCATCCCCAACAGCATGGACAGGGAGCAGTCTCATGTCTCATCATCTTGTTACTCTGCACATGGGTATTGTGACCATACTCTTGAAGCCAGACAACTACACTTTTTGTATATTTTACTTCTGCCAGAACTGAGAGCAGCACTCTCATTTTGCCCTTTTAAAAATAGGAGACTGTTGACTGAGAAACTAATGAAGGCAAGTGCCTGAGCTGGCCATGGGGTTATGCCTTATAAAAGCGTAGCTGCTTTGCTTAACAACAGGAGCAACAGCCCTCCATGATCTCTCATCATTCTCCTCTCTGATCATAGTGGGCGGGTAAACATGGCGAAAGTTTTGAAAAGAGATTTCTTTAGGATGGTGAAGGAGACAGAAAAAGGAGCTTGAATATTTGTTTTTTAGCTATGATAGTTATAAATAGATGAGAACTGAGCTACAGAGGGAATGATCTTTGTGAAATATTGGAAAAACAGAAAGTACCAAGGTTTTGATTTCTTCAGTTTTAACAGCATTTTCCTCTTAATTTGTTTTATACTTCTCATGACTACCAAACTGTTTGGAGCTGAGTAATTTTAATGAGGTCTTGAATGACTGCTTGTTACTGTCTTAATGTCTCCACTCAGGTCACTAAATTAGAGCAGCACATTCTCATAGATGTGAGTGGAAGGAAAAAAAAAAAAAAAAAAAAAAAAGGAGAAATAGATATGTAAGGAGAATTGATGCTATAGCACAAATGCAAAAATATATGACAGCACTGTTTAATGCCAGGAAATGATGGTTTGATAGCTCATTTCCATGAAGAGTAATTTTACTTCCAATCAGATGATTCTCTCAATATCATATACAGCCAGATTTGTATAATACAAATTAGCCATTTAAATGAACTGACTCTTGAAACCTTATAATTATTCTGGAAAGAAAATTTCTGTATAGACTTGGGCTTGTTTTCCAGTAAAACTTTCTTATTCAGTCTCATATAAATAAATCATACATATGTCTATGTCTGAAAACTAGAAATCCAGACTGATGGCAGTATAAAATGTAAATTAAATGATTCAGGTTCATTTTGAATTGGGGGCTGGAAATAGGCATCTCAACCACAGAAACATATGGAGCTGACTGCCTTGGTGTGTTTTAGATAAGTATAATTTGTTTTGATTCAGAACAACAATACCATTTAGTTGACATTCAGATTTACGATAAAGAAGTAGTATAGAGCAGTACATTTATTTTACTCCGTGTCTACTTTATTATTAAGGACCTCTCTACACCAACAGAATTAGAATCAATCCACTGATTTTATTTGTTTTGAGTTTTTTATTGCTGCTTTGCTTGTTCATTTATAATGTCCAGAAAACAAAACAAAAAAGTAAGTACTTGCTGGACTCTCCCACCCAGGGCTGTGCACATTTCTCAGTGTGAAATGCTAATCCTCTTGGGCTTTGGTGGTTCAGAGGCAGGAGCTCTGCCACATAAATCCCCCACTGTGTCTATTTCCCATCAACTGGTAAAAGCTATGCTCAGCTTTTCATAAAAGGACCTCTACTTTTCATTAGTATAGTACAGAGTAGGTTGAAATACAGATGTAAAAGACCATCCTTGCAGGCCCTCTGCCTTGGGCTGTCTTAGTGAGTAATGGAGCAGTGTGCCATGGTTTGGATTTAATAGTCCTCCAGATAAGATTGCCAACCCTAAAGATAACTGTATTTTCATTCTCTTGGGCAGAATATTCCTTTGATTATGTGTAGGTTTCTAGTGGCCCTCGCTTCAAGTACAAGACTTTTCCCAGGCTATGAGGTGCACTTTAGACTTGGAGTTTTCCAGGGCAAGGACATAAAACTCACCAAGTGCAATCACATCATCAACGTTGTACACTCTGGTGAGACTCCCACATGTCCTCTTCAACAGCAGAGGGATGTAATTATAGGACAAGCAGTAATGGTGTTAAGCTAGAAAAGGGTGGATTTAGGTTGGACATTAGGAAAAGGTTCTTTAATATGAGAGTGGTGGATCACTGGAATGTGTTGCCTAGAGAGGTAGTGGGGGCCCCATCCCTGGAGATATTTGAGATCAGGCTTGATGGGGCTCTGAGCAATCTGTTCTAGACGGAGATGTCCCTGATTATTGTAGGGGGATTGGACTAGATGACCTTAATAGGACACTTCCAACCCAATAAATTCTATGATTCCATGATTCTATGATTCCTTACAACCCAAACTATTCTGTGATGAATCTACCCTCCGTGTTCTGTTTCAAACTTTCTCCCATTGCTCTATGGAAGGGCTTGCCTTCCTTTCTCACAATACGCAAACTACATTCTAAGCCATAGTAAGGTTAAATGGCACTGTGTATTTTTAAAAATTATTATTTTTATACACATACATACATTAATTTGTTGAAACAAAGTTTCTATTGCCATTCCAGCCTGATTACAACGTTGGCCTCACACACCCTGCCCCTTTTTTTAGATATATGTATATTTCTGTGTATGTACATGTATACATATATATACACATAAAGCAAGTGACAGTCTTGTGCCCTGATGAAGTGAAGCAGGCAGTGATGCGGTGGGAAGCATTTATCAGGAAGAGCATAAATATCATCATCCCTGCTTCACAGCCTCTGTGACCCCAACTCTGGAAAAGATGCATGAGGGTTCTCAAGCCTACCTCAATAAGTGGAGACCCACGAATATGTCGTTAGATTTAAGGAGCTATTTAAGCCTCACTGCAAAGTTTCTTCGTGATTGCTTACATGATTAAGTGCTTTTATAAATTGGATATTGGCCAAAGCTACTTTTGAATTTGAGTTGAGGGCAAGTATAAGGTAATACTAGCCCAATGCATGTAGCCCTCCAACCACCCTTTCTCCCTATCTTGATATTTCTTGTGATTTTAGATACTTGAGCAGTCAATAACTGCCCAGCTCTTGTTTACTTTGCTTTATGCATGACTGCATCTGTTGATAGGGGTATTGGATTTACATTTTTCATCACAATTAGAGGCTGTGTGCTGAACCAGCTCATAGATTTGCTTCAACACATTTGTGTTACCATTTCATTATCAGCTTGCAATTAGCACTTTCTTCATGATTAGATGGCAACAATATAGCTAGATGGTATTGCAGAATTTCTTCAAGGGTGAAAAAAAAAAGTGTTAATAGGCTCTTCCTTCATCAGTGGCCTGTATCCTTGGGTGTCAGGGCATGAACAAGCCTTAATGACCCTGAACAGCCTCACCAGAGATCTCACCTCAGATCATGCTCATGAGCCTGGAGGCTCTATGTGAGCTCAGCCCTAAGCATTAACCCCTGCCCAAGCTGTGCTGGGTGCACTGCTGGTCACTAGTTCAGCCATGACTGATCCTAGCTATGGACCCCCTTGACCCAAGCCCCAACTTATCAACTGATCTCATTACTTGGCCTTGGACCTGTCTCATCCTCATGCAATTCCCTGCTCATCTGGTCCCTTAGTTGAGCTGGATGACTGTCTGGGTTGGAACAGAGCACATGGTATTGAAAGCTGATTAGCATATGTCACCTGCCACAAGTAGCAATGTGGCTCATTTGCTCATCTGGAATAAGATGTGGGGGCAAGTGGGACAAGCAGGACCAGGTGACTAGGCAGAAGAAATCACTAGTGCCAGTGTTCCCACTCTGCCATGATGCTGACAGAAAATATCTTCCTGCAGTCATTCCTGTGGAAATAGATTTCTCAGGCTTTAAAAAAAAAAAAATATATATTTTTTTTTTCTCACTTTTAATGTCTGTTCTGTAGTATCAAGGTGTTAACTTCAGTACAAAATTACTGTGCCACTACTGGGAACTATTTTTAAGGGGTTTTTTTGACCACTTTAATTGCAAAATTTCCTCTCATCTTCAGATACTCATGAATACAAACACACAATATATTCACTGCAGGTTGATGTCATGCCTTTAATTTACTCTTCTGTGTTAATAAGGAAGGATGTTAACACTCAACATTGATTCATATCAACCTCCAGCTCAGGACTGATCCTGTGAAGTGCTAAGAGTTCCTGGAAGATAGTTAGCATTCCTGGCTACTAGCAACTCCAGAGTTACCTAGCAGTAACAGCTACTCAGAGTACTTCAGGAGTACCAGTCGCTGTTATGTTCAGACACCTGGATAACAACCAGTTCTTTAGCAGATAGAAAAAGAGCAAGGAGCCAACTACAAGTGTGTCTTGATTTGAGAGGAAAAGAATAAAACTTTTATATGGCCATGCTGATCTGACTCTACCCAGGACCTCCCCCAGCTGCCACTGGCCTATGGCAGTTTATAGTGGGGTGAGCAGTTGTGGCTGCGGGGAGGAAGAGGGTGGGTCAGGTAACCCCAATGGACACAGCGTTCCTGCCCATAGTGCTTAGTATAAAATGGCTCCTAAGTGTTCCCTCTCCTGGCCTCTTTGGCTGGGGTGCTCATGGTGGTGCGGTTTGTCTGTTTGTTATCTCTGCCTCCGCTGCTAGTGCTCCTGAGTCCCATTTTCTTACCAGAGAAGAACATTGTTCACCAAGACAGGTTGCCTTCTCCTGCCTATCCAAGTAGCACTGGTACATCTGCTCCAAGGTTTTTGTGAGCTGTCACTGGGACCCTGGGCTCAGGCACCCCCATCTAGTCTGGCACTTTTCTTGTTGGGAAGTAATTATCAGCTGAGGAGCACGGGTTCCATATCTCATCAACAAATTGCTGGTGGGGTCTTGGGCAGTCTCAGATAAATATGGCTGCAGACAATTTTTATCCTGGTACTCTTCAGGAAAATATGATGGAAAGAAAATCTGTAAAATGCATCTGCAAATATTCTTTGAAAATAAGCTTTTCTAGTTAATGATACATACACAGTGTTCCAGCTGTATATTTCTATTTTTCCCTTGGCAGTTTACAAAGTCTAAAAATAGTAGTTGAGTTTTCTGCAGCTATTTGGGGGAAGTAGGCTTATAAATCCTGGACAGTTGTACATTATTTTGATAGGTGGGACCTTCATTGTGCCAAATAGCAGTGTTTTTCCAACTAATTTTGTCGATGGATTTTTTAAGAGAGTTATGAAAGGAAGGTTTCATAGTAGTAACTAAGTCTGAGCTGCGTATCAGTAGGACACCAAGCAAGATTTTCTACACATCACCCTCTGTTGTTACAAAGTTTTTTCACTCTCACCTGTGTTATTGCTATGCTGGCTTCTACAGCTACTCACGTAATGAAAGTTCCCCAAGAGATGCATATTCAACCAAGCACAATTAATTTAATAAGCAGATGGAGTTAGTAAGGCTGAATAGTCCTTACATGGATTTCAAAATGCTTCTTTCTTCAACTTGCCTTGTACAAAGGTCAGAGACAGTATCTTTTCACCATTCTGTAGGTAGGACTGAGATTATTCCTCCCTGTAGGAGAATTAGGCTGGGAGGGACTCACCTTTCATGAAACAAGCTCCTGGACTGCCTGTGTGCAGAGCTGGGCTCTGCAGACCACGTCTAGCTTTCTTAACATTGTTTCTTAGTGGCAATGAGTAGAAAGAAATTACTCCTGCCAGATTTAAAATTAGAAATTTTGGAAGTGAATTTAAACTAGTTGGTTCAAGCATGACTTTGGTGATTCTCTAAGAGTCAGAGAGAATAAAAAATATCTTGGTTATTAAAAAAATATAAAATAATGACATTTTTCTTCTGCCCCAGAAGCATACTAAGTGGAACTGCAAATAGACATATGCTTTCCCCCTGTCAAGTACTTTATGCACTGTGTATTCCCCAAGTAATATTATCAGAGTATAAAAATATTTTCTAAAATAATGTCAACAAGCAGTATAGCTTTTAGCAGCTGAAACACAGTCCAAGAGGGGGAAGGAAATTACAATAATTTATTTTAAAGTTAAAGGTGAGCAGATCAACAGATATGAAACCTACCTGTTTACAACTTTTATTATATCATGTTAGCATTTAACAGAAGGAAACAAAAAGGAAAATACTGAGTGTGCTGGAGGAATAAAGTCACTCAGTAAAAAAATATAAATCACTTTGATATTCATATGAAAATATGATGCATTTCATAGCACTACATAAGATGGACCATTTGTTAGAAAACTTGAGATCTCAGGAAATTTTAATTTATTTTTTCTTCCATTTAAAATCTAATATAGACAGCAGGTCAATATGTGAATTGGAGTACAGTAGAGGCGTCAGTCACAGCCCACTGCAGGACAGAATAAAGTTATAATGGAAGTTGTTCTGACTTTGATGGGTCCCAAATTTCTTGATAAATCATGATTTCTTATTGCCCATACAACAACTTTCTCTGATTAGAGTGATAAAGGAGAGGTTGTTTACTTTGTTGAGTCACAGAACCACAGAAAGGTTGAGGTTAGAAAGGACTTCCTTCCAGCTGGAAGATCCCCACAACCATGGACAAAGGTAGTTCTTCACTATTCACCTTAACTGTGTGTGATACTTACCACTGAGTCAAAAAAAAATAAAAATAAAAATCCTTGAAATAAGTTTGATTTATGAAACCATTGACTGGTTCCTTCAGCTTGTGCTGTTGTTTTTGGTAGCTAATTGCCATTTTTCCTTATTGCCCTTTTTTTCCTTATACTTGTGTATCTTTATATATTTTTTTTTGCACATATAAATGTGACATGCACACAAATATATGTGTACTTACATATAAATTGGAAGTGCACAGAGGCACCTGGGCAGGTGGAAGGCACTAGGTAGGCTAGGTGCTGCAGGGTTCCCCGAGAGCCAGCTGCTTGGGCCAGAAGAAACAAAACCCCTGACACAACTGCGTGTTTGTTTGTTTTTGTTGGTTTTGGTTCGGTTTGGGGTTTTTTTACAGATAATTTCCACATATCATTTTAAACAAAATGGTACAATAGATTTTAATAAGTTCATAACCCATTGCTGCTGAAGGAGAGTGTTATTACCTTCTTCCACACTGCTCCTACTAATGTGCTTGCCTCTTTGTAGTGTCAGGAGAAATACTAATGCAGCTGCAGTGAGTTTGATCACTAATTAAAAACAAAACTAAACTAAACAAAAACTCAAGCAAAACAAAAATACACAAAATACCAAACCACTGTACCTCAAAGCAGTGGCACCCTCTTCACCCATCCTACCAGGATCAATTCCCTGAGCAATTGCATGAATATTGTATCAGACCAAGCGACAGGAGATGTATGGCAATGAGGAACGGCAGGACTACCTTCTTTCTGTGGTGATCTCTTCATGATCTGATGATTGAACAAAACATTAATTTCTCAAAATGATTTGCAATTATTAGACCAACCAGGTGCATGTAGATCAGCAGTTAAAAATGCACAACAGATCCTATATCACAGAATTCTTAAGTGACATTTAATAATTTAAAGGTAACTAACACAGTTAAGTACCAAATTATACATCAAAATAAATGTTAATCCTTAAGTCTTGTTTCTGATAACTGAAAGTTATTGTCCATTCCTGCCTTCATGATCACAAGAAAGGCAGTAGGACAGCTTATTTATCAATCCCTATAGCTATATTATATCCTATTAGCTATGTTTTGTCTTTCTTGTTATCACTGGTGCTGTTCATAACTTGAATCCTCAAACCAGAATGTTTAACAGCAACTTATTATTCTTATTGAAACATGCCTGTGACGGCTTACATTTATGGCTTAAATTTCAGGACTTCTCCTATTAAGCAATAACATTTAGAAACATTAGTCTTCCCTAACAATCTGTTTGGACTTGTCTAAGAAACAGTGGACAATATTCACTATTTCCATCCATTTTGTGGTAGTGTAGTTTTCTAGCAATCAAGGTGCTCTTAAAAATCCCTCCTTTATTATACTGTGGGTTATAACCAAAGCTGTTTATATGAGTGATACTACAGGCTTAATGCTAAAAGCAGGCTCTCGCAATGTTGTATTTGGCATCATAAGGACAAGCTGTACTCAGACAGTGCTAACCTGTACTTCTGGGAATGAAGTAACCTTATAGGATGGAGTTGTAACTATTGATAAATTGCCTGTCTGGATTCTTTTTGTCCCTTGGCCTCAGTGCCATTGGGTGAATACATACCAAACTGGACAAAAGGACAGGAGTGTAGAGCAAACAAACAAACAACATATGCAGCAAAGTTACCACAGGCTCAAGCCATCACACTAGGAATTTGGAGATTAATCAAAATAAATATATAACAAAAGATTAAAACCACAGGACAGACAGAAATTGAGCTTTTAAAAGCCTGTACAGTATATCAGCATTCATTAAGTTGTTTGTGTGAAAATGCTGCCAAAGAGCACAGAAGTGAGCAGTATGTTTTTCTTTCAAAAGAAAAAAAATCAATGTTTGATTGTGCAGCTGAAGTGGGATGGGAGAAACAACCTACTTGTGAACTGTTTTGGTTGGCATTTTTCCTTTCAGAGATGACAGTATCAAGGAAAACTGAATGCATAAGTACAAAACTGGGGAGGGTGGAGTACAAAAATACCACAGCAAATGTTTCACAGAAAATCAGTGAAACCACAATATGTGGAAAGAGCTAATTTGATCCATTAATGAATCTCGTTAAAGAACTTGGTGTTAACACATGTAGCTACTCCTCAAATACCTCAGTGAAGCTATGGAGTTATTTGTTCAGCAGCGAAATACACTTAATATTTAGAAGTTTGGTGGAAGCTCTGTGTTTAATTCCCTTTTCTGTCAGTGAAGTCTCACATTTATTTGGAGGAAAAATGGAAATGGTGACTTTATAGCACAACTGATAGCAGAGCTGAGGAAGGTAGCATAGCACTGATAGCCTGGACCACTTTTAGATGAACTTTACAAGGTCATTTTCTCATGTGGTCAATAAGACTTGCAAGCGACAAGCCTAAGAAGTATTACTCTGAAAGAGGTTGTGGACTTTTATTCAAGTCAAGTAACTTAAAGAGGTGTAAAAAGACAGCATCCCAGCCTTGAAGAGTGGCTGAAGCAACAAGGAGCTTTTGGACAAAGACTCACCAAGAATATAGACATGTGGCACAGAGTTTCCATGGACTTGGGCATGGGTTCTCCCAGAACAGGGTATAATCTCATCTCAATTGCTAAATTACAGAGGCATAGTTACAAAAGTAAACAACAACAAACCACAAAAAAACCCCAACAACAAAAACCAAAACAAAACCTAAAAAAACCCAAAGCAACAACAAAAACAGTTTTATTAAACTGTCCACTATGATATGTAAATGGGTAGAAATGACTCAGTGTCTGCACTGGTAAAAAAGGCACAAGGCTTTGTATGCGCTTCCAATGAGAAGAGCTAAGTGATCCAAATCAACCCTCAGGTCAGATCCACGTTCCCCTGTCACTTTTGCACCCTGCCTGTTCTTTTAGTATTGCTGGATTTTAGCTTGTGCTGCATTTAGCTCTTTTACCCCTTCCATGCATTAACTTCTGAATTTATTTTGAATGGCAACCATTTCTCAGAACAGGCCGTTGTTGTCACTAGCTCTGCTCCACACCAGTAGCATGTCCATCTTTCCGTATAGCCACTCCACAATCTTATTCCTTTAGAGGGGTGGGAAGAAGGTTATTTGATGGAGCTGGAAAAAGATTGGGTAGTTGCGTTTTTTTCCTCTGAACTGTTCTCCAATTCAAGTTGCTTCTTTTCCACTAGGTGCCACTGAAGGCTAGGGGAGCAAATAAACCTTAAGAAGAGCATCTGCCTTGCCAGAAATCCAGAGCTCCTGGGTTCCCTGGTAACTTGGAAGTGGTATTTTAAAGTGACCTAAAGCCTGTGGAAGTTGGCTACCTAATGACAGCCTGCACTCTTGAAGGCTCTACTTTTTTCCTGGACTATGAAGTCTTTGGAAGCACATAATAGATGCATCAATAGTCCATATGGGAATTTGGCAGTGGCAGCAGCGTGGCCAGCCCTTTGTATGATTTTGGGGTCTACTGCTCAGGCCCTGACCCCTTCGGTATGGCTCACAAGTGCCTGGAGATGGCTTAGAGTAGCTTAGGATCATGGAGCACTAAAAGAGGATAAAGCTACTTTTGCCTCTTCCTGATCCTGATCCAGCACTGTCTGTAAAAGCCACACCTGGGATATTTTAAGCTGTCTGCAGTTGTCTTGCACTGCAGAACAGAGAGTGATCACTAGCATTTGCTAGAAATTTTAACATCAATGCATAATTTTTAAAGACATCCCTGATGACAAACAGAAAATTTTATGGAGTTTTACAATGAGGAGAGAAATTAAAGTGTTAAAAGAAATCTATTTTTAAGTTATAGCAATATAAAAATACTGGCATTGATTCAGTTTTCCTTTAAAAGAGGTTTATTTCCAAGTCTGACAGCTACAGAAAGGCTCAGCAAAACTTTCTTTCAAATTGCCTCACTCCTCTTAAAGAAACCCTACTACATTCAGAGTACTCAAAAACAAGTTTTATTCCAATCTGAAGTCATGCAGTAGGAGAGATATATGTGTGTAAAACCACTATATTACCTAAAGTTTGTGATAACATAATTTTTTTAAAAATCCTTCCAAAAATAAGGTCACTTATTTGTAAATGTGAGAAGAGCATAAGATGTTAGTTATATTTTCTAACTTCTCAAGTTTTTGCTGCGTGATGCAGGTGTAGATGCACTCAGTAGGTAACAGGCAGAATGAGCCATAGAAGTAATGGAGTTTAGCAGCATCATTCCCCACCTTCCCGTCATCCACTAATTATGAAGTGACCAGCCAAACTCAATCACCTGTTTCAAATTCTCTTTGGAAGTGGAGTCTAAGTACAGAGGCATTCATAACAGTCTGTCCAAAGAGGCCTAGGCCAAACTGATTTAGGAAAACCTGGCAGTACAAATGCAATTACTCTTCTGAGACGTTGTGCACTTGACGCCAGTAGATGTGTTACTGCCCTCTAAGGAGAGGTTGTGCAACACTCATAGAGGTGATACCACAAATAACCCTTTACTGGCAATTCTGAAACTTTAAGGAAGGATTAAAAGGGAGTAGAAAGCCACACAATTCCAGGATGGTTCAGAGGATATAATACTGGAGAAGGTATTATGGCACTTTCCATTTTTGCCTTGTTGAATTACCTTTGACAAATCACTATGCCTCTCTGCTTCTCAGATTCTCTCTATATGATGTACTGCTTATAATTTTTTTCTACCTTTGCTAAGAGTTTTAAGATATTGCAGTGAAAATTGCTCTCTGACTACTTTGATATTCAATGTTGTCACAATCAAACTAATCTAAGGAGAAAGTCTAGGATTTGTTTTAGAGTTCATGTATCTAAGAACTTGCTCATTTTATCCAGCTATTGACATGGTTAAAAAAAACAAACAACAAAGGAATCCCATGGCTAGCAGAAAATATTCTCTTTTTTTTTTTTTTTTTTCAAATGAATAAATGTAATGCAACACTTTCAATGTTAGCATTGTTTGTATACTTACCTTACAGTCCCACACTTATTTTGCCTTTCCTCTCACCAGATTCCTCAGCAGTCCCAATGCATGTTCCTTACAACTGCCTCCATTTCCCCATGTTCCCTAATGTATTAACATTATTCCCAGTGAACTTGATATTTTCACAGAACAGAGTGCCAAGTGCTGTATGATACCAGCTTGCTGAATATCGGCTCTGTTGACAGGTGGATTCTCAGTGCTGTAAAAGTTACAGCAGGATAAACAGGAACCAAAAATTATCAGGTATGATACCTTAGCTCTCTGCTTATGTGTTGCAGCACTTCCTACACACTTCTTTAATGTACTGTTACTTCATATTCAAAGTTGGAAAAATCAGTACAAGACGTAGTGATGGACGATATCGTTCACAGTAGTACCATGTTAGGGTGAAAAAAGGATGCATAGGTGTATTTTGTCTGACACCATACCCAAAAGCTTGCCCCCACAGCCTCTGAGAACTGTCAGTTTTTTCATCCATCATTCAGCTCCAGCAGTGTTATTATCTGTCTTATCTTCCTTTCCGTTGCACTTGGCAGAGAAATTACACATTTTCGTGGACTTTCACTTAGGTACATTGTTTTTCTTCCCCTTGCTTTTAAATAAATATCTTGTGGATTGCAAATCTAGAAGGATTTCAGAGCAAATTTTGCTGATAGGGATAAAGAAAATTTTTACTCTCTTCAAACATTATTGAGTTTGTGCTTTGTATCATTGTTGATGCAGTGTATATGTGAAAAGTATACAGTGCTCAACAAATGCAGAGTTTTTTGCTTAGTCCATATTGAGCTTTTTTTTTTGCCAAATGTCCTGCTGGAGTTAAAAGGAGCTGGGCAGGATAAAGTTCAAGTATTCTGTACAGCCATAGGGAACTCAGTTGCCTTGCAGTAGTGGAAAAGTCCTCAACTCTGCTGTCAGAGTACACAAAAATGTACTTGCTTTCTACTCTGGTAGCAGCAAGATCTGCTTCCTGAGTCTGTCAGCTGAACAGGCCAGGAAGACTAGGGTGGTTGGTCCCTGAATAGAGGGGTGTACACATACATAAGTAGTCTTTCCACTCACAGGAACTGAAGATTACAAAGCCAGGCTCCTTTCAAACACATCCTTTTATCAAGGGCAGCTTGACTGAAGCTAGACTGCTCAGAGGCACATCAACAGAGATGATATTGTAGACAATTCACACAGGCCCTGTTACAGATATGACCTGCAGAGCGTCTGTGCTGGGCACTGCAGGGAAGACAGTAAGTGCTTGTTGCTGAGCCCACTGACAGATTTGTGCTGTGTTTGTTCTAATCGTACCATGGGATCCATAGCCTTAAGGGTGAAATTTAAAGACCTTGGGTACTACAGCTCCTTGCCAGGTCTGGGAATGGCTACATGCCCTTGCTGCAGCTCAAGGCAACCTCTCATCATAAGTCCTTTTTACCAGCTGTTGGCTGGGTTAGGTATCTGAACCCAAAGGAGGCTTTGCTTTCTGTGGGACTGGTTGTAAGAAGTTAGTTTCCCTCAGAAGTCAGTTCCCTTGGCACAAAAGCAGGGGGTATAATTTGTTTTCTTTATAAACACAAGACAGAGAACATCTACAGTAGCTCAAGTTTCTGAGCTGAATTTCTGAATCAGTTTTTTCCTCTTGCACTCATCTCCAAACAGACTGTGAAGACAGAGCTGGGATGCAGCAATAGCTGCAATTTTTAAGGCCACTTGACACTGGTTGATCTGTTGCAGCCAGAGGGCTACAAAGGTCTCCCTGCAGCAATTCAGTGACTTCCAAAAAGAAAGTGGAAATAAACTCTTTTATCTATTCAGATCACTAGGAGCTACCAAACATCCCCTTAATGTTTAATCAATGTTCTCTATTGCTTTGTGATATATGAAGCAAAAAGCAAATACTGGAATTGATTAGGTGAAGTACTCAGTTGAAACGGAAAGCTGCCTACTGAGGAGACTTGCCAAGTAATAAAGATGATTTTAGGAAGACCAAACATACAGCTGCTTTTTTTTTTTTTTTTTTTTTTTTCCCCCATTATTTTTAAATTAACGTTTTTGTAAGTATTTACAATTTTTAATCTTATGACTATGTGAGAAGAAGATGGTTAGAATAAATAAATACAGAAATAAGATTAAATATTGATTGATGACATGACTGTGGAAGTTGCCTAAACAGGGTTCTTCATAGATTGCTGTTGACTACCTACTTGTTCTCTTTGAATTCCCAACCAAACTTATAAGAGCCCAAGTTACTAGTGCATGAGTTGCATCTTCATACTTACAAAGATCAGAGGCTTGATGTCTGCATAAGTAAGTGGGAGGGGGAAAAGTTTTTTTTACTTCCTTTATGTGAGCTTCATCCTGATTAGTCAATGCAACAGCTTCATCTTTCTTGCAAAACCTCAACACTCTCGATCACCAAAGGTGAGTAGTTGACTCAGCTCCTGAATGAACAGGAGCAGCACCAGCTTACAAGCATATGTGCCTCACCATGTTCAGAGCTTGTGGAAAGCCAGAAACTGAATTATGACATCAGGTTTCCTTGAAGTCCTCTGTTTGACGAAGGGCTGCACAGTCATGTTCTATTTATTGCACGAACCCTGGGCAATTTCACATTCATAAATGGATCAACAGGGACGTGCAAGCAAAAACGTTGATAGCATTAATCAGAAGGACAACAAACTCAACAATAATTCCTGCAAAAACCTGTTTTTAAAACATAACAGCTACTTGTAAGTTGTTAGCTTAAACTGCTTGCCAACTTCTAATTCTGAGACTCATTTTTATTGTAATTGCGTTTAAATGAATTTATTTATTTAATACTTCAAACGTTGCAGTTAATGAATCTTAATTTCAATCAAAAGTATTTTTACCCACTGCTTTCTCATCTCTGACTCTCATAATTAAAAGAGCCAGCATATAACCACTCTAAGGAAGACAGTTTAATTGAAAACTGCCTATAGTACAGTAACGATTCAGAAGTGGGGGCAATAAAAATGCCTGATGCATTCAGAAAGGTTTATGGTGACAATTACCCACTTCTTGGAGTATCTAATCCACCATGGATTACTTTATAGCCAGCATTGCCTGTATGTAGTCTAGGACAACAAATGAAATCACTGGCATGCAAGAAGTTGATAATGGGATATATCTGCAAAATTGGAGCTGTTTCAATCTGCTGGCTGCACATCAGACACTGTCAACAACATGATATTTGTCAAATATAAAAGGAAACAGTCAAGTCAGAGGTGACTGTTTATCTGTGGGACCTTTTAATTGTCTGAAGCAAAGCAAAGTAGGTCATCTGCAGGCAAGTCAATGGACTATAAAAAATAAATTTAGTACAAATAGCCCAAAATAAAAATTAAAGTGGGCAGGTGTTCAGTGAACAAATATGTTCCTTCTTGAATGGTGTAACACTTAACTATGCTAACATTTAAATTTTCTTCATAATGTTTCTAGAACAAAAATCATAGTCACTGGTGACTTGGGGACCTTATTTTTCCATGTATTTAAAAGAACAAAGATACAGTTTTGAAGGGAGGAATTAAAATAGGTTGCTTCTAAAACATTTCTATTTAAGCTTCTCAAATTCCAGTATCCCTGGCAAGTTTTGGCAAATTGATGTGATTTTAAGTGCCAGTGTTCTTAAAGCCTGTTGTTTCAGGTCACCTGCTGACCCTGGAGGACACTGTCCTGCCAGCTACATGCAGTACATACTGTGAAGTTTGTGCTTCCCCACCACCACCAAAGTCTGGTTGTTGTGCTTCATTTAAAAACAAACAAACAAACACATGAATAAATAAAGAAGAGATTTTTCACTTGTTCTGGTGCCAAGAGGCAGTACTTCTCAGCACAGTGGCCCTAAAACTGTAATTGCTCCTTATTAGTTAAATTCATGCTTGTTTGTTTTCCTACAGACATAAACCAAGATTTGCAAACCCTAAATAATCTCTCCCTATTTTATAAACATTCTGTAGCAGAGTGGCTAATTCATGTAATTAACCATTTCTCTGTTTTGAGCTCACATGCAGGTCAACTACAGTATGCAGAGAATGAAAACCTCCTTCCTGAGAAAAGGGCAGACACGTAGCTGCTTAAATTGCTATAGTCTCCCAGTGTCCCTAACTGAGAAAATAAATGTTATGACAAATAAATTATGCTTCTCCCAGTGACATGTCATAGTTAAGATCATTAAGACATGTTGGGATTTGACAGGACTGGGATGTCAGGTTTTGTCTTTAAACAGGTTCTTTCTATCAGCATGAAAAGATTGAGTCATGGCATAAGAAATTCTGTCCCAGCAACATCGATTATCATGTCCAGTCCAGATCTCAGGTAACACCAATCACAAGAAATGTGCACACCTGCAGTTGTTAGCATATAGCCTGCAGCAAGAGGTGCAGCCATAGATTGCCATGGTGTGAGATCAGTCAGGGAGAGCCTGTCTGCTCTTGTTACTCAAGTCACTGAAGGTAAAATACAGGTTTATTTTGCCGCCAGGCTTACAAAACAAGATGCTATCTGGAAGTCCTGTGAAGGTCACAAAAAAACTCCCAAACCACTGAGAAGCCTGCATTATGGTAAAATGTCCACTGAACCTACTCATGCTACTCATAGAACGACACCAATTTCAAGGCACAAAAGTGTGGGAAAGATTAGACTGTAAGAGTGAAAATAGGTAACATGGCATTTCATGTCATAAGTTTTCCTTTCAGTAACTGTTTTGTTGATGAACTTTTATTTGAATTTATTATTTACTGAGTATGAAAAAGCAGTAAAAAACCTGATTTTTCCACTTTGTTCAAACTTCATTTGATACCTCCCCGCTGATGGTGAAGCAGGCACCAACATGCAAACATCTTTTGTGGATAATTGAAGGTCGAGGGCAGAAAGGTGTGGAGAATAGTCTCACTTTATTTGTTTGTTCTGCTTCTATGATTTTTATTTTTAACTCTGAGCCTTCATATTTCAGTGCACATTTTTTTATAATCTTGGTGACAGGGATTTAGAAGCAAAGATTATTTTTCAGCTTGTATCTAGCATCTATCTGAGAAATCATACAACTTTTTTCAGTTTAGGAGTTACTTATCACATATATATAAATACAGTTCTAGGCCCAAATCAGGGGCAGCACAACATCTATTTGTGATTAATCTCTGCTAATAATGTCTTACTCTCCAATGAAAATTTCTTTTTAATCTGCCTGCATGATTTCACTTGTCACTACTGTTCCCGTCTCTTTCTTGAACTCCAGAATACAGAATATTGCAACTTCAGTTCTAGGAAGAAGTTCTGTCTACCTTAATTTCTTGTCCACCTGACTGTCAAAGGGGCAGCTTCTGGATTTTCCTAATAGGCACATGACACAGATGGTGATTGAGAAGAAACGCAAGAGACTTTTGTGTCTTCCTGTACCAGAAACCTAATCCAGCTTCTTGCCTGTATGCTGTCTAGCTACATTCCTAAATAGCCAGTAAAAGTTTCTGGCCTTATGAGGTTCTGATCTTGCCTCCCAGTGCTGGCTCCAGTAGGCTGGAGAAGCAGCAGAAAGCAAGGAAGTTATCACTAAAGCAATCCTTACTTGGCCAGTATCAGGGACAAATAATTTCTCAGCTATACTCATCCATCAACTTCAAGACCTTTTGTTTCCTTGAAGCTGTGTTAGATGGTGGCCATATTCTTAACAGTGACAAAGATTTGATAACCTGGATAGGCTCTGCAGGGCCTTCTGGCTGGTCAGACTCTAATGTCACATGGAAACACATTACTTGTCCTCTTTGATCCCATTTAATTGGGCTTTTGTGCTCTCTAGAATGTGCTCTTTGAAATCAATTACAAGGGCAGCTTTGATTTTCAGATGCTGCATTTAGATAAAAAGGAAAATCATGCCAGGAAAATAATTTTTGAGAGCAGTGCTCTTCCCCTTGCAAGTTAGGTTATTCAGGCTCCTTGGAGAAGATAAGATTGTACAGTGTTTGTGATGTTTGCATGCAACAAAAAAAGAAGTATATGCCTTATTATTAATCAAGTGTTAACATTCCAATTTCAGTGCCAGAGTATATACACATATACCAATGTATACATGGACATAGCTATTTTGAGAACGTTTAGACTACACTTCGTAGCCATGGCAACAGTGACAGATTGCTACCAGTTTCTCTGGATTAAGATGATGCCTTTATGACAAATGTGTATCATGGTGTTAAACCACTATGTATTGCAACACGCAGAAATGTATGAACCACAAATATTTGGTTTCACAATGAACCTTTTAAAGTGCTTCTGGAAATTACATGAATATTTGTATTTCCAGGATTCAGATTTTTTGAACAGGTATAAATTGGAAAGGATTTCTGGAAGACAAATCTTTCATTAGGAAATTTATAAAAAATACACAGTATATAACAATATATATTTGAAATGCATACTGTATTTTTTATCCGTACTTGTTTCAGGCATATGAAATAGAATAATACCTTGGAATTTTACTATCTTGACTGCTTTTTTTTTCTTCCCAAATAATGTAAATGTTGATACCTAACTAGCAGGAGCATGTCTGTAACATATTATTTTAAAGAACAGGAATGATATTTCTAATCAGTCAGAGTTTCATCATAGACCTACTTTTCATCAGTTGATTTTTAAAATTTTTATTTAAAGAAGATAAGGGCTGCCTTCTGGTGGAGGTTTGATTCTATTAAAATTATTATCTGAAGACATTTAAATGCATGATCAGAAAATCATATTACAGGACAAAAAATTGAAAAATATAAGCTCAGATGACACATACTCCAGTTTTCCAATGTATCATCAATAAAACCAGTAATAAGGGAAAAGAAAAGCAAATGGTTGTGAGTTGAATTGACTGCTTTGAGTATAAAATAATACCCCTACTAGCAGCATTTATATTCATTACTTCTAAAGAACCTAAATAAATAGATGAAGAAAGAAGATTCCTAACTGCATTTCATACTGAGGCCATCAGTAGCAGCCAAAAATATGACATCATAATTGAAAACATAATTTACAAATCTGGTCTGATTAAAGCAATGGAACTGAAAAATACAGAGGTCATCAGCTCAAAAAAGTGTGAGGTGAATGAAATATGTGACCTGCCTGTGAACCCTTGGCCCAAACACGGCAAGACAGCAGATGACACGCATATGTACAGATCAAGATTTATTGCATATAATGCTAAGGTCTTAACTCTTTAGAAGAAGTAGACAGCATAAGCACAGTCAGATTGTGAAGAAATTGGGAGACTGAAACAGAAGCTGAACTTAAAATGCAAAAGATATCTTAACAATAAAATTTACTACCTGTAGTTAGATCAAACAATAAAGGTTAACCATTCAAATGCTGGCAACATAACCATCAAGTTTTATATTAGGCCTAGAACATGACTATCAATTTTAAAGGATTCTATAATATTAAAACTTAATTATGAAAATTAATTAACGTTAAGTTTGCTAATAAAGACAATAAAGGAGTTAATATCTCTCATGCTTGCCTGGCTGCAGCTCCAGGTCCCTGGGTGGGTCTTAATTTTCAAGAGCTAATCTCTCTTGCAGGCATCCCCACTGGAGAAGAGAAGGTCCAGCACACCTCCTAGGAAATTGCACTGGAAGTCTGCCAATCAAAGATGGGACCAGGCTTTTATAGGATAAAGTGGATTGACTGCTGTCACCATCCGGTATTCGGGTACGTGGCAATTTTAATAAATAAAGGTGATCCCAAATGGTGAAATTAAGACACAAACGAGGTCAGATGTCATGCACACAACAAACTTTTATTGCAATAACACAACAAAAGTCCCTAAAGCGGATAGGAAAGGCAGGAAAACAGAGACAGGAAAGAGAGGAGAAAGCAGAGAGATAGAGGACAGAAAGCAAGAGCATAGTTACCACCCACGGTTCAGTGATGTCGTCGATGTCGTCGGTGGGGAAGTAGTTCCAGGTGGAGAAGTGCTTCTTTGCACCCACAGAGTCCCACATTTTTATACAGTCCTTGCCCACTGCACCCCCACTTCTCTCCCTGCATAGGGAAAAACCTTTCGGATCTTCTCTGTGATAGCAGGGGCAGGTATGATGCCAGGGGCTATGTAGTCTTTGTTTGGCTAATTGATGAGATCAGCCATTACAAAGGAGGAGGCTGAGTCAATTGCCACCACAGGATTAGTTCCTTGCTGTGGAGTTTCGGTCCCAGGAAGTACCTTGAGACTGGCACTCCTTGTCTTGTCCTGCAAAATCGCATCAGCAGGTGTCCTTCAACTCTCAGATGCCTCGGGACAGACAAAAGATATCCTGAGTGCCAAAGTCCAAGCTTATCTCTTGGATTGTTCGAGACAAGCACTGTACATCCTAAATGCCACAACTGCTGTCCATGTTATCCATAACTCCAAAGTCTCTCATGGGAGAATAAAATGAAAACTGTGGAAAAACCATGAAGACCTTGTTCTCCCTGAACTAACTCTTTTGTTTATCTATTCATTCTTACTTTATCTTGAATTTGGGCCTAGTTGTGGCTAAGTTGGCCTTTTTCAACACTGGAGAGCAGCTGGTGTTATGAACAGCAACTTGGCCTCTGTTTCATTTCAAGGTTGTTACCAGCTCAGAGCTTACTAGGCCCTTTCCTTTCTCATGGGAATATTTCCACTCCAAGCCTGAGCCTGCAAAATTGAAGACGAAAAGCAAGTGAATCCTACAGGGAAACTGTGTGAGGCATATTGAGAGATGAAACATCCTTCTACATTAAATATTTCAATATATTTGGAAATGCAGTGGAGGTTGATATTATTTGATTTATTGTGTTTGAAGAACTCTTGGGACCAGAAGGTAGAAGTTAGGCTTGTTATGTCTTAGCCATATCTCGAGAACTTAGAATGTTTTTGGTTTTGTTGTTTTGTTTTGTTTTTGTTCAATTACAGCTATTTAAATTGGAAGAGGAACTATGACGTGAGCCTCACCATAGCCTCTGCAGAAAATGTGAAGCACATTCTCTTGGAGTCCATTTCCAAACATGGGGATGGCAAGAAAGTAATCAGGATCATTTAACACAGCTTACCAAGTGCAAGTCCTCTTTGACTGAGCAGTGAAATGACCAGCTCTGTGGGTGAAGATAGTGTAGTGGGTGTAGTCATTCTTCAGTGAGCATTTGCTCATCGTTATGGAACTGCATGGGACATCATTGCTTTCTGAAGTTGTCACATTTCAAAGAAATCTGAACCCTAATTCTCATAAATGAGTAGCTAAGTGCTTAACTCACCCTTTCCCAAAAGGAAAAGAGCAGTACTTTGTTTACCAGAGGTTACAAAAACCCAGCATTAACTGTACCACTTGCATCACAAACGGAGTCATTAAACAGCACAAGTGGTGTTGGCTTCCTGTGAAATTTAAATATGAACATACTAAGTTCTAGTAAGAACACAAGCACATATACCACAGCATTGGAAAATCCAGATTATTCTCATTTCCAAAGCAAATTGTCTAAGTCTGCAGATTGTGTTGCCAGTTTAGCCTTAGTGATTTTTTTTATTTTATTTTATTTTCTGGATGTATTCCATGATAATTCTGTTTTTTGAACGTACATTTGCTGCTTTCTCCCTGACCACTTTAAATGGACATCAGCTAAAACTGACTAAACCAGATTTATCTGGTAATTCTGCTCTAAGCAGCTTGCACAGAATGCTAATGCACAATTCACAGTATTCATTACTTCCTGAATTAAGTTATTACATTTGGCATTACTCTCAAATTCTGCTGGGAGTCCTGGAGCCCACCTCAGTTTTGACAAGATTAGAGAAACACGTGGCTTAGTTTCTGACCATGCATAAGCAAAGAGACTACCTAGCCTACAAAGAGAGACTACAAAGCTTCAGTTTGAAACTGTGTGTGTTCTGCTGGAAACGGTACACCTTGCATCATTTTAGAGATTCCCTTCCAGGAAATCTGCCCATAAGGATTTGAAGAGGGATCCCTTAGGCCACTTTTATCTTCCTGAAATATTGCAGGCATCCCTCCAGTCCTCTACAAAACTATATTTATTTTGAAAATGCTTTTGGGAACAAACAAAAAACATTATAAAGCAATATTCTTACAACCTGACTACCAATGCAGAGACTTAAAAAGGTCTTGTTTTAGGGAAGCATGAATATCAGAGTTAGATTCCATGTTCTCCAGAGATGATGGAAAGAGCCCTGTTTGCTTGAGAGAAGTTTGAAGCAGCCCAGGATAAACATTGAATAAATAACCTTGCTCAAGTCCTTCCACTCTAACACCTAAGACTCTCAGGAAGCATAAGACCTTTTTGGTCTTTCAAATCACACTTGTACAGAATCTGCTTTACTTACAATAAAAATTCCATCAATTTTTCTCTCAGCTTTCTTTCATTCCTGCATCAAGGAGATTTTGTGTGTCTTTGTGTACATTTATGTGTCAGGCCTACCAGTTCAGGTTGCCTGACAAGGAACAGTTTCAGAGCCTGGGTATTAAAGAACAGTTATTTTTTTATTATTTATCCCCTCATAAAATGTAAGGCCTTTTAAACTTTATGTGTCTGCCAGCAATGCTGCAAGTCTGACATTGCTACCACACACAGCAGAAGACACCTACTGTGCAGCTTGATGGATCTTTGAAGCTCAAGTGTGCTGTACAAAGGAACCCTGTACCTGCTTGTCAAATTTACTTGCTATTTGTGAGCATAACAATGCTTTTTAGACTTAAGTTACAGGAAAATCAGTATCCCCCTCTGTTGCTAGAGAGAACTATAGAAGACAATGCAAAATAGTGTATCACTCCAGTTCTCCAGTTGTTTTTTTGGCAGATGCTGTTCCCTCTGCACAGCAGATTCAAGACCTTTCCTACCTTGCCACAGGCTGGGGGAATCTGGAGATAAGCCCTGCATCTTTGTGGACCACCTCCTGCTAGGCTCAGCACAGAGGCTGGGTCTCACTGGGATATAGTTTAGTATCATCAGTATCTTTGGTTT
The DNA here is from genome assembly GCF_000747805.2 of Chaetura pelagica. Taxonomy (NCBI): domain Eukaryota; kingdom Metazoa; phylum Chordata; class Aves; order Apodiformes; family Apodidae; genus Chaetura; species Chaetura pelagica. The sequence goes on from NW_009952404.1 coordinate 851,991, forward strand.
TATACAGTGTACGAGCTTGCACCCTTACTAAGACATGTCCTGCTGGACTGAAGGAGATAAATTACATATCTCAGAAGGCTATTCATCAATACACGAAGCAAGAGGACTGGTAGCATGTTTTAAATCTTTCCTTCTTCATGTCCTAACTTCACCTTAAAAACACCCGGTTTAATTATGATGTGTTGACGTCAGATGCTTTGTTCCCTAAGCCAGTGGAACTGGTGGTATGTGAAAAAGGATCATGTATATTTGGATAAAAAGTAACACAAATGACCAGAGGACTTTTAAGTGGAGGTACAAGAGAAACATGAACACAGGGACTACCAGGTGTTTTGTCTTAACAGCTGAAAAACTACTGGGAATTGTGTTTTCTCCTAGGTAATGACTCCATTCTTTGCAGTTGAGTGCACAATAAATGGTTTTACCTATTTTGCTCTTCAGCAGATCATATTTTTAGGTCTTGTTTTTGTATCTTCATGTTTCTCATTTCTTTGATGACATCCCTTATCCACTAATAAAATCACAGACACTACTGAAGCAAGCTTGAACAATATTTCACAGGTTGAAACTGGAAACACAGATTAGAATTGGACCTTTCCTTCTTGTAATAAACTAAAATTGTGACAAAGACCCAGACAGTCTTTGTTTTAAGGTTACTCCCTCATACGCTGAAAGAGCTTTCATATCCAGTAGACTATCCAACATATGCTGATGACTTTAATACAGAAAATGGTGACAGTCTCTGTTTTGTTTATTATGTAGAACCATGAGATGGACCTAAACTACAAAACAAAACAAACCAGCCAACCAAACAAACAAAAGTTTATTTTGAGTACTATAGCATTCAAGGTGTTCAGAGGAACAGTGTAGTGCAATCCCTACAGACAGTGAAACAGCTGAAAAAGATGTTTGGAATGTGATATTTCTACCCAGCACAAAGTTTAAACTTAGCAGTTTGGCTGAGATGTCTCTCTTCTCAATGCACAAGACAATGGCTATATCTAACGTGCCCCAGGAATTAGGCTACAGCATGTACTGCTGTTCTAGCTTTGTGGTAGAGAACCTGACTAAATTATATTGTGCTTTCTTTCTGATCTTTCCAGTGGAAACCAAGGTATGAGACAAGAGACAAAGAGCTCATGCATAGCAATATGATTTCCCAGTGTGAGGTCAGGATGCAGTCAGTGTATGCACCAAAATCCGGGAAGACAGGATCATTTATGGGATCTCCAGTATGGTGTCTTCTAGGGCTACAACAGTGTGACATGATTTCTAGGGCTCTGGGAGAATCAGAGCCTTTGTTCAGTTATCAGAAATTGCTCTTCGCACTATTGTCAGTTTAGACCATAGTTGTGCAAATACTCTTAAAGAACCAGCTGGAAAAGTG
>NW_009952404.1:853418-858913 GCF_000747805.2 Chaetura pelagica
CAGTCGTTGAAGCCTTGGTCAGGTGCCATTAACAAAATCATTACTCCATAGGCTACAATTGTGGGTGGAAAGCACTCCTGCCTGGTAGATCTTTTTTTCAGTTTTCTTTATAAAGCAGAGTTTTCAGAAAGAAGGGAGATGGATGGCTAACCCCAATTCTTACTCAAAAAACACGGTTAGTCTCTGTAGCTGAAGACTAACAATGTTAGAGCAAAATAATGAGCATTTGGTGGATAGATTTATTCAGCACTCATTTTCTCTCATTTGGGGAGCATGCTGTCTACATTATTTCTGTTTGGTCAGTCAAAAATTTTAAAACCCAGTGCTAGCACTTATTTCTGGGAGTAGTAGAGTCATTCTAAAGGCAAGCTAGTTGTGCTTCAGGGGCAATGCTAGACATCTCAGAGGCATTTGATTGGAAGTGAAATAATGGTAACTCAAGGTAAGGTAGGAAAACGAGGAAATAGTTTAGTTTAGTTTAGTTGTGTTTTTTTTTCCCTGGCAAGAAAGGACAAAGAAGTGTTTTTTTTTTCCCTGGCAAGAAAGGACAAAGAAATGTCTTAAACAAAATAAAAACATTTCACTAGAAGAGCAGGAATTGTCCCTACCTGAAGGATAACAGTATCATGGGAATGGTGTTTTGTTGTGTTCGAGGAGCCCTTGTGTATAAAAATGTGGTCAGTTTGTTACCCTATATCTAGTGCTCCTGTTAAAAATGCCAACCTTTACCGTCATAATACCCTGCCAAATTACTTAATTTCAAATATATTTTGGGGAGAAGCTCTAGTAGAAGAATTCTGCCTTTTGTAAGAAATGTCATATCTAATGGTATGCCCAGCTCATGGATACCATTGTCAGCTAGCTGTCTCTCTCAAGCCTCAAATCTAAATTTGGTTAGATTGCTATTACCTTTATCTAATGCTCTCAGACTGCTGATTGATAATTCATTTCCACATTTTCTTCTGAACTTGCAGTCCTTCAATTTTACTGCTTTCACTTGTTACAATAGAAGAATTTCAAGCATGGAAATTCTCTCTTTTCCCAAGAAAAGACCAATGAGGCATCAGATGTTTCTATTGAACTTCAACTCTCACTGCTCTAGCATGCATGTTAAAGGCTCTAGTAAAACCAAGCATGCAAGCAAATCTATACATAGCACATACCAGTAAGTTTTATAATTTTTGCAGGTAAAATCTTATTTTCATGCCATGTTTGGAGGATCAGAAGTAGAATCTAAAGTGACTAGGAGTCTCAAAAGAGGCTGAAAAGACCCTGCCAATGTTATGAAGTGATAAATGGCTGAGGTGAAAGCCTTCTTTTGCTCATCACAGCCTGATCTCTTTGATTAAAATTATAAAATGAACGGTCTTTCTCTGTTAAAATAATAAAATAACCCATAACTGGGAGGATGTTTCAGGCTGTGCTACCCTCAGCCACATCTCCCATGAGTTTGAGCAGCTCTCAGACAATGCAATGTGCTGCTACATTTACTTATCTGTGTCTCAGACAAACCTCTGAGTTGTATCTGGTTGCATTATACATAGCAGCAAATAATCTCATGTTATGAGTTCATATAGCATCAAAAGACTTTTATTCCTCAATGGGATAATGAAACTTGGGTTCTTTTTTTTTTTTTTAAAATGGGCTTTCTCTAACTTACTATTTATTTTTCCCTAATGATAGAGATTAGTAGAAATGGAAACGTGTGCCAGTCGCTTATCTACATTTCCCCTCAACAGTCTGAGTATGTAGTGTGTCTCTAAATGGATATTTCTTGATAACCATCTTTCTCGTGATAGCTATCTGTAGTTACAGAGCTCCCTTGGTGTACCCTGGAGACACATGCAATTGGCCAATATGGGCCTTAAGCTCTGTCTCTTTTTTTAGGTTCTCTATCTGTCAGTGCTTCCTCTTTCAATGCCATTGTCTCTCCAATGTGTTTTACCTGTGTCTATCAATATTTGAGCTCTCTTAAGAACATCTATTTTCCCTGCAGCTGTATGTACAAGACTTGCCTATCAAGTAAGACATTTTTCTTCCAAAAGTCTCTCTAGCAGGTTTTAAATATAGACATGCCCCTCCTCTGTCAGTGTTGTGTACCATTTGCCTGCTGAGTCTTTCCACTTCTGCAGAGTTGTCTTTAAATGTTAATAAGTCACATTTTGTGTACACTGTGTAGTTCTTAGAGACAGCTTCCAATTACAAAATGCAATCCAGTAAGAATCAGCGTAGAAAGATGTACCACCCCATTAAATCAAAGGGAAGAGCTAATGAACAAGGATTCCTGAGTTAACTAAGATCATATTCTACCTAGAAGAAAAGCATCAATGACCTACATGCAAGGGAGTAGGAAATCAAAGTGCTGCCCAGTTTTTTCAATCCTGAATTACTTTTCTCACTCTGACTCACTGTAAACTCAGACTTTTGAAGAAGACTTGACAAAGAAATAAAGGAATGCCTAATTGTGATTCTAAGAAAACAGGATTGCAGCTCAGGCAGGAAAAGTGAAAGTAGAATTGGTTTGGTAAAATTGGCTCAATGCTAATAAAAAAGGATTAGAAAAGAGAGATTTATCCAACTTAAAAAGCAGGCAGATGTGGCATTAAGTTCAAATGCAGCTTGCAATGACACTGTAGCATTTCAAGTCAATATTCCCAGCAGAATACAATCATATAAAAGATAAAAAGGCCAACAAAATGTAGCAGTGTCACAGATAACAATTCTGTCTGACACACCTGGTGAGAGTTTACAGCAAATCGGAGAGAAAAAAGTAATTCAAAATTGTTAAAACTGGGCAGCACTTTGACTTGGAAATTTGACCTAAGCATAAGGCAGTATAATTGAAGAAACAATTACACTTGAAAGCACCATTAAAATATATCAACTGTCCTGGATTTAAAATAGAGATCTGAATAAATCACATTGAAAATGATATAACAAAAGGAACACTGGAACTAAATTAATTGTGGTGAAAAAAAAAATAATAAAAAATTCTGGTTCGTCCACCCTTCCAAGATATTTAACCAGACTTTTCCATTTGGACATCACTTGTGTTAATTGATAATTTCTTCAGATGGGAAATGCTGGAATTACTGGTTCATTACTCTATAGCATCTGTGATCAATTTCATGTTTCCCAGCCCCTGGGAAACAACTGTAAACTTAGGGCATGATGAGAATTATGCTGAACTGTGAAATCTGACTGTGTCTCTGAGAAACTAATTATTTTGATCAGCCTTCAAACTGCTACAAAGAAAAATACTAAAAACCGCATGACCTTGCTAAACTTTTGTTACCAAAGGAAAACAAAAAAACAAAACAAACCAAAAATAAACATGATGCAAACAGATGACTTAGAAAAAGAAAGGGGTTGAAAACAGATTTGGTGTCTCCCTCCTGACTCTCATCAGCCTTTACATGAGCAGTCTTTTAGTCAAACAGAAAAGAAAGAACAATGCATGTCTAGTAAGAAAGAATGTTTTCTTTGAATGGATTACCTTATCCTCCCACAATCTGAACTAGCCTGTTTTCAAATGAATTTATAGTAACTCAAAACAGGCTACTCTGGAATAAGAAATTATATTTTGCAGTCCCAAAGCAGACAATGAAGACAGGAGTTTTAATGTTACCTAGAGCTGTGCACAGCTTCTATTCCATAACCTTAAGTTTCCCAGTAAGTGTGTCTGGACTTCGAAGTAACTATCAAAATATTATAAGTGGAAAAATACACCAACCTGCAGGTGGACTCCAGGCTCAAGGAAATTACTCTTTAATATCCAATTCTCCAGCAGAACTGTATCTGTGACCTTTCACAAGTTTTTTCTAAACTCCTCTGACAAGGTAATGAAATCTGGGCAAATAATTTATGGAATCATAGAACCTTTTAGACTGGAAAGGACCTCATAAAGTTTCTAGTCCAACCTCCTGCTCAAAGCAGAGTCAATGCTGAATTCAGACTAGGTTGCTTATGGATTCATCCAGACAGGTCTTGTAAACGTCCAAGGAGAGATACCCCACAATCATTCTGAGCCTTGTTGTAGCACTTTATTATCCTCATAGTGTTTTTTTACTTCATTCTATCAAGACACAATGAACACTGTGTCAGTTTTGTAATCACTACCTCTCAGTCTTCTCCTGTGCACATTCGTGAAGAGCTTGCTTCCTTCTTTTCTTGATGATCTCCTTTTATGTACCAGCAGACTGCTACTGCATCTCCCCACAATCTAATGATCTGAGTTCCCTCAGTCTTCCTCCCAAGGCATGAGCTTCAATGACACTAGACACTCAGCAAAGCCATATAATTGCGAGTAAAATACACTACAGCAGCAGCTTCAAAACAGACTGTTCTGCTCTCTGTGGAGTGGACAGTCAACTTTTGGTGCCACTTCGGCCAAAGTTGCAAACGTTTACGTTGGTCATTCCAACAATCTAGAGTCTGTTGCCATTGTTGGTTTTGCAGCATGAATAGCCAGTTTCAGTGGATTCAGAACCAGGGATCCACCAGTTTAGTGGTGCCTAATAGATCTAACAATCACTGCCCTATTGACTTCCTGTAGAATATCAAGTACCAAGTTCATTTTGTTTCGTTTTGCAGAAGTTTTGAAGTTCAAAACCCCCCAACTTCAAAACAATATTCTCTGCTGCAGACAAGTGTTGTTTCCATCTGTGGAAATATATCCCTTTCAACCTATGGATGTTGTGGAGCTTGCTTAATGTTAAGTGCCCAAACTGTGTCTGAGGAGCTTAATTTCAGGCTGTCCAGTTTCCTAGAGTGAAAGTATGACTGCTTTTTACTAGTTGCACTGTTCACACAGTTAGGTTTGGACTCCAGGCTTTCTTTTTTTATGACAGACTAGGGATGATACAGATACAATTTAACAATGATGTATTTTAAACCTTTAGTAACAAAACTCAGACACCACCTTTTGTCAAGATCCCCAGTCTTCTTGTTAAAACAGTTCTTGTCACTGTTCTTAAGAAAGATGAATTGGAAAGAAGTCCTCTAAACCTTTTCTCACAGGCATTGTGTTATCACATTAGTCAGTTCAGTTAAATGCAAGATTTTCACAAGGCTGATTTACCTTCACTGATCTCTTCACATGAACTCAGCCTCTCAGACAGAACTAGCTCAATCAGTTATGATGACACTGTCAAGATCCACTCCCATTTCTCACCAACAACACATTAATGTGAAGAGGTGGGATGTGGGGAATAGGACTGGGCATACAGTGCCCATACAGTGCCCCTGGTCCATACAGTGGAGTCCCTCTCTAGCTTTTTTTCTAGTGGTGTGGTGTGAGATAATCTGCTAGTTCCTTCCAATAACGTGAGCAATAGCTTGTCCAAATATACCTTTTCTCTCCTGGCATACAGGGCTTATGTCTACACTCCATCTGGTGGCAAAATTGTCTATGGCTCATGACATGTGACTTCCATGCACATACATGCCTTCCCTCATGCCAGAGATACAACTGAACCTGTCGGTCAATGTGTAGG
>NW_009952404.1:859074-860174 GCF_000747805.2 Chaetura pelagica
GAAAATAATCTCCTGGACACACTTCCCCTCCTCCCTAGTGCCATAGAAGAATGATAGAAGTGACACTGCAGGTACTGCAAACTGCATGATAAATTTAGCCTGGGGACTAGCATTTGGGAAGAGATGTCTGGCACAAAGGAGAGACCAAATGCAAGCAAGAAAACACAGCCTCTGGGGATGTATGGGGGATCCAGATGAACTGGAAATTAAAACCATCATTTTGTTTAAGCAAGAGGATTTTAAATTGGATTAATTAGGGGCAGCATTTGAATAACAACATCAAGAATTCTGTGTTTCATAACAGTCACAGTTTGACTCAAACCAGGACAATAACTCTGATGTGCAATTTTTTGTCCACAGAGGTCGCATTGAATAGAAAAGTCACCAATGGCTAAGGCTAACTAATAGATTTTTTTTTTTTCCCCTTTATTTTAACATTGTGTAGTATGGGTGTCTTATTTTTGTTTTATCATTGAGAAGTTCTTTGAACTTGCCCAGAATTTGAGAATGCTTTCATACTGCGTACTAATTTTGCCATGTTTTTGTTTTATTAGGACCAGGAAAATGTAATGGATTAATTTGTACTAGCAATGCCAAGAGACCTGGAAGGTTTCCCTAGTCACAGGGAATGAAATTCTGCTTGTATTGATTTTGGTCTTATTATTATCCAGTTCCTAATCCATGACAGATTTACTTTGTAATTTCTGTTGACTAAGTACTGGGAGAAAGAATTCTCAAAGCTTTTAAGGTTATGGCAAAGGTAAATGTAAACAGAACTGGACCCTACAGCAACTCAATCAGCTCTGACAAATATCAGCCATCATCCTCCTGGTACCTGGGATAAGGTTAACTGCCCTGCACTGCCCTCTTACCACTTGGAAACAGATTGTTTGGATTCTATGAACCCAGTCCTGTAACTGTAGTAAATCAAAGTTTCTTTTAACAAATTAAGACACTAGCCTGTTTATTCCCCGGAGCTGGTGAGTGATGTTATTTTCACAAGAAGAAGCAGGATCTGATGGTCCTTCCCTTCCCTTCCCTTCCCTTCCCTTCCCTTCCCTTCCCTTCCCTTCCCTTCCCTTCCCTTCCCTTCCCTTTTT
>NW_009952404.1:860945-881164 GCF_000747805.2 Chaetura pelagica
CTTCCCTTCCCTTCCCTTCCCTTCCCTTCCCTTTCTTCTTTTTAAAATATTTTTTTTCCTGCCTTTTGTGCTTACAACTCTTTTTGTGTGTGTTTTTTATGTGGCCCCAACTGATTACAGCACATATCAAAGAACATAAGAAGCCGTATGCAGGATTACTTTCTCCTTCTGTGATGGTATTGCTGCAAATATAGCAGTACACTTATTTGAAGGTATTCTTTTCTCCTTCATACTCACTGTAAGCATTTCCTTAATGAAACTATCCTTTTTCCTTTGATTATAGGATTGCTGAGTTATCTATGACAGAAATAAATGTATTCAAACAACCCTTTGGTGTCAGTCTCTACTAATGAAACCTGGATATATTACCAAATGTGGTAAACATAGTCTGGCAAAGATAACACTGTGATACCTGTTTCTTATTAACCATATAAATAGTTAAGCTCTTCCTTTCTTTGATCAGGACATTAGGTCTTGTTCTGGGGGTAAGAGGGACAACACAACATACTCTGTTTGTTTTATTTTTAGAGTAATATGTACATATCAGTCTGGATGGCTGGGATTATCTCCCTGTATTTTTTATGATTATCACCCCTGTATCTTCAACCAAAGATACAAACCATTATCTGCTGATCTTCAGGCTTCATACGGCTGTGGGTTTTTGCTCTCAGTATCAAGTCAGTAATAAATTAAAATTATAGGTGAAAAAAGAATGGAACGTAGCAATAAATTTTGGTACTGTAAAAATAAAATTTAAAAAAAGGAAAAAAAAAAAAAAGAAAGAAAGAAAGGAAGAAAACCCCACCATTACATCTTTCTGCTTAGGAAAAGCAGATTTCCTTAAAGCATGACTTAAGGAAAACTTGGTTTTCTGAAACAGAACCATTTGCTGGAATAGATATTTTGTTTGGTTTGTTTGTTTGTAAACCTAATACCTCAGATTTACTGACAGTTTTTTTGACTCAGTCACAGCTTCAGCCTAGCCTAGATGGCCTTACAGAAAATATGCTTCAAATAAACATATTTTTTGGGGGTTTAGTCCATCCACAAGCAACTTTTTCTTAATGATCTAGAGCTTGAATCTCAGCTGAGTTTGAAAGTTGGGATTTACAATACAACACTAAATCTGACAGTAAATCTGAGCATTTTTCCTTTTTTTTTTTTTTTTTCTTGTAAGGCCTATCCCCCATTACATTTTAACAATTATGCAACATGTATAAAAAATAAAGGTTAATTGCTACATAGAAAGACCCCAAGCCACATCTGTATTACAAATGTTGAAAATATTAATCATTTTCTGACAGTTTATGGACTCACTGTTATGAAATCAAAAGAGAAAAATGCTAATATGCTTCTGTCATCAGTAAGGAGAAAGAGAGACAATGAAATCAGGGGGGTTTTTTGGTGTTGAAAAGTGCATCAAATTTCCAGTGTCAAGGATGTTTCCTTTAGCAATAGTTCTGATCTCAGGATCTTTCTTCCTTTAACAGGTCAGTGATAAATGCCTTTTGTACTCCTGTGTTAAGTCTCTGTCACAAGTCTCTGTTCCTTTACAATTCTATGTTATTGTATCTTAAATAATCACCTCAAAAAGAGATCTGTATTTTCTTGGCAGTACAACTTGGAAGTTTAGTATCAAGAAAATAGGTTACTGCAGTTCAACCTATCCAGCAAACTGGTCCTTGGAGTTCACTCCTGACACAAAAGCAGTTTGTTTCATAACAGAAGACTAACGGATGAGACAAGACAGCATTGCCAGTCTTCCCTTTCAAAAGCTCTGTACAAAAGGGAGAGAAATAATGGTCTTTGTGAAATTCTGGTGCATCTAACACCGCTTTTTCAAAGCATACATAAGTACCAAATCACAACTTTGAAGGTAACTTGCATAAAGAAGAAAATATTGAACAGTATCCAACTGAAATCACTACTCATTTGTTGGAATGCTGTCTTTTTTTTTCCAGCAGCAAATGCAATGCATTGACTTACTTTAGCATAATTAACATCATTAAAAAGAACATTTACTACATAATGATCTAAGAAGGATATCAGAGTTTAGAAAACAGCAGATGGATTCTAACGCTTTTGAGTCCCTCTGGAAAAACAAGAAAACAAGCTAATAAAAATTGTCTATGCCAAATCCATAGCATGATTATTTCTTATGAAGTCACTCTAGATCAAATTCACAATGCAACTAATTTTCAAACAGTCAGATTGGATTTAGCATAATAAAGTATTAATCTCTTCAACAACAAATGAAAACAAACTGCACTAACAGGTCGATGATAAAAAAAAATTATAATGGGTTTCGCTTGTTGAATACACCCTGTGGGATAAAGCAAGGTGTAACATTACTGGTCTGAAGGCCACTTCTCCTTCTGTCTCTATTTGTTCTCATAAATTTAAGAATTTGGGAAAAAAAACACCACAACTAACAAACTTTTGATGCTGGAAAACTGAACAGAAATCACTTTGGACTTGGCAGATACCACCTGTTGACCGCACATGTAACTGATTGTCTGTCTTTGAGGCAGTGACAAAACAAACTCAGTCAGGGACTGAGTCACATTCAGCCCCAGCATCTGGCAGGTAAGGATCAGCTGCAGAGGGAAATCTTTAAACCAAGGAACTCAGCTGTTTCTCAGGCAGTTCTCGCTGTGGGCAGCAGCAGCCCATGGAACAGCAGCAGGCTCCTCCGTGTGCAGCAAATGTAATTTAAGCCTTTTCCCCTCCATCATAACTTATGTAACAGTCATACTGCTGTCCCGAAAGTGGGGTCCATCACCTGCAGTGCAAGAAGCCAATCCACACAGAGTTGAGATATTTGCTTTAATATCCTGTTCTGTGCAGAAAAGGGAGCTGGGGATATTCCACAAAGCAAGTTCAGTTTCCTGAAACACAAGTGCTACCTTTATACCCAAAAATATGAGAAAGAGCTTTATCTCTAACATTGTTCTATCACTGGCAAACACAATTGGTCAGCTCATTCCTCACTTCCATTTAAAGTGGCAATGCTCAAAAATGTCACTATGCCCACTCAAAGAGTAGGGGACTTGTTTTTAGTGTGTATTTTAGTATGTTAATAGCTCATTAACATGTTAATATGGTTATTTAAATTACTCCGTGTTTTTTTGACCCAGTGCTCAAGGCTGTAAGCAAGACAAGTTGTAGGGAGCGCTCCTATCCATCCCTTTCATCTGTCTTGAGGGCCCGCCTCAAGGCTCGGCTGTTGACTACTTGGGGAATGTTTTTCTCTAATTGGAATCTGCTTTTGTCTAATTCTTACTGTTCCACTGGTATTTAGGCCTTGTTTTTATTTTGTATGTCAGTTTTGTTCTCTTTTATGTGATTTTTTCCCCACAGTTTCATTTTTCCACCAAAAATAACTTATTTCAATTAATAACTGACATTGATATTAGCACTGGTTTAGTGGTTGGTATGATCTCTCCTATTCTTATCTGTTCTACAGCAAAGAAATGTCTCATGACTTGGCCCAAATATTTTTTTGTATTTTCAGTCCTGTGTTTTTCTAAGGGTTGTACTTTTAGTTTGCAGGCAGCTACTTCTCTTTTGCACCACATGAGCTGCAGCAGATAAACATAAAAACCCCAGTTAAGGATTTTCAGATCATTACTTACCAAAGGGAAATTCAAACATCACATCTAATTCAATATGTTCATCCACCATTCACAGAATATTCCTGGTACTCTTTGACAAAGCATTTCAATGAGGTTTGTGAAGTGCATTTAAGAAAAATTAAAAACATTCGATCCACAAACTTGGTAACTGCAGTGCCTTCACAAAAAAACGTGGCATAACAAATGAAAACCAGGAGCTGTCATTGAATAATGCTGCTAATGTAAACTCTAATCTGCTAATTAAAACTCCATGGGAGCAAACGTTTCCTACCGTATGCTAGGAGTAGCAGTATAGTGCTAAAATTAAACTATGATGGACCTGATGTATCACCCCTTAGAACTAATTGTCTCTATTCAACACTGCATTAAAAAAATAAATAGCTTTCTCCACTCTCTTCACTGATAGTGCCTCATAGAGAATAAAGCATCTTTTTGTTAACACACAATGCTGACTTAGGCCAATGCAGTCAGAGAGAGGCAAATTCCTATTTTAAAGGCCACAGTGGTCTGAGCAGCCTCATATTAGCTTTAGCTGTGGGCTGGTATAGCTTTGGTTTGCAAGGTAACATTTATTTTGGAGTATGCTTTTATGTATCTTTTTAGTGGGGAGAGTAACACACATTCTCCAAAAAGCTGTCTTCCTTCTGCCCTTCTTTCCCTGCTCTCTAATAAAATATCCCTCAGGACCTTTTTTAAATTAATATTTTATTTTTTTCTTTAATCTTCTGTGAAATTGACTAGGAGGTAAACTCCTGATTTCAATAAGTCACATGAAAACAATGGAAACAGTAGAAGTAAATCATATCTGTATTTGATAAAGGCTTTAACACTGACAAGACTCTCAAGATTTTCCCATTCTTTCAAGGATATTGATGGTAGAGCCTGCATCCCAGGCATTGGTTTTAATGCAAGTAACAGGGACACAGTCAAAAGGCTCTGGGAGAGGTTAGACTAAAGTGATTATTGTCTGTGGGGTTAGACAGATTTTCCATTACCTCTGTAATTGCTTTTGTTTTGGGTTTGTTTGTTTTTTATGCCATTTGGTCTGACAGTTTATAATAGAATTTGTCTACATGTGATTTTTGAGAGTTGTTTTTTTTTAGAGACATAAACTTCTTGCCTCTGTTTTGTTTTTTTTTGTTTGTTTTTTTTTTTCAAAGTAGTGATGAAACAAAGAAAAGGATTAAACAGAAACATTTAAACAGAAAGTAAAAACAGTATTCTAGACAAGAAAATGACTGCATATGCCACCGAAGCAGATCAAAGGGTTTGGTAATGCCTTTGTTTTGAAAAATGACTACATATATGTAAGAACTAGGGAGGTTTTTTTTAATGTAATGCCATCGTTTCAATCTTTCATAAAACAGAAAATTCTGTCAAGCAAAAATTATGTTTTATTTTTTGAAAAAACAAACAAACAAACAAACAACAAAAAGTAGGGGGAACTTTAAATGTTCCTCATTCAAACTGCTGAAAAGTGTCTCGTGCACCACAAAGAAGCTTCTGTAGGGCACATCAGTATCCTTTAGGACTCCCTGCTGGGTGTGGGAGTCCTCAGTGGCTGCAGTGTCATGCAGTCCGCAGTCTGGATGAAGGGACATTTGGAAAAGGGGAGCTGCATCCCTTCAGGTAACTTTTTTTTCTTCAGCCAGGTGGTTAGTAGTTAACGAGTCAGGAGGAAACCATAGAGAAGCCAGGAACAGGGCAAGTGCTTCATAGCAGGGCTACAATGTATGCCAGAGAGACACAAAGCATTTGAGATTCCCTAGTCTTGCCAGCTGGTTGAAGTTCAGGAAAATTTCAAGAAAATTTACTTTGTCACCTCTTTGAAAGTGTTCTTCAGGAAAGAATGATCCATACTGGGGCTGTCAACATCAACAAGCAATAAAAGTATCAACAAGTAATACAGAAGTCCTCTGTTTGTTAAAAGTCATCTGATAAACTTACTGACAAGCAGTAGTACTAATTCCAAGAGCTGAGAAGCACACTAAAAGGACTGAATATGTCCATGAAATTGAGAAGAATGTCCAAAATTGCTGTAATACATATTGTTAAAGCTCAAAGTTTTCAAAGAGATGTAAAACATCAAGGTTCTGAATGTAAACCATCCACTTTGAATTAAGTGAATTTAGGAAGATACCCAGGGAAAAATATGGAGTTTTTTACTTCCTACAGCAGAAACTGAAACACAGACATTGACACATGGAGACTCCACAGGCTCATGGAAGGACATAATAATTTAAACTGATAATCAGCCTGTTTTAACTGTTTTTATATCTAAAATGAGCTAAATACATGCCTCTGGGATTTCAACATTTGTATTTTTACTCCCCAACCTGAAGGAAATAAAAGATAACAAAAAAACCCAGTCTTTTTTCTTCAGTAAGATGTTTTACATAGTAATCATGCTCTCTATTTTTATTCCTTCCCTTTGTTTTATTTTGTCAATTTAAACTAGGCAGGATTCTTTTTCTCAGTTTTATAATAGGAATAAAGGGTCTGAAATCTGAGATCAAGTAACTAGCAAAACTGGCTAGATTCATAAAGCTATACTGTCACTATGCTACTGTCTATAAAAATGATATCTATAAAAAAGTACGATATGGCAACAGATAATTGCAGAAGTTCTTTCTCTTTATGTATTTTAGAGATATTGATAGTAGCGCTACAGGTGAAATCAAATAAAATTTGAGTTTGTTTTTAAGTATCCCCAAATGTGTATTACTAATTGATTCAGTAACCAAAGTCCTGGTTTAAACAGTATTTAAGTTCATTGGTTTTCTCTCCATGCTTTTGTTTACCTGGTTGTATATTTGCTTAGTAAATTAATAATACATGCACCACAAAGCCAGTATGCTTCCTGCACTCTTGTGTGTTCTGCCAGTGTTGCCTTTTTTTCAGAAGAAATATCAAAGATCATTTAAAGAGAATGAGCAGCTACAAACAAATAGTTGAACATTACTTCCAAGTAACATGATTCTGAGAAAATTCAAACACTGTTCGGGACCTAACATACTAAATATTGCATTAAATCACAGAAAGAGTTCTTTCTTGTCCTTTCCTTCCAAGATTACAAGTTCAGAGACAAGACAGAGCTCCCATTTATAGATGACAAAAAGCAGCATGGGCTGTAATACATCTCTTTATTTGTAGAGTTCCTGCTATATCCTGCTGGGGAAAAGTAAACAAAAGAAACTTGGTTGTGTGGGCATCAAATACTTTGAATTATGGAGAAGCATTTTTTAATTTCCTATGGTTTACATTTTGACCAATATGCTTAGTTTGAGAAATAAATACATCATCATCATGCAAATAAACCAGAGCAAGAAATTCATAAACAAGGAAAAAAAAAAAAAAGAAAAAGGAACCTGTAATTCTGCTGCATTTTTGCATTGTAAGTCCCAGGGATGCTTTTTTTTTAAGCAGAACTAGCAACAGCATAACTAGTAGAAGTGGCCAGCAGGAGTGAAAATATTTGGTATTTCATGGAAGCCAAAGAAAGCAAAAATGTGGCTCTTAACTTGAATATATGGCCTAGCAGGACCCCAGATTTTCTGGCAACCAAAAATGTTCCTGGTTCAGTTTCAAGTCATAATTAAAAGACAAGATGGAAGGTTATTTTTGTTCTCTGTTCTGGAGAAAATTTTTCTCTATTTGTTTAAAAATGGCCATCAGAATTTTGATGCCTGCTTTCAACCTCATTTTAAGATGTAGAAGTAGTTCAGAATATTTTGTACAGTCTCTTGCACCAAAATTATAACAATAGTTTTGACTTGGCTTAACATTTTAGTTTAATGCTTTAGACTGCAAAAGTATTCCTCCACTACAGTGAGTTTGACTCCTGTCAGGGTTTAACTGGAAGAGTAAAGCTTCAAGGAGGAAATACAGAAAACAATTGGATAAGCTTTAACAATAAGATGTTATTAAGTAAGAGCTACTAGACATAAGATTTATTTTCTGCATAAGTGTGGAAAGCAATGGATAACAAAGCTTATACAGGAAAGACAGATAAGCATGCAATTTCAGTTCTGGAAAATCTACACTGTGACAATAAAACATTATTTCCAGTTTGCAGTGTCTCAGTTTTCAGTGAATAATAGCTGGCCATTGCCCCCTCCTTGCTAAGATATCTAAGTTCTGGTGAAGTGTTTTCCATGGTTAGGTAAAAAACACACATCTGATTTCCTCTATTAGGTAAAAAACCTGTGAATACACCCCATGATTATGTATATAAAAGAGCTGATTAAATGTTTATCTCTAAGAAAATACTTATATGGCAACGCACACTTTCTGATCACTTCAGTCTTTGTTTGATTGCACGTAAAAACCATGTACTGGCACAGAAATATCAGGCTGCCTGATTAAAACAGCTATTTGCAGAGCTAGCTTGAAAAATTTGGGCAGATAAACCAATCAGAGATAAAAGGTGTTTTCAGTTTTCTGTTACCAGAAAACTGTAGAATGGTTGCATGATGAACATGAGCACTGTTGATTTATTTTTTTTTGTATTTTAATTAACATCTATTGGAACAGCGAAGAAGGATTTTAAGGGCTGGGAGGGGCTATCTGCCAAAGTAGACCCTGCTAGATCATATGCTGGGTGGCCATCCATTAGTCACCCAAGGGTATTTCAGAAAGCACTCAAGAGGGACATTGATCTGGCAGCAAAAAAGAACAAATAAAGCTCTTAGAATGTCCAGGCAGCAAGGGCTTGTTTTGTTGGGACTGACTTTACCAAGTGGTGTCTCTTCTAGACAGACATTTAAATTCTTGTCTTTTTATTTATGCTGTTCTATTACAGGGAAAAAAACAACCCAATCATCATATGTAAATGTTAGATATTTATATTTTCTGCTTCTTGGAAAGGGAATAGGTTTTTTTTGTTTGTTTGGTTTTTTTTTTGTGAGAACTTTAAAAGTTTTCAGAAGAAAAGAAGTGTTCTTGAGTAACATAACATAACAACAGAATTCCAAAAATGGGTGTGGAAAATGGTTTTAAAATCTGAATTTTGAAATATTTCCCTCTAACTGCCTCCAGTAGCCTTTCCTTTTTCACAGATTCTTGTCATAAACAGGTGTCAAGAAAGAGAATAAAAAGAAAATAAAATTGAGATTCAGGTAATAAAATTAAGATTCAGATAACTGAAATTATTTGTCTAAGGATCTGCACTTAGGCTAATGTTATTTCTCATTGTGCCATCCTCTTGCCTGGAGTTACTAGCAGAGAACTGTCCCCTACTGTATAGCCATTGTCATTTCCCTGAAACAGCCTCTGGAAATCTGTAATTGAAATGCTGGCTTGACTTTTTTTTTCTTTTCTTTTTTTTTTTTTTTTTCTTCTTTTTTCTTTTTTCTTTTTTTTTTTCTTCACCTGTATAGCAAGTGAGTGAGCCCAGTAGGATCTGGTCATATGGCAGTCTGGAAAAGAAGCTACTAATTGCTTTATCTGATTAAATAGATGCAGTGTGTCAAATGCATAAACCAAGATTACACACACAGCCCTGTGTTCAGAGCCTAGTTATGCTGTGCAACCTAATTTAAAAAAATAAAATTTTCTCTGGAGACCCATAAGTCTCTGTGGATCCTGGACTGCCTGTTATGTAGATATTAATGGACAACAAGATCAGTGTGCGAAAGAGGGGACACCCCATGGAACATATCTACTCTGATAAAAATAAGGTTGTGAGATAGAAGTTATGCTGTTTGCCTTGATGGCAAACCCTTTGGATCAGAGTTTTAAGAGAAGTCTGAGGTTATGTCCTTTCAAAATGTGATTTTCAAAGTGAATCTCTCACCAGCTGTCACAAATTCATTGAAGACCATGACAAAGTACCTTGTGCTGGATTGATTTTTTTCATCCTCTGGGGAAGTAAACAACTAGTTTCTGTATCTGTCATCTGTTTGTTATTATTCACTAATAGGAAGCTTTACTGGCAGGACGAAGCAAACCTTTTGCTGAAGAACCCCTTCATGAAGGATATCGAAGTGCTGGAGCAGGTCCAGAGGAGAGCAACAAGGCTGGTGAAGGGACTAGAGGGAAAGTCTTATAGGGATAGGCTGAAGGAGCTGGGCTTGTTTAGCCTGGAGAAGAGGAGACTCAGGGAGGACCTTATAACTCTCTACAACTACCTGAAGGGAGGTTGTGGTCAGGTGGGGGCTGGGCTCTTTTTCCAGGCAAGTAGAGACAAGACAGGAAGGCATGACATCAACCCGCTCCAGGGAAGGTTTAGGTTGGATATTAGGAAGCACTTCCTCATGGAGGGGAGGATTAGACATTGGAATGGATTTCCTAGGGAAGTGATGGAAGCACTGCCCCTGGATGTGTTCAAGGAAAGTTTGGATGTGGCACTTAGTGCCATGGTCTATCCCATGTGGTGGTGATAGGTCATAGGCTGGACTTGATGATCTGAAAGGTCTTCTACAGCCTTGGTGATTCTGTGATTCTGTGTCTGTCTGTCTAGCATCCTCTGGACTTGATGCAACCCTGATGGCTTTTAGGTTGCATAGAAGGAAGGCAAAAGGCTGTGATAATTAAGAGTTTGTCCACATATTTTGAAATGGGCGTATGTTTTGTTTTCAGAGTGAATTCTCATACTAATATCCTGCTGACAGATGTTGTCCTGATTAGAATTTGTTCTGTCCTCTAGAGATGCAATGTATGTGATGTATCGCCATGGGGAAAGCAAAAATACTTAATCAGAAAGGGAATCTCTGGCAAAGATGTGCCAGAGCTATATATCCTGAGCTATATAATAGCTCAATCACCCAATTTCTTAGAAATGCCCTCTGTTTTTTCTTAGTTGTCTACCTCTTCTCAGAGAACTTCAGCCTGCATGCTTTTGTGGGTACCAGTTTTGTCATTTCTATTGGCAATATAATTCTTCTAACCAGGAGAAAAAAGACTTCTATTATGATTAAGGAACTTTAACTCTATGCCAGTTCTTCTGATTGTGACCCTCTAATTCAACAAATGCTCCCCAGAGTTGTCTTTCAGAGAAAAACAAAGGGAAATCACACCCACAAATAAATCTCTCATGAGGGATCATAGGTCTATGAAGACATAATATTAAAGTGGTTTAATTGCAGAAATCCTTCTGCATTTTTGCTTGGTTACACTCACTGACTGAAGCTAGCAGTTGAATAGCAGGTATATCTGTTGAAATAGAGAGCAAATATTTTGTGTTTCTTTGGAGAGAGAATGAAATATAACACACATATTTATTTGTGCTGGACTCCAAAGGTTGGCTTGTTCAGCTCTCTAATCAGGTAGCTCTGAGTGATTTCAGACACTGGTGATTTGTTCAACAAACTGTATCAAAACAAACAAAAAAATGTTCCACAAATACATAGCCAGAACAAGAAGTACAAAGTTTATTTACTTTCAGGTCATATGGATTTCAATTTAGTCCCAAGATTTTGAGGGTTTCAGGGAGCTCAAGAAAGTATTTTTCCAAGAAAGCATGTTCCCTAACATTGGTTTTGTAAAACTTGGAAAACATTGTTCTTTCACAAAAAAATAATACTAGAAGGTGTTCATTTTGTTATTTTCCACTTATCATTAATGTTCAGCTTTAAAAAGTGACAATCAATTCAGGAATACAAGTATCCACTAGACAAACTTATCGGTACAGGAAAACGTAAAATGAACAATGAACCTCTCACAAAGCAGCCAGAGATTGAATGCGTATTTATCCATACTGAAATAGCATGTTAAAAATAAACTGAGAAGGGAAATAAAAATTAAAAGCTTGTAAACTAGTACTGCATAAACCCCAGGAAGAAAAGTATTTATGAAGAATTTCTGAATAGGTTTGCTTGATGAGCCAGTCTAACTATTAGTATGAATAGGGTACTGTTAATTGATTCATGATAACTGGTTTGTTCTTAAAGCATGAACAGTGCTCTTGGTGCTTAACAAACAATCCAGGTGGCTATAAAGCTGGGATACCTGCTGTGGGTAGGCCCATGATCTAATTATCTAACAGTAAACTGTTCCAGGATCCCAATGCCAGAAAAGCGTAATCCTTATTGCGCTCCATTTTCCTCTTTCTGTTTAGTGACTCAGAAATGATGAAGAGCTAACTGCTCTTTGGGAGACAGGTATAGAAGAAATTCTAAAACTGTTTCTACATTCTTCATGTCATGGGAGTGACAGAGCATTGCTAATCATCCTCTATGGTAATACTCACTATATTAGAATGGAAGGAAGAACAGCAAACTTTCCTGTTGCAAGTGGAACATGATGTTCTCAACAGTATATGCACAAGAGGTGAGAAATGACTGTACTGAGTCTGGTGATGTAAGTAATCTAAAAATTATCTTGTCATCCACCTGTATGAAGTTGGGCATCTGGAGGAATTTCTGTGAACTAAACATCTACAAAGCCTGCATTTGAGTAACCTAAACCACAACCAAGAAGAACAAACATAGGTGTGGTTCTGAAGTCTGGACTACTGCAGTTTTAAATTTCAGCTGGATATTGTTGTGCTGACATTGCTTTCAGAGTTTAAGTCTAACACTAGCTTGAGGGCACATCTCATCTGGGTTTTCTGACATCAGTAGAAGCAATTTATATAAAGACATTCCTTGGACCTCTAGTGTCCTTGTCTCTATAAGGCATTTCAGGCTGAGCAGTTACCCACATAGCTTTGCATTTTCCTCCCTGGCATGTTGCATTGCCTTGTTCACTCAGCATCCACATCTCTAAAACATATAGATATAGTCCATTACCAGGAGCAGAAGGCCAGGTTTGGATATATTTCTATCCTTCAATTTACTGATCTAAGATAGCAGCTCTGGAGTTCATGAAAGACACTGTTGTGATATCCTGGCTGCCACAATTCCCAGATAATGGTGGCAGGAATTGCAATGCAGGTCTTCCCTTTCTGCTGCCCACTGAGTGACAGTGTGGGGACAGGAACACTAGTGTGATTGCACTGCCCTTAAAGCTTGTCATGAATGAAAGTGGCTGCAGACCTCGCAGATTCAACAGGCCATAGTTTTACAAAGAAGCTTGTCTCTGCCCTGCAGCAACAGCACCTGTTCTTCAGGAACTCTCTCTCACTTTCCACCCATCTCCTAATCAACATAGATTTTCCAAGCATGTGGCCTATATATGGCCATATATGAAAAATGCTAGGAGACAAATATGCCATCTGGGTAGATTAATCAAGAAAGATATTGTTTATTTATGTGGAAAGGACTGATGAAGCATAGGGCAGGGTTTATCCATGACATTCTGAGTTACAGTGAGTACACATGTGACATGTATATTTAGAAATTCTTTGCTCTGCATTTCAGGACAAGCCAAAGAACTAGCAACACTATCTATGCCTAGCAGTCCTAGGTCATTTCACATGACCATTTTTTTTTTAAGCAACTGAACTATAACCTGGTAGCAAAAATGTATGTGCTTGATCACAGGTTTTAAAAGGGCTTACTCTGAGAGACAGACTTACTGCCTATGTCAGTATTGTAGCACTCTAGTTTGCTACCCACAGTCTTTGTGAAGAAGGACAAAGGGGTCTCCAGGTCCTGTTTACCAACTGCAGTGGAATAACTTGGTTATCCTGAATAGAGAATGAGTCCATGAAAAAAACATATTCATACATTTCCTAGAAGCAAGATACTTTCCAACATCTAGTTTTACATGTCTGTATACCTCTGGGTTTTACACCCTTTTTTAAATCTACCACCTCTTCCCACTAGTAAATAGAATTTCTTCTCTTCCCTATTGCTCTTGTTGCTTGGTTTCCTCGGGCAATTTACATCTTTAAACAGATTAGACTCCCGAAATGTCTTACATTGTATGAAAAACCTAAACTCAAGCATGAGATACCCTGCTAACATGGACCCTAAACTTTGCCACTCCCTCCTGAGTCAGCACACTAAACCAGTTCAATGCTAGGTCTATAGGAAATGTAAATGTACTTTGACTAACTGACCTACAGATGGTTTGTTTTCAGGTATTTACAGATGGTTTGTTTTCAGGTATTCTCAATTTGGGTCATTAACTCAACTTCTACTTCACAAGTTGTCAAAAATCTGCTAAAACAGAAAAAAAAATCTACAAAATGTCTGTAGAATTTAATATATATCCAGATAAATTTTAATGATCAGAAGGACATGATGCAGCACTAGATCTTTGATCAGATACCTTTGACCTTTCTAGAGCATGAGTACCAAGACAAAATATGTATGCATCTCCCTGGTAGCAGGCGTTGACCTCTGTCTAAGTACCTCTGTTTTCCATGGAGCCAGTAGCCATATGACTGTAGGGCTCCTCTCCTACTGCTTCCATGAAGACACTCCTGCAAGGAAAAAAAAATAAAATTCTTTGCAATCGCACCATAGATCAAATTTTCAGAACAGATCCACAGAAAATGGTCAACTGAGAGGAGGGTGTGCAGCACAGAGACTTAGAGAGGATGGGGAAACAGAAGCTGGAGTTCATCTTTTGCTGCCCTAAACAGCGAACACATGAAATTACAACCTCAAGTGCTTGAGCTGTGTGAGTGATGAAAACAGAGTTTACAACTTACCTGTAACTCATATGTTTATGTATCTGTGGTGGGTCTGCTACATACCTTTTCTGTTTTGACCAAAAACCTTTTAATGCTATATTGCATAGAGGACTTGTGATCAGAAAGCTGGTTTAGATTTTGGAACTCAAAAAGTAACTGAAGCTTTTTCTTTGAAAATGCAGGCAGAGCACATCACAGAGCTTCAAGATTTTTAAATTAAATTATTCAGTGAAAGTCCATACTCAAAATAATTTTGTGTAGTTAGCAGTCCCACAGGTAATTCTGGGAACTGCAAATACACTTTCCCCCTTACCATTTGTTCTATACTGGGCAGGGGTGTGAGAGAAAAATGGTGCAGGGTTCTTTCTGGATACCAAAAAAAAGGCCCAACAATTAATGGCTTCATAAAACAGATGTTTTAATAAGATAGGATATAATGAAGAATATATATATTGAACAAAGAATAAAAAGAGGAATATAGTAGTGACAAAATTTCATCTTTTTTAAGATGCTGGGAATCCTGCTATCATGCAACATTGGATGGACCCTGGAAAGAGTTTCTTATAACACACTGCACAGATTCTGTTTCTGGAGAATTTCCTCCTCCTTCCCATGCCATGATGCCATTTATTTCATGTAACAAGCAATCATGTATCTTCTCCTGCTGTTATAACATCCACCAGTGCCCAGCAGACTCCAGCATGGAGCACTTCAGCAGATTTCCTTGGAGCAGGTAATCTTATTAACAAATGGGCTGCTCATGCCATAAGTACAGACCCACTAGAGCAGGCAGGCCTTGCTCAGGATCACTAATTCCTCTAATACATTGTCTTCTGCAAGGTCCCGGTAGACTACTGTGATGACATGTATGTTACCACCCCTGACAAGAGGAGCTGTCCATCTGTTCTCTTCTTTTTCTTAAATATAGGCCAATAACACAGTTTCAGAGTGCACCACACAAAACCAAAGCCATCCGTAAACTTTCCCTGTATTGTCAGAGGATATCAAAGTACTTTGTTTTGAGGCTGTAAACCAGGAACTTACAGAACATGAGGAGAAGGGGAAGCAGAAAAGAATTATTTAATTCCTTTTTCTGTATTATCAAGCCTGTGTTGGCCTGTAGTTGTCTGTTTTGATGTTGGGTTCTAGTGTTTCACCTAAGGGCTGTTCCAAGGTTGAATGTGTTAAACACACTCAAGTAACAAAGTACATAAAACTTACATTAGATTTACAAGGAACCCATTTGTATTTTCTTTTAAAGTTAATTTGACTCCAGGTTTGATGGAAAATATATTGACATGCTTTACTCTTCTACTCCTCTTTCCAGAAACTTTAATTGCCTACAAAATTTCTCTCAGTCTTTTACTTGACATCTGTTACTATTACTTACATACAAGTACATTTTGTAACAAGACTTCCAAAGCCACCACAGGTCAGATAGGTTATATTGCCATTTTGATATAACAGTCAGCCTTAATGTCTGCCAGGAGAATGAAACAGTCTAGCTTTCACTCTAAATTGCAGTCTCAGAATGGCTGCAACCCTTTTAACATAGTTCGTGGTCAGAGGTAAATGTGCTTACTAGACTTAGGCCAGCTCTCACCTAGCAAGAATTCATGCAAATGCACTATTTAATTTTCAGTATTTTTTCTCAGTATCAGGAAACTTCAGTCACCAGAAAACAAAATTTCAGTGCTTTTCTAATGGCTGGATGTTTCCCGGATGCAGAAGATAGTCTGTGTATTGAGGAGATTATAAATTACAAATAAGCATTTTATCACAGTTTTAATAATTCATTACAGCAATTCCCATTCCTATTGGATGCACAAATTTTAAGGAAGGTTAAAAAAAAAAAAAAAAGACATAAGCTACCAGATCTTCATCTTTACATTCCCTATAAAGAAAGCATGAGTATATTAAGTTTTTTTATTTTTCTGTTGCATGTATGTATCTGTACAGATCAAGAACTTCTCCATTCACCACCACTTACATGATGTTACTTCATCTTTACATTCCCTATAAAGAAAGCATGAGTATATTAAGTTTTTTTATTTTTCTGTTGCATGTATGTATCTGTACAGATCAAGAACTTCTCCATTCACCACCACTTACATGATGTTCCATTTAAATTATGGACATTGCTGAAAGTATAGTGAGATTTGACAGGAAGGTTGTTTCTTTAGTTCTCAAGCACTTTTAACTTGATAAAGATTTTCCAATCAATGCCTTCCATTATCTCCCAGCAATGCTAACTGAAGTTCATCCATATCAAACACTTCCATCTTATCTTAAGAAGGTGTGTGGAACAGAGTTCCTGTATAATACAAATAGTAATATTCTGAAACTGTAATTGTATTCACACTTCATGCACTGCTAGAATTACTTGCAAGTTAAAACTGTTAAATGCTGCATTTGTTATGTCTCTGGATTATTGATGAAGAAACATTTAATATCAGCTAATAGATGGGATCTTCCAGGACTGAGATGGGTTTTGTATTATTTAGCAGTCTTTATGAAATAGCAAAGCCCTAAACTTTTCTTAGAAAATGAATATACATCTGATACAGAGAAAACAAATTGTGTATGAGTAAACTTCTTTTTTCTTGAAGATCAAGATAAAAACATTTTTTAGTTCCCTTTCCTGCTTCAGAGGGAAAAGAAAGGCAGAAAAAAATGTTTACTCTTATGTTGCAAGTTATCTTTTTAAGGTTATTTAAAAAGTCTTCTTGGCTGGTATTGTAGAGTTCTTATCTTGATGGCCACGTTCCTTGAGCTTGTGTAGTCTCCACATAGCCTTGCTCACTCTTCTGACTTCTCAGACGCATCAAAGGTATAGAACCCAAACCCACTGTCAGTGGAATAGTCCCACTGCTGAGGAATCTCCTGCATTCACAGCTGTGAGATGCTAGCCAGCACATAGCAGGGCTGCAAAGCACTTTGAGGCAGTTTGAGTGACACTGTCTTCTGCAATAGTAAGTGGTTGCCTGAGTTTCTTTCACTTCTATTGGGATTGGACTGCCTAGACATCCTCTATAACGATGTTGGCTCACAAGGATGATGATGGTCATTTGAGCTTCCACAGTCAGAAAGAGAAGCAGAGAGATGTTGAGGATGCTTATCTCTGTGCTGCTGCACTCTCACTTCCTCAGTTTGGCCATGTTTGGCAGCCAAACAGTAACACAGTGCAAAATAATATGGAAACTAGAGCTGAAAATCCTATTACTTTTGAAGCTATGATGTATATTCTAACTTAAAATTTGTCATTCCAATTTCTCCCCTCTACAGAGATCTAAGATGCTTCCAGGTTCGCCCCTTTGGATAGTGGAACAATGAATAGGAAAGGGACTCTGGGAGACTCCATATGAAAGAGCCGTATCTCTGCTTTCCAGGAGAGATATAGAGCAACATTTATATGTGAAAGATAAACAGTTAGTGGACCACCCTAAGAGCTGCTGCAACAAAAGCCATAAAACACATATAAGCAGAATGTGGCTGGGGCTTGTACAGAACATGGAGGGAAGAGCAACATTGTTTCTATGTTTCTGTCCCCCAGCAACCTTTGTGGTTTGTTTGTAATGGACTGGAGACCAGTATTGCATACATCTCCCATGATATATGGATGGTCATCTTACATAGGAGTGTAGGAATTCCATTATGACTTTAGGTTTGTGAGTATGACTGTGATAATTTGGAAAGGGAACAAATAAAGTACGTATATCTCTTTCTCCTTTATATATTTATATATATTTATATATAGACACATATATTTTTATTATTTTTATTATTTTTTTAATTCACATGATTACATGTCTAAGAGCTGGGAGAAAATCTGGGCTTTCAAGGCTCCCTTAAAAAAAATTTACTGGTTTGTGTCCTAGGCAGAAAAAAGTTAGGCTGACAGAAACTATTGAAATTAGGCAATTTAGGGAGCTGTAATTATTAGCACTAATGCTGAGCAGTATTATATTTACAAGTAGCACTGAACTCACAGAGGTCCAGGACAGACCACAGATTAACCTAAATGAAATAAAATCAAACATATTAGTGAATCTTGCAGTTCTGTGGGATATTTTAAGTGACAGTAGCATCTCTTGATTGCTAATTACAAATTATGGACGTACAAAGCTGCAGTTTAAATTGAAGTTGCTCACAGTGAAGTAGGGACGCATTGATTAGCTGAGAACTGATGGCCTCCTCCTGCTGGGCAGGTATAACACTACTAGAAGCACTGCAAACTCCAGTGAAATAAGACATAAATTAGGACTTTCCTTCTTTATTTATCTTTCCATAAGAAGCTTCCTCTGCATCCAAAAGACATAATTTCACAGGTTGATAGTCTTACACTTCTTGAGAAGGATCAATATTTCTTGATATCAAGTATTCTTGGTAACAAGTATCTATTGATATATCTGTGATTTGTTATGAACTGTTCTTTTTGTCTAAAGGCATGATCTCAGTAATATGTGAGCAACTGCCTTGAGACTATTCAGTTCCCATCCACTTTCCTAAAGATACCAAAATCTGAAAGATTATGTCATGTGTCTATATTTTTGTTGAGGATAAAGATAAACCAGTAACTAACTTGTCCTAACAGCCAAAGGGAAATAAAAAACTTCTTACTTCTGGCAAATGTTGTTTTGAATTAGATTTCAACCAGTGAAATGCCCTAACCACCACACTTTTTGTTTCCTGAACAGTTGTTTCATATTTATTTCTAATCTCTTCAAAATAAACAGTATCATGCAGAAAAATGTATATGCTTGAGTTGTGTAATTTCCTATTGAAATTTCTTAGAATTTGAAATTAAAGAATTATAGACATAGAGTTTTGATGGGTAGATAAAAACTTAAGGAAGAGAGAGATACCTAGTTTTAGAAATCAGGTCCCCAGTCTCTAACTACAAAGCTGAGAATTTGTCTGAATTAGTTGTTAAGATTTAAGGACCCAAGTAGGAAATATAACTCTGTAACTTTGGTAACCAGAATTATTTTCAAATCTATACTCCCTGATACAAGAGTAGCAGGATCACATAGTACAGAGCCGAGAAGTCATTCCTTGGAGAATTTGCCATAAGGCCAGCAGAGGAACAGAGAAGAGAATTAAAGAGTAACCTTGCGCAGTTGATTTGTAGCTCACTTTGACATGGCTTTGCTGTAAGGATGCTTATGGTGTTGCCCCACAGTTACCTGCAAAATCAGTGGTGTAATGAAATATGCATTTGCCTTGTTCCACAGCAGTTTCTCTTCATCACAAAAAGTAGCTTTGGAGAAACAAACCCTTGTTTTCTTATGATATTTTACTTGTGTTTTTTCATCTTCCTCTTCTGCGGAGATATTAACTAAAACAGAGCTCCTCAAGGAGATACCTAGCTCCTCAGGAGTAATTATACTTGTATATTTTATTCTAAGCTAATAGAATTTTTACAATGTTTCTAAGAAGAAATTTGTATCGTTGCCATTTCATAAGTGGCATAAGTAATGCATAACTTTCTAAGGAACCTTCTCTCATTTTTTTCTAAAATAAAACGATGAAGGACTCAGGGAGCTACAGTCCAGACAGCTTCACCTCAATCCCTTGGAAGGTGGTGGATAAACTAATCCTGAAAATAATTTCATAGAATGGCTGACTTGAACTTAGACTAGATATTAGGAGGAATTTCTTAACTGAAAGGGTAGTCAGGCAGAACTAGACAGTTCTTGTCTACCAACATCATCCAGAAATCCTAGCAATGAGTTCCATTTACAAATTTAAAATGCAAACTTATTTTTTTTTCTACCTCAAGATGTACCCAGCCAGTATTTGGTCTGTGTGCAGAACACAACATCTTGAAAGCAAGACTTCTCACTGTGAAGTAGTTTTTCTAATAGTTCCTTATTCAGGTGAGTTGTTCCCAACAGTTATCTTCCATCCCCTTGTCCTTAAAAACCTTTTAGAAATCACTCATGACATTATCAAAACAGGCTTAAGTGTTTCAGACTCTTTCTTCAGAGACTGCAGGAATCTGAGCAGCTGTGGGGTGTGTTGTTCTGGGGAGGCAGAGGGGAGACTGTCTGCACAAGGGG
>NW_009952404.1:881205-895897 GCF_000747805.2 Chaetura pelagica
GGGTCTCTGCATGTCTGAACAGGTCCCCACTTCTGCTTGTTTGATTTGCTGCTCTCTACTAACAGAAGTTGCTGTGTATCATCAGCATGTTGTTGCTGCAACAAAGCATATTGAATTACAGAAAAAATTGTCAAAGAGGATTCATGGATGGTCTAAAGTAGAATGAAATGTGCTGTGAAGCTCTTTCACAGCTGTTTGTCTAACTTAATAATTTAAAGACTTCTGACAAAAGAGATTGCCACAGTTTTGCAGTCAGCCCGCTCCGACACCCTAGCAGTCAGAAAGTGCTTAATAGTGTTCATTCTGCTACAAACGGGAATAAATTCTTCTTCTGAGTTCATCTTCCAGGAGCCACTTGGCCTCCTTTGATCAACAGTTATGTAATTATGTCATTAATTATCATATTGATTCCAACAACCTACCTTTTTTTCCTATATAAACTCATTCCTCCAAATTTTTTGCTGTAGTGAACTTAACTTTCCTTGAAGATATATTTTAGATATTACCTATTATTACTACTGTTCTCCAAAATCTTCATTTAATTCCCCAAGTATTCACTTTTTTTTTTTTTTTTCCCTATTAAGGAACATTTTTTATTTTTTTTTCTTTGAAATCACAGGGATTAAAAAAAAAAAAAAAAGAGACTGTCAGAAAATCAAACAACTCTAAGGGATTTGACTTCAAGAAAAATGCCAAATATCATGAAGGTGGTGATTAAAATTGCAAGAGCTGGCAGCATGACAATTGCAGGTGATGAATATGTATGCCAAGGCTTTCCAGACATAATAATTAACAGATTGAGGTGTCTGAATGCTGTATGCAACACATTTAGAAATGAGGGTAACTCTTTGGCTTTATGCTTTGTTGTGTACTGAACATCCTACTGTACCTCAGAAAACACACAGGATTCACAGCTGAAAGCCATGGAAGATAAATGAGAGTGCAGACTCCTTTGAGCAGCACACCTCCCTCAGCAGATGTGTAGAATATGAGCCCATGTATAAAAAGATGCGTTTTTTTGTCTAAAAGGAAAGCATTTTAGATGTCATTGTGTATGGATATGGTTGATTTCATCACTGTCCCCCCATGTTCAGAGCAAACCCTCAGTGCCCATACAGGGTCAGCATCTATATTTGGGTACCTGCACTCCAAAACATGACAACCATATCTCATACCTGCACCATATGTACCACAGCCTGGACATCTCATACTCGAAGCAGTTCACCTTCCATTACCAGGAATCTTCACTGTGGTTTCATTCTCCACATGGCAGCTGCTTTTAGTTAGGCTAGTGGCATGGTTACATCAAAGGTATTTTCCATATTGAGATCACAGATCACCCTGAACTGTTGTGCTGGGGTTGCTAGAGTTGTTTTCCTGCCCGTTCACTTTGCTTCTCTGTATGTGCATCCATGGTCCATGATTTTTTCTTGACCTTTCTTAAACATGCTGTTGCTATCTGCCTTCACAACCTCCACTGGCAGAAAATTCAGTACACAAAGAAATGCTTATTTTTTAATCTGGCTAAAACAACCTCCTACTAGTTTCAATATGCCCCCCTTGTTATAGTGGGTGATAAATAACAGATCTGCAGTCACAACTGCTTCTCTGATTAAACAAAAAAATCTGATATACTAGTACAAAATGCACATTTAGCATAGCTAGGCAGGGAACAGGTGGACATCAGTTTAAAATAGGGATAACTTTCCATTAAGACCCTACCTCTGCTTTTTACTGACTGCTTCCAGGATCCAGTAGCAATCGGCACACTGAAATATGCCTCAGAGAGTGTTTATGTGATGTGCAGCACCGTGCATGAAGTGGCCCTTGAGCACAAACTGAGAAAGGAATAAACAAATTAATGGTCCTTTCTGTCTGGGTTTGTCTTAAAGCACTTTAAATGGACCGTGCTGCAGATGACATTGTCTATCCTCAACCACATGATGATCCTGAATCATATTTTTATTCAGAAGGAGGATGTTCTTAAAATTAAAAATCTTTAAAATTTTAGCATCCAATTATTTTTGGCAAAAAAAGTTTAATGGTGAATGTGTTGTGTCTGTCACCTGTCAATTTAACTGTCTCCCAGATCTTGTTCTTTTGAAGACATATTAATATAAAGACAAGAGCAAACCAGAAAAAACAACACAACAAAACAAGACAAAACCAACCTATGGAGTTATATTTTAGTCAAGCAAAGTCACAGAGAAGATTCAAACATCTTGGTCTGTTTGAATGAATAAATGAAATATGTAGATGAAAGAAGATCCAGAGGCTTCAGATCCCTTTCATATGTTTTTGCTTGGGGGTTTGAAAATTGGGACATAAGTTCATTTCAATGCACCTCTGCCTCTGCTTTAACGCAGAAAGGAATTTCTATAGTGGGGACAATCAGAGGAAAATGCCATTTGATGTTTAGCATCAATATGGAGGCACATATGTTGTGTAAATATGTCAGAGAAATGCGTGTTAGATTTTCATCAGCTCTTCCATTTGGAAGTGAGTACAAGATGTCACCTGCCAAGGTAGTCTGGTGCTGTGGGGTAACTCATAGTGTTGTCTATAGTCATCCAATAGTCAGCTGAGGTACGAATGAAGGATAGTGTCTTTTGAAGACAGGAATTAAGAAGGTTCCCTGTGTCCAAGGTAGAAAAAGGGTAATCAAGTTCACTGGAAAGGTCATATGAAAGACCTGAGGGCCTTGCATTTGTTTTCTGTGCCACATGTGTTTTCCTGTGTTTACTGGTAATTTGATTATATTTCCATAATACATTTATTGTCTTGTATTATATATAGTATTGTAATGTATTGTATTTTTTCAGTAAATAAAATTAATTATATTTCAATATTCCATTTAAAAAATGTTCCATCTTTAATAACTGACTATTGTTGTTTAGCTAACATCTTGCAGATGTTGAAAGAGGAAGGGAGTTTACATGAGAAAAGGGCTTATAAAGTTTATCAGATCAAGCACTCTTGAAAAGGGTAAATAGTACATTTGCTCTTGCCAATGTACATCCATAAGGAAACATTTAGAATCTCTGAGAATGTTAGAGGTACTCTTGAATGCTATCTGTCTTTGAACTGGGTGAGGAAAACTCTCAGGGAAGACTGACTTGATCTTATGCTACTTTATATTTATAAAAATAATGTGTCTATTTAGGGAAGGGTCTATCCCTGCAGTTGTGATTCCCTCTTGAGTAGCTCTGCAATGTGCAAACCCATCCTTGTCACCAGGGCTTTTTCTTTTCCAAACTGTGTGGCATGTAGCGGAATACCCTAAATAAGCATTCACTGAATATTGCCATGTTTTTAATGGAAATTCTCTGTCTTGCCTCTTACTTCTCTTTTTGAAACAGTAACAGAAACCCAGCCATACCTAGCTTTTCAGATCAAACAACAACAGCTTGGAAAAAAATAATCTTTTAAGATTGTTTTTGTATTAGTGCTATTAATTTTTAATCTGCTCAAAGAAAATGATCTGCATACTCTTGTAAGATTTATATATGAGGTTCTTTAGGCTGTTGCAATGAAAATTATTATAAACCACTGTGCTTGAATATTTTTTAACAATTGTTTAGCCAGTGCATACTGAGGAGTCCTCATTTATTTACTTGAAATACCATACTGAGGGAAAAAAGAAAAGTGGCAGAGACAAAGCATCATGTTTTCAGGCTATCCTTAGAGATTTCACAAATGTGGCAGTAGCTGCAGTTGCTCTTTGCATTAAATTATATGTAGTTGATCTAATAAGAACATGGCTCTGTATCAACTGAAAAAAACAAAGCCCCAGCCTAGGAAACTCACCTCTGAGATAACAACAGCCTTCCTTCAGAAGCGCACTAAAATTTCAGGGATTTTCTGTTTATGCACATCTTTTGAAACCCCACACTTTCAGACCAGAGGGTTATAAAAAGCCCTATCCCTGGTGCTAACTGTATCCATCCCAGGAAACGCTCTGCCACCCCCAGATGATGTGACAGGCAGGCATTCTGGGTAGCTGTGCTCCTAGGCATTCAGAGGGATCCTCAGCACTATCTGACTAGTCTTTGTACCCTTTTGTGACATGCCTGCTGGCACAATGCTTACATCACTCTGCCCCTCATATGGGGCATGCAACCCCTCCAGCTGCTTCCCTAAGATGATGTTGTGCCCTATTGCCAGTTCCACTCCTGCTATGGCTCCTGCCACTGGCTTTGCTTCTTCTGCACATGCCACCCCAGACTTTGTAGGAAGCAGGAAGTGGCTTGGATAAAAATTCAAGGTAATGCCATCAGAAGTTTAAGTACCACAGAGGGTAGAAACAAAATAAGAATGAAACAGAATAGCACATTAAACAGAAAAAACAATGAGGAATGTTATTTTGCATCTCCCAACAGAGTCCATCGTTTATGAGCATGCATTTTGCTGAAATGATTGACTGGATTGCGTTTTCCCTCCATCTCTGTGTTTACTGCAACATTTTGTTTTGTTGACCATCCATAAAACACTCAAGTCAAATCCATATGAAGGCCTGTATGAAAAGTTGCAGCCTCTGAAATGGGTGCAAATATTCTTCTATTGCTAAATGGAAGGCTACACTTGCTTGCTGATGCAAATATCAAAGCAATAAACAGAACAGTAAGAATTATAGATAGTAGGTTTTTCACAGCACATTATTAAAAAAAAGAAGAGAGAGTAGATTGGCTTCTTCACGGGACATTAATTCTTTAGCTATACCCTGAGCAACATGCAAAGTTGAAATAGGTTTGTCCCAGAAGTATCTGAGAACAGTCATTTTACAGGATATATTTTTCTTATTTACTTATTAATTGATGCACCTCATAGCACTCATTTTTTCATCTATAACTTTACTTCCTTTCACTGCATGTGTCACTGTATTATCCAGCTTTCTGCTCTCATCTCTGCATTTTCATTCAATAAGGGGCTGCTTGTGATACAAAAATAGGTTAGCACCTGCCTGCCCTCCCTGGCTTCCATTGGGTCCTGATAGTGGGCATCCTTTGAAAACTCTAAACCATTGCTACAGTTTGGACTAAACATGGGAGACTGCTCAAGTTAGTCTCATCTACAGAATACTCTAATATCTTTGAGGAAAACACATGCACTTGAGTCCAGGTTCTCCAGATTATTTCTGACCTGCTAACAAGGATTAACTTTGCTTTTTAATTCTCCTTCTTTCCTGCTTCCCATCTAGAGCTTCCCAGCAGAATGGCTGCTTGCCACAAGTGACAGCAGTGCCATGTGCAATTCTGTTTACCAAACAAATTCTAGCTCAGTAGGCTTTGTTCTGGAATCCTTGCATCATGTTGGGACTTCAACTTTTGGAGTCTCTTCCTACTTTTACCCTGCTGCCTCTCACTAAATTATCCCTAAGCATTCTCCCTGATGTCTCCTTAAATGCCAGATGTGGCACATTCTCACAACACTAGTCAGCTGTTCTTGAAGCATTTCTGAACACTAATTCTGCCCAGGGGTCTCATCAGGCCACCTTTCACTTATGCAATAGAACCAAGCCAGTGTCTCTAGTCCACTCTTCCATAACTTATGGGGGGAAAAATGTCCTCTTTCCTAACTTCCTTGTTATTGGGGTGCTTTAGTGCTAACCATGATGGAGGTCAGAGCTAGCATTACAGTTTTGCTTCTGAGGAATGCTCACTATTGAAACTTAGAACATCTCCATTTTTCATTTAGATCTGATCTTTTTGGTTTTCTCACATCAGTGGCTTATAACTTATCAGGAAATGAAGGGTTTAGTTAGAACATTGTGTAAATATCCATTCCTTCATGTGCTTCTCAACAAAAGTTTCAACTTTCTGATAGCTGAGGCAGTGCTCAGGTTGTAATCCAGAATTGGGAGCAGTTGGCATGAACTGACTGTTTTTTCCCTGGTTGTCTAAAGCAAGCTGTTCAGCTTTATGGCCTAGGCTGCCCTTTTTTTATGCCTACTGTGTGTGTAAGCATAAAACCATTGCTTCCTCTCTGTAGTGTTGCAGCACACAGAGGCAGCCAAGATATTTGGCTTGAACCTTGTAGTTAAAATTTTAAAGAACATTGATCTTCCAGATTTTAGAGATACCAGTGGGTGAAATAATGATCTCTGTGCTGGAAGGGTCTGCACAAGCAGAGCAAGCTAAGATGAGCAGGACTCAGCGTGAGACCTCTCTTTGTGCTGTGAGAGAAAAACCCTGCAAATCTCTGCAGGTGGTTTCCTGCAGGAACAGGGTCTTGACTCCACACTAAGATTTATTTTTAAAATTTAATCTGCTATTTTTATAATTTAATCTGTATGTGTTTGTGTATTTATATATGTATTCAAACAAACTCATGATAGTTACGTATCTGTATCTACCTTTACTCAGTGATAGAATCATAGAATCATAGAATCCTAGGGGTTGGAAGGGACCTCGAAAGATCATCTAGTCCAACCCCCCCTGCCAGAGCAGGGCCACCTAGACTACATCACACAGGAACGCATCCAGGTGGGTTTTGAATGTCTCCAGTGAAGGAGACTCCACAACCTCCCTGGGCAGCCTGTTCGAGTGCTAATATACTCAATCTGAACTAAGCATTTTCCCCCTCTCTCAGAAGTAAGAGGTTTGGGAATTATATGGGGAATGGCCATTTTGCTCTAATAGCTGCCTCTATCGTTCCTCTAGCACACCTGTTTCACCTGAGTGCCTTCCTTCAGATTCTCATTTCAGTCACCTTCAGTCAAGGATAGATGGAGTAGGGTGGAATCAAGGAAACTCAAGTCACTGCACTTGGAGATACTGGGATATATCAAGAGGAAGCACTGGCTAAGGAATCAGGGAAGAGGGAGTTTTTGTGTTGAAGGTTGCTCAGCAAAATTTGAAATAAAATGGAAGTCAAAACGCATGGGCAAGGGAATCTGAGAACTCAACACTCAGGGGTTGGAAGGGACCTCGAAAGATCATCTAGTCCAACCCCCCCTGCCAGAGCAGGGCCACCTAGACTACATCACACAGGAACGCATCCAGGTGGGTTTTGAATGTCTCCAGTGAAGGAGACTCCACAACCTCCCTGGGCAGCCTGTTCGAGTGCTAATATACTCAATCTGAACTAAGCATTTTCCCCCTCTCTCAGAAGTAAGAGGTTTGGGAATTATATGGGGAATGGCCATTTTGCTCTAATAGCTGCCTCTATCGTTCCTCTAGCACACCTGTTTCACCTGAGTGCCTTCCTTCAGATTCTCATTTCAGTCACCTTCAGTCAAGGATAGATGGAGTAGGGTGGAATCAAGGAAACTCAAGTCACTGCACTTGGAGATACTGGGATATATCAAGAGGAAGCACTGGCTAAGGAATCAGGGAAGAGGGAGTTTTTGTGTTGAAGGTTGCTCAGCAAAATTTGAAATAAAATGGAAGTCAAAACGCATGGGCAAGGGAATCTGAGAACTCAACACTCATTATTATTTTTTAATTATCAAATCAAAATTAATTCTGAAAAAAGGATAAATCTCTCCAAATTCAGCATCTATATAAATGTGACAGGACATGCACCCTGACCAACAACATGCTACAAAGCTTTTATTACAAGTTACTTGAGCAGTAGCCGTGCTCTGAAGGGTTCATTCAAGCTCAGAGGGTTCATTACACCGTGCCCTCCATAAATTTCCTCTCTCAGATGCTGCCTTGAAGGCCTTAGCTGTACGGGTAATGCAAGTAGTAAATTTAAAACTAAACATAGTTGAGGGGCATGGTGCTAAACCAAACCCAAACATCTTCCTTCTCTTTTGCTAAGTCAGGTCAGCTCAGTTTGCACTGGCTTCAGTCCTACTGTCAGGGAAATGAGTAGCAGGGTCAGGTGAATTCTTTAGAGATAGGCAGCTTCTATATGGATTTTCCTTTTTTTTTGCACTGAGAGTGACAGAAAATAGGCAATTCCATCTGGAACAATTTCCAGTTTCAATGCTCATCAAAGCTTTCTTCAACACATCAGCAAAATACTGAAAGATACTGTTTCATCCTCCCAGTTGAACTTGCCTTGCACAGAATAATTCCTTGCTGGACTGAACAGTTAAGTGGTAAAGAGGAGGCAGGGTAGACTGGGGCTTTGGATCACTCATGTAGCTGCTTTCCAAAAACCTCCTGGCTGTGGGAGAGCATGGAGTAGCTAGTATACATATGAAGCCCTCTAAACTAGCTTTGACAAATATATAATTGAGTGCCCAAAGTAGAGCCAGGCTCCATATGACATTGGGTGAGGATAGGGAGTTATGAAGACCCTATGATCACAAATAGCTTCTTCTGTTCATTAGGAAAATATATTTCTCTTGGCAGTCTAATGGGTATATCTAGAAAGTGATGGCAAAGGGAAAGCCAGCCTGTGTGTCCTGTAGGCAAGAAAAAAAAGCTGTTTTCAAAGCCATTTTGTAGGAACAAAATAAAAAGCAAGTTTGGAAAGACATTCAGTAACTTCATGAAGCTGGGAGGGTGGAGGCAGGCATCAGTAATAAAAATATGTAAATTTCTTGACAGTGTTTATTTAGTGATTTTCAATATTCATTAAAAATTAATATTGATTAAATAATAAATACAATTTATTAAACAGACATGGTCAAGTTAATTAGATTTTATTATTTGAGTAAGGAATTGGATATTAAAAATTCAAGTTTTCTGCCAGGATCTGGCCTCACAGAGTACCACAGAGAAATAAACTGTGCCTCTGTCTAAGCAACTCCAGTATTTCCACCACATCTCCAGTCCTAAAATGTATAGAACGGAGGAGGGAGGGGAGTATATATGTTCTATTTCCTCTGAAGATTGTATATGAATTACAGTAGGTGCTGCCTTAGAGTGGAATTAGGTGATAAATAAGACCATGGACACTGACTAATAAAAAAATCCTGACTTTTCACTACCCACCCAGAATTGCTGATTAGTGCCTAGAAAAGTTAAAAGGGTAATAATTTGACATTTTTGCTGTTAATGAAAAAACCTTGCAAAGGAAGACTATAATGAAACAGCCATATAAGAAACTTAGACTATGCAATATTAATTTAGGACATTATCTAGCAGTTCTCCAGTATGATTTCCCAAAATGTCCCCTCCTTTTGCGTGTAGATTCCTTGCTCAGCTCTTGGCTATGTATGTACTCAGATGTCCTATAGAATGATGTACCAAGTGCCATTTGCTCTCTCTGCAATGTTTGGTCTGCATTTGTCACCACAGGAAGAGAAACCAGAGCTAGTCTATGCTGCAATACAAAAAAGCCATCACAACCTTCCTCTGTATCCCAGGACTTTCCTTGATGGATGCTGTGTTGATACAGATATTATGCAATATCACTGCAGTGCTTAAATGGCAGCAGGCTTTTCAAAAGAGTCTGCTATTACAGTGTCAACAACCAGAATTTCCACTTTGAGCCTGCTCCATTGTTTTCCACTACCCATCCTCCACAAGGAGCAGTGATGGGGCAGCATCACCTGTGTGGCCCCCCCACTTCAGCAGTGAGGAAGGCAAGGGGCTGAGGGCAGGATGAGCTGAGGGCAGGGCAGTGTGATGTGCTGGCTGATGCTTGTGAGGGGGCTGCTTTGAGCAGAACTTTGGATATCTCATGGAAGAGTTAACAAAGCAATAGGAGCCCCAGGTGCAGAGAAAAGCAGAACCACCTGTATGTAGCAATACAAGTTCCATATCCACTGCCCACGTCTGGGAACCAGATGTCACTCTATAAAGGTGTGGAATGTGGCAGAGCTCCTGGCTTTGGAAGCACCCCACTGGCACAGAGAGAGGTGAGGAAGGCAGGTAGTCTTCCACCTCTCTGCAAAGACCCAGTGCTTGGTCCATCTGGGAGATGGGATGCACCTGAAGCAGTGTTTTTGCTACTGGGCATGGGACCAAGGCCATACTCTGTGCCTTGGTTCACACTCAGAGATCAGTTCATACCTACCCTGTACCTTTAGGCGAAGTAAAGTATTTTCTATAGGATCCTGAACAAGTCATGTGTGTCTTGAATAAAAGTAAATGCCCGTGCAGAGCCTGGTGTCACTCTGCACTCCCTGTGTCTGGGAAACTGCTGAATGCACAGGAACTTGTGGTTTACTACCACCACATAGAAAAAAATGCACCATAAACATAAGGGAAAGAATTAGATTGCAATACGGTAAGAAAAGTAGAACATACTTCAACCACAAGTAGTTTCCTCCAAAACCCTTTCCACTTTTGCTTTTTGTGCATAGATAGATAGATGGTTAAATAAATAAATAATCTCTCTTTCCTCCTGCAGGTTGTGCTTGACAGCTTTGGGGGCTGGGGATTGGGTTTGAACTGATGCAGATGTGTGCATCTGGCATATCACTTTTTCTAGTTTCTTCATTTCTAATATGTCTGACACCTTCAAACACACAGCCCTGAGGCAGATTGAGTTTTTCAGCTTCTATTTTGGCATTTACAAGCTGCCTATTATTATTCAATACTGATACCACAACAGTCCATAAAAGCTATAAATGGGACCTAGGCCCCGTTGTGCTGAGATCCACAAAAACATATACGTGTTCCTCCACAAAAACCAGGAATATTGCTATTATCTCTCTTTTACCCAAATTTTGTTTAAATGCACATATGCAAGAAAAACACCTGTAATAGCATATACAAGTCCTGAAAGTCACACAGGTGGTCTCATCCAGCTCCAGGGTCATCTATATTAATGTTTTTGAGTTAAATTAGAGCCATGGTGTAAAATGCAGAATTTGAACAGTTAAAAATATACATGCATACTTGAAGTGAACTCTCACCTACACTCCAGAATCTTAAGTGTCCCTCTTTCTCCAGATAGCTTGTGGATATTCACACAGACCAAAGGACAGAATTGAATGTGCTATGGCTGCACGCTTCTGTGGTTATTAAACAAGTATCATCCAGAAACTGACTCTAAAAGAGATGAGATGCAGCTAAACAAAGCTGTATAAAAATCTTAATTTTTTGTAAAAGAGTTAGATGGGATATGCTATTTATCTGTTTCGGCAGAACTCATAAATCAGCCCTGAAGTAGCTTATTGGAAAAGATAGCCTTGCCTCAGCCATTTAAATATAAGTTTTCAGTTGGTTTCCACCCTGCTCTTTCCTTCAATACACACACTTAAAGACATATTCCTATGAAACAAATCAGCTTCTTGTTTTTCATTCCAACTCTGGCTGCTTCATCCTGATGTCTGATATATTAATATAATATATATACTTATACCTGTGGCTATAGTAACAAAAGTATCCCAGTTTAAATTACTTGCAAAGAGGCTTAGCATTTTCTTACTTTATGCTTAAGCGCTGCATATGCTGATGAGGATGCTGACATCTTTATGTCATCTGTTTCATATAAAATAGAATTCTGATATCAGATACAACCCAGGGAAAATATTTTTGAACCTCATCTATCCCAGGTGGAGTTAAACCTAGGGGCCAAAAGAAATGCTATTAAACCCACACGACTCTTGTCTCCTCTCTTCTGTGATTTTGCATTTGTGTAGTGTTTTTTGTTTGGTTGGTTTGGTTTGAGGGTTTTTTTTGGTGAGGGGGTGGGGCAAGGATAATGGAAATAAGTTCTTTGATACATAAAAGTCTAGCAGGTCATTGTTCCTTAAGCCTCATGAAAGGTTTAAATCTGTACATTAATCCTATTTACAAAATGCTTTTACTGTGCATTTCTTTAACAATAGCATGAATAAATTATAAACTAATTTAAGACTAACTTCATCATATACTATATTATGGATTTTGGAAAGAAAATCACTCACTTATACAAATAATGGAAGCTACATTTTCTGTAATACAGATGATAATACATATTCTTATACTTGGGGGTTATCAAATCTCTCTTATTTATTAAGACTTAGCCAGCATTAATTAATAGATCCAATGGATCTCAGCTGGAAGCAGTGGCATCTCAAAGGCAGCTGCTGGAGTGCAGTGGAAGTGTGGGAGACAAGGAGGGAAAACAGCTGGACGTTTAGTTCCTAACATTTACTTTCTTTCTGCTGTCTTTACTATACAAGAAATGAATGCTTTTAGTCAAGAAGTAATAATTTAGCAGGGGAAAGACAGTGATGGGGAGAGAAAGAAAAATAGAAACTAAGGGTGACTGGTAGTACAGCCCACCATTGTTAATACGGTATGGGGAGAGGGAAGGTGCTGCTGGTTGCCATGTACTGCTCCACAAAAATCTTACAGCTGGAGCAGGGAGAAATTCTCAGAGACTGTGGGAGTTCAGGTCTGAGGCTTTTCCTTTTGATCTGCCTCTGCAAATGAATTGAAGCTCTCTCTGCCAGCCGCTGTACCTCTATCTATTATTCACATTCAAATACCAAGTAGTTCGACTGAATCAGAAGTCCTGTTGATCTAGCAAACTACAAAAACAACTTATGCTATAGTCCATGACACAAAAAAAGTACATAATATTGAACAAAATGGGCAAAAAGCCGTGGGAAGCAGAGAGAAAGGATACAGTGCACAGGCAGAGCCTTCAGCGTGATGGCTGGCAAAGGTTGCATTGAGGAATAAAAAGGGGCAGAAGCAACTTGAAAGGAAGGAAGGAAGTACAGCAGAGAAACAAGGAGGGCAGTGGGTATTTAGAAGAGATTGGAGGTAGGGAACCAAGAATATATGAAAAGAGTTTCAGACCTCCAAATATAATACAAATGCTCAGTAGTCTTGGAAGGGAAAATGAACATATCCTTTGATTTCCATGACCCAGAAGTTGAGAGAAGCACATGGTTCAAGTACAGAACACCTTTATTTTGAAGAATCTTCCAGCATTTAATACATTAAAAATCAGTTTGTGTCTTATGGCCAGTTTCAGAAACCATGCACTTTCTGTGGCTACAATGCCCTTTTTCTCAGATTCTTGTGTGTTTGTCTCTTCCACTACCCAGTAATTTTAGCATTTCCTCCCACTCCATTCTGGAGGCCATTCCCCCCATTAAAAGCCTTCCATAACTTCCACAATTGTATTTCTTTGACTGCAGCTTATCATAGCAGTGACTGATTTGTTTGCTGCTGAATATAACATGTCTGATTCCATAAAGAACTATAACAAACATCTCAGATGTATCTTCTATTTGTCATTACACGAATGTCCTCTGTTAATCATATGCATACTTATACATAAACTTGCATACATTTGCACCACTGTTGGATAAGTGTATGGAAATTATTAGCTTTCTTCTCTGCATTGAGGCTCCAATTACAGTATAAATGCTGAATTTTTTAGCAATATCTCTTTTGAAAAACACTATAAAATGTTTGCAGACTCTGTAGATTCTTTCTAAGTTACCTTTTGATTTATAATTTCAAATAAAATTTAGTAATGAGAGAGGCATATGTGTCCTTCCAATAAAAGACCCTAGTGAAACACAGTAATTTTTATATCCACAGTTTTCTTCTCTCTGCCTTGGCCTGTCTCTACTGTTTTATTGCCTTTTAACTTGGTGGCCTGTATGGAAAATACTGAGATTTGTTACTACTTTTTCAGGAGGCAAAATCAATTTTTGGTAGTTGGCTGGTAGCTAATAGCTAGTAGCTAACTACTACCTGAAGTTCTGAGATATTTCTAAAATATATTTTATTTAGTTGCTCCACTTTTATTTTCCCAGTGAGATTTTTGTACTTCTGTTATATGTGGTGAGTCTTGCAGTTGTTTCAGATAATTGGAAATTAGTTTTGTGAAGCAAAAAATACAGTACAAAAAAATTAATATTGCCACATCATAAAATGTACGTTCTTCATTTAGTTTAACAGATCAAGAGCAGATGACTTATTCTATACTCAAACACACACTCACTGGTCTCTATAGAGTTAGACTGAATTTCAGCTATGATATTAAACCTGTCCCATAATTTTTCTATTACTGATTTTGAGATGAAAAATTCCTTGACTATTCTGATGTGAAGAAATATTTTATTCTTCAGAAATTTGGAATAGAATAGTTTCAATGTGTTAGGCAGCAGAAAAAAAAAATAAAAATCTTTTATATATTTTATGTCTCAAAGAGGATAAACTCCCTCTGTGGCATGATAACACTATTTTGACTACTTAAACCAGTGTATCTTTTGCCATCAAAAGACATACAACCTTCTTATTTTCAGATTTAAGAATTATTTTCTAGCAAGGATGTTTCCTCTGCTTTGGTCATTTCACATTATTTAAGGTTAATTGGCTATTCTGCCACTTAAAACTCTTTTCAAGCTTTCTGTTTCACTGCACACTAAACAGATTTTGGATTTCTTGATTTAAATGTCAGTGACAGAGAAAAAAGTGCTGGGTTTTAAACATTAGTTTCAGGTAGTGCTTTAGCTACTGTATGCAGTAGAGTGCCAACTCTTAGTCATCTTCGTTTCATGTTACATGAGAAAGCACAGGAAATATGTTAAGCTGCAACTGTGAGACAGTTTTTGTCCAGTTGGACCTCTAGCAGACTTCAAGCCCTCTCTGTCCAGAGTGGCTACAAAGCCAGGCATAACACATCTTGAAGTAAAATACTTTAACTTTTTATTTTTACAAGCATTTAGCCTGAAGACTTATTTCCACAGGGACTTTCCAAGATAAGAAAAGCAATTTAGTCTCTTTTCTTCCATCTCACTTGCCCTCTTGTTCTTCTAGTTCTGCTCTTATGAGAGAAGAGGCAGCAAACTACCTGTTTTCCTTGCCAGAGTAGGTTTTGTTTAATTGGAAGAGCG
>NW_009952404.1:896047-963888 GCF_000747805.2 Chaetura pelagica
AGAGCGGTTGATAGTCTGTATTTAGAAAGCACCATGCCTACTGTTTATTTGTGCTCAGGGGATAAGATCTTGTGGTTCAGAGAGAGACAGATTCTCTCTACATTCTGTAATGTAGAAAGGTGCATTTGAGGATGTCTGTTCTCACTTACTCATAGTGCACAGTTCTCCCTGTGCTTATTGCTTGTGTGTAAATTCAGAGTGGGAGGTTTCTGCAAGATAATCAGGATATATTCTGGAGAGTTAAGTAAGATCAAGCAATAATTTAAACTTGTTTTATTTATCCAAAGTTCAGTAAATCTGCTCCCAGAATCTTAGTTTATGAATGACAGAATTAAAAAAACATCTTCACTCACAGAAACTAATGTAATTCTTGCTAGGATATCTAACTAACAAAGAAATCACGTCCAGTGGTGGGAGCAACCTCAGTTTAAGAAGTTACTGCAGGGAGGACTGTCCCTTCAAAGTGAGTTTAATAGAAGCAACACACACCATGACCTTTGTATACCTGGGGAGACCCACTCATCTTTCCTTCATGAAATACAAAATGTCATGTAGGATTAGTATCACTAAAGAAAATACTGGTTTCCCTTTGGTGACATTCTTTAGTATGTGAAGATGGGGGGGAGGGGAAAGTCTGTCTGGGAGGGTAGACTGTAATCAAAGTAAGTTCTGGAGATGGCAACTGCAGACAACTGGAGAGGCTTGAAGAACTCTTCAGTGTAGAAGACTGCTGGACATTAAAGTCTGACAAAATGTGCTCAGGCAGGGAACTTATCAACAAGAAGTAAAATCTAGATGTTTAGAACTCAAAATAGTAAATAGTCT
Source organism: Chaetura pelagica (assembly GCF_000747805.2). Lineage (NCBI taxonomy): Eukaryota > Metazoa > Chordata > Aves > Apodiformes > Apodidae > Chaetura > Chaetura pelagica. Next base: position 896,873 of record NW_009952404.1, read on the forward strand.
TCCTGAACAAAATGAGTTTGAGAGGATGCTGAGATCTGAACATTGTTTCCTAAAAAGGAAAATGGTGATAATTTAAAGAAACTCAGCAAGGAAGGTAACTAACCAATCTCAAATTCAAATCAAATCAATGGACAATGAAAGAGATTGAGGAAAAATAATTTTTTATTTCTTTGTAAGTATCTTGCAGTTCTTAGGAATGGTACTAGAGGATACTCTGGAAGAGAAATTTGTTTGAACCTTGGTGACTCTGATCTGTGGAGTCTTGAAGTCTATTGCTAGAGGAAAGAAGTATTGCTCCTAAGCACAAATGAATTGTAAGAAGTTATATCAGCAGAAAATAAGATTTAAAAAAATAGAGTATGAGGAGATAGAGTATCATTCTACTGGAAGAATGTGATCACTCTGCATTAAAAAATCCAGTGTTTTGTGCTTTTCAGGGGACACCTGTATGCATAATGAGTTTTTAAAGATTGGAGATATATTATGGTTTTATCTACACCAGGATAGAACAAAAGGCAAGGTGTTGTTTATTTCCATCATCATGATGAACTAGGGCAGCAGAGGTTATATTATTAATAGTAATTTTCTCAGTTCAATACCAGATCTGCACATGATATTAATCTATGTGATACAGTAATTCCTGTAGAACAATATTGAAACTTCAATGTAGGGTGTCTGAAAAATCCTCTAGGATGGCTCTTTTTTTCACACTTGGAGACTTGGATAGAATAAAATTGAGACTCTAATTAAAATTATGTAAAATTTGCACAATTTTCTGTTAACAAGATAGTTTCAAGAGTATTTTTTTCACATCTACTGCAGTGTTTTTTTTTCAATTTTTGGCCCTGCTTTTCCTCAGGGAAAGCACAGCAATCTATTGGAAACAAACAGCTTGTGTTTAAAGAATACTGAAATGTTTATCAGGCATTTTACGAAGGGCAGAATCAATTCCAGTCACAATTAATATTCTGCAAACACAGGGCACATCATGTTTTTCTGAACCCAAGCAGACTCTCTTTCTCTCAGTGCAATGTTATAAACTGTTTACCTTGCTAATTATAAAAGTTACAAATCAAGCTGCACATAAGAGCTACTTTCCTGGTAAGAAAAATCTTGACCTTAGCTAGGAGGAGACAGCAAGAACAGTGAATATTTTCTTCAATGATTAACCAATTAAATGAAAACTGTGTTTCTAAAGTTGAAAATCCTCAAACAAACCAAACGGAATACCACCAGCAAAAGTCTGTCTAAAAATCAAGGACTGAGTGTCAGCAAGAAAAGTTTGTGTTAAAAAAATAAACAATCACAAAATACTGTGACACTTTTATTTATATTTCACTGACCTAAGAGAATGAAATTCTATTCATAAAGTTTACAGAACACATTTGGACCCTATCACTAATATTAAATTAATCATGAAATGAAATTATTGAGCCACAAAACAGTTTTTCTTGGGTGAAGTGAATTCTGATTCTGATCCCATTTACAATGGTTTTACATCAGTGTAATTTGATTTCACTGAAGCTTACGCTGTATAAAAGAGAAGAGAACATGGCTCATATTTTCTGTATGGTCATAAATTATACACAATTGAAAAAAGAGGAATTTCTACTCAGGGAAGAAATCTATGCAAATGTATTTTTCTAAATTTGGGCAGCCTGTTTAGAGTGTGCTATTTATATTTTTATATATATATAAGCTTAGCTCCAGCTGGAAAATATATTAGATTTCCAGTGCAAAGCACTCCGAGTCAGTCAGGTAATTTAGTTTTGTCAAAGTTTCTAAGGAGAAAATGGAAAAAAAATCTAAAGGATTTCTGAAAGAGGAACAGCTGAATTAGATAATGTCACTTTGGGATACTTGTATTTGTTTGGTGCCTGTTATTCAGGTGTTTTTGAGTAGTCAGAACAAAAAAGCAAGGTGAAAAAGGGTTCTCAGATGATTGCAGAGCATCTTGCTGGTTGGGACCAGTCAAGACTATGTTCTTTTCATGAGACAGGGAGGAGGGGTTATGCTTTCTGTGTTGCTTCTCAAGGTGTTGCCACATTTTAGCCAGCTCTAGCATGTTTTAGCCACTTTTTCCACGTGTGTACAGTACTTCTGAAAAAAAATCTGTGTTAATACTCTCCTAAAAGAGCCTTCCAGCTAAGAGAATATAAGTGACTGCCTGGGTTCCTTACAATGAAGGCTGTAAGTGGCAAGGTCCTACAGAGTCATAAGGAAGAGTGCAACCATGTCTCCTCCTTTCTGCTACCTTGGAGGGTTTCTGCTTGGGTGCTTGTAAGCTAAGAAACATGTTTCTCCACATAATTCTGCATGAGATAACAGGAGATCAGCTTGTAAGTTGTCTACTTTTTCATACTCTAGAAAATATTTTCAGGGGATAATGGGATTCCACTAAGGGATTTGGGGCTCCAGATTAGTAGCATATGAAGGTCTTCATTAATGTGATTTAAAGAGAACCAAGAATAGTTGCTGGGGTTTTGTGTTTACTGGTAACTATTTTTATTATCTGCAATTTTAAGAAGTAGATGTGTAAGAATTCTAAGAATACTGGAGAAGAACTAAGAGATTATTATTTTTTCAACATAGATGAAACAAAAGAAATAAGTACCCTTAATAAAGAATAGCTTATATAGTAAGTTTCTACTGTACATGAATAAGGGTAATGAGAGATTTTTAAAAATGGAAAATAGAAGACAATTTGTCTGAAGAATAAAATAACTTCCTACAGCTATTCAGTTGGTGGAATAAATGCACAAACTCTCAGTGCAGAAAGAGGCCTGGGGGATATCAGATAGCAAATTGTATCTGAGTCTGTAATTTGCTGTTCCTACAAAATAGCCCTGGCTCACAGGTTTGTGCTTTACAAATGCAGAAATGAGTGATCAAAGCACAGAGAAGTAAATGATACTCTGTCGTCTTTCTGCCACAAGCATATGGAAGCCTGACTTGGTTTCTTGGTGCCGTGTTCCCAGAAATGTGGTGATGAATGGGAAGGAGAGACTTCAGGAAAAGATACGGAAAATCTTGATGCAAATAACTTACCAGTAAAAAAATAAAAAAAAAAACAACAAGAAATAAAATAATTTGGCAGTAAGATGCCTAGAGAACAGGTAGGGGGCATAAAAGATGGTGGCCTAGAAATAATTGCTGGTTAAATTGAAGGGTAAATATTCTTATTGTACTGAATAAATATTTCTGGGGAAAGGTAAACAGCTCCATGGAGTGAAAAATATTCTGATTCGTGAAGTAACATTTACCTTACAGATATCATAAAGTAAGTATTTTTTTGAGTGTAAATATTCCATGGAAAAATACTGTTCTGTGCTCTGCATAGAACAGTAGCTAGGACCAAATTAATTACATAAAAAAGCAATTATTTGTCAGGTAGAACAGCAGTATGACCTTGCAGAAATCTCGTTATAAAACATAGTATATTGTGAGGAATTTCCTACATAGTCTACTCAAGAATATGTGGGTTGTCCTGAATTACATTTTGATAGAAAACTTAAGCAAAAAGTGCCTGCAACACAAAAGGAAAAATATAATGTTGTTCATTAATGACCAACTCCCTGTTGTTCTGCAACAAACTTGGAAGCTGGCAAAACATCAACAGTAACTTAATTTATGAGACCCTGATTTTTCTCCAAGGGATTACCCCACTCCATAGAGTTAAACAAAGTAATTCAGATGACACCTGTTGACAAAGCATTCTTCCTCTGTCTAGTATCCACTAACATTGTGAATCCCTATCATTGATGTGTCAAGACACCCCCAAAAGTATAACATCAACTGAAAAGACATACCATTCTTCTTCATGTAATTGTTAAGGTGAGATATCATTCTGGGGGTCTCCAGCCCAAGACCCCTGCCCCAGAGCTTGATGGAACAGAATGATTGCTTTGGGCTTTGTCCACCCATGTTTTGAATATATACAAGGATGGAGACAACCTTACACACTGTATTTGAGTGAAAAAAAAAAACACACCACTAAAATTTCCACCATACGTCAATGATGGAAATGGATTGCTATGCCCACACCAGTAAATCACTGCTGTTAATTCACAGTTGTTTCTCAAGTGGACATTAAGGATAAGCATCCATCTAAACTCAAACAAGTTTTCATAATTAATCCACAAGTTGTGACACTGCCATCTACATCCTGGAAACAAATTTTTGGTTTGGTCCTGATCACAGGATCACAGGATCATTCTGGTTGGAAAAGACCTTCAAGACCATTGAGTTCAGCCATGACCCTAACTCTGCCACATCCACCACTAAAACCTGTTCCCTCACACCACATCTGGGCATCAGACTTAGGGTTGTTGTTAAGAAAAGAAAAAGTAGGGATTGTTATTGTCAAGGCATGCTCATTTCACACATAATACTTTCAGTACTGAAAAGCCAGTTGAATATAAAAGAGTCACTGAAGTAAGAGTGTCTGAAGGAAAAGATTACTGATGAGTGTGATGCTTCATAAGGTATCATTACTACTGTCTTTTTCCAGCTCCCATTCTTCTTTCTACTAGTTTTTCTTTTAAGATTAGTCCAGCATATTCCCTTGTGGTTTTTAAAATGCATATGACTTTTTGCCATAACAGACAAGCCTTGGTGAACCCCTTGGAAAGGAAAATGTTTTCTAGCTTATCATAATAATAAGTTATTATCCCTTTTTCTTTTTCACTAAATGGAGGACAAATTTGACAAAATTCTAACTAATTTTTTTTTCCTAATTTTTCTCCTGTAACTATATTACATGTAAGGAGCTACACCCTGTGTTATCCCTGCTACTAATTGTAACTTCTAGACTGCCTCCCAATTCCAGCTAGCTCTTCTAGTTTACCCAAAGGCAAAACTTTCAGATTCTTTCCTGAGTTTCTACTGTTTCAGCATCTTTCAAATTCTCAAAAGCATTCCTACTTTATTAAGTATGCCTAATCGTAATTGGGTTCCTAGAAATTCAACTAAATTTCCTTCCACTAGTGTGTCACTGTTACTGGATGCTGCATCTTGTCCAAGATCTCCAGCTACTTGTACAGCTTTTTCTGCTGACTTTACCATTTGCTCTTTACAGGTTGTAATGCAGTGGTTTGATAGCGACTGCTGATGCCTTTTGCCAGGGCATTCAAATCATTGCCACCACACAGGGTTTCCTCTCACACCTACCATCTGGTCTTCCTGTATTTCTACTTGGAGCCAATCATCTTGACTACAGGATGCAAAGTGACCTTTTCAGTTTAAGAAAGAGTAGCTGTTTGGTCCCTCACTTAGTTCACTAAAGACTACAGGGAAAGGAAGTCTCCCTGGCAGTAAGGACTGATCACAGAGGAGTAGGAGGTGAATGCCTACCAGAGTCTCTACAGTTAAGCTCAAGAAAGAATTTGAAACTATGTTTTGCTGGGAAGCAATCTAGGCTTGGCAAGATAGAAAGACTTGAAGAACTTTATAGGTGTATTCCATCATCATCTATGATTCCATGATATTATACCTTGCTTTAATATTCTCTCCTGTAACCTGTTCCATGTACTTATTGCCTTTTCACTAATGCAATTATCTAAGAATCAATGGCCATTTTGTCCATCCTAAACACTGCAAGGGGATAAGCTACATTTTTTTCTGAATCATCTGCAATACTGGATTGTGAAGTCTAGAGCTGAATATCTCCAGTCTGCATGAGTTCTGCCTCTTAACTCCATTTGCTTCATTTTCAATTAAATCACCAGTGTGGGAACAGGGGTACTGGAGGATAGAAAGAGAACAAAAATGGAGTAAGAGACAGAGATTAAAGGAATATAAAAGTGTTTTATGAACCAGGTGAACATGATATTAGAAGGAAACAGGTAAGGGAGGAAAGAGAAAATAAAATAAAATAAAACTGAAAAAAAAAAAAAATAATCCTCCACCCTAAAGAAGGTATACTCACTGAATATTAACAGTTAGTTACAGAAATTTCATGTTGGGTTCATTATACGGATGTACTAACTAAAAGTCTTTTATATTTTAATTGCTATAGACTGCAAGAAATTTCCTGGTGACTTTCCAGTTTGTGCTGGGCAGATGTTATATACACATCACAAACCCCACCATCATCATAATTGGTAGCCTTGTTGACAAGCTTAAAAGAGATGCCAAATCATGAATAGCTGTGGAGACTCAGCTGCCCAAAATGAAAATCCTTAATGAATTTTGTCATCTATAATTGTGATAGAGAGGTGCCAGGGAAGTGTTATCAATATCAAGTTAAATGCTAGCAGAATCTAAAGGCCTAGAAAAAAGAGCCAGATCAGACAATCTTATAAATGCTGCACAGAAGGTGGGATTGAGCCAAAAATACAAGGGATGCAGCAAGAGAGACAGTACTTTAAAGGAAAATACCTTACCAGAAATATATTCCTACACTATTTAGCTTTCTCTGCTGATAAAAAGTCTCATTGTATTCCTTTCATGTATCACAGGAGGAAAAACCCTCCCATGGAATGAAATTCATGTAAGCTTGAGTAGGCAAGAGAGACAAATTTCAGCAGTAAAGTGCCAGAAACAGAAAGAAATTAAATTTTCCAACCACAAATGATAACGAAAGATTGTACAATAGACAGGAACAATGCCTAGAAATGGTGATTAATATAGTGTTATTAAACGCATAAACATTAAAGAAGAGTAAGTTAAGAAAAAGAAGAAATAGTGGCAGAAATAGAGAATAAGTCAAGAGAGAGGAAAAAATACACATTGGTATCATGAAAAAGGAATGTGACAAAGAGGGAAAATCTAACCAAAGTAAACCAAGAAATTGTTTAACTTCAGTGATTCATTTACTTTCGGACTGTTACCATGTGTCTTTCCTGGACAAACTGTGCAAAGATACTGTTTGCTGCTGTACCTCTTGCTGTTATGCTTTCTTCTTCAATGTGAAAATATTTGCCATTATATTGGCTCCCACTACTTCATAAGATTGCATGTGCTATCACCCAGGTTGCCTAATTACTAAATGCTCTCAGAATTTTAATGGACAAGTAATGTATGTAGGATAGCTCATTTTGTAGATTAGATTTCTTAATGGACTTTCTGGAAGCACGAGAAGTTATTAATCTCCTCAGTAACATTCTGTCACCTGCTGCTGTGGTTTTCACAATGTCTTTTTTCCACACAGCACCTTATTTTGGTACAGTGTTTTGTCCATTTAATTTCTGAGTAGTGGGGGTGAGGAGGGGTTGTGATGAGTGTAAATTTTCTTCCTGTTTCTTCTGCAGGAAAAGTGATCCACAATTCCACAAAAGATATGTATACTTTCCTCTATAGGTTACAGCAAGTGTTCAGTAGCTTTTATCCCATTAGTTGCAATTTTTCTGGTGACTTCACAGCTGAAAAATTAAATACTTTCTTCTTGAGTGTGTGACACAGTCCAACCTCTACAGCCACACAATGCCTGAAGCTCTCATCAAAGAGAATTCAGAGATCCTTCATTGGGCCCTAAGATAAGTAAAAACCTAACTTTGTGGTTACCTGCTGAATTCAGTGAGAGTTTACAGTTATACAGGACTTTCAAAAAACAGCCCAGTTGTCTAGACTTAGTACAAGACATATGTTAGAAAACCTATTTCAAAAATGTATTTCATAAATTCCTTGAACTTCCTTCCATAATTTAAGAAATAATTCCATGCTTCTTTTTGATGTTGTTCAGATCTGTAGTATGTGAAACTGTAAAATTCTCTCAGTGCTAGTATAGATGTAGCACGTGTGGAGTTGAAAGCATTTGAAACTGACTGCATGCCATGTGTTATTAATGTATTACAGAAGTTCTGTTGTTCCTTTTAAGCACAAATACCATTTGGCATATCTGTGGTTTTTTTATGGGAGATAAGAAATTTGGAGCCAGACTATGAATACTGAGCCAATGTTGTTCTGGCTCTGTCTTCTTCTTTTTTTTTTTTTTTTTTTAATGAAAAAGAAGAAAAGCAAGATGAACTTCTAAATCATGTTTTTGTCTTAATATTCAATGGAAGAAGATTATTATTATTATTATTGTGAAAAATAGAGTTTGAAAACAGATAATAGAACTTCCAAAATAGAGTAAACTATTGAAAATTAAACACTTTTTGCTGTGTACTTAATGTTGAAAAATAAGCCGAGGCAGAATTCCAGAATGAATGTGTTGTTTTAGGACAATAGTTATAGAGAAAAACCTTCCAGTATTTACCCTGTTTTCCTATCAAGATTAAGACTCATGTAATGATACTTCCTATGTGCACCTGTCACCACACACTTTTGGATGGTGACCACCTCTCCCCTCCCAGGTATCTTTTGGATCGTTGCCAAATTGTGATATTTGTTGTTAAAGAGTAGAGGCCTCAGGGGTGGACCATTAAGCACTCAGGAGATGCAGCAAAGGAGACAGGCCCACACATATCACACCTGGGAACAGCTGCAGCAGAAGCTCATGCCTTCACAGGCAAAAGCAAATTGGCATATGAACAAGGTTTGTGTCTCCCCATGAGGAATCACATAGATGTCTCCCTGGGACTCACCAAAGTCAATGAAACATGAGGCTCATCTTCACAGGAAAATGAGATCTTTTACCCTGTGGAAATGCTTGCTAAGGATCCAAGATGGGTTCAGAACAAACTGTAGGAGGAAAGCATCCTTTCATCTCTTTTATATTTGAGTGCAAAGTTTTGACCCCTGCCATTTCAACATTACTTGATACATAATGAGTTAATTAATGAATGAGAGCCATTTGTAAAATTGGATTTCTTTAGTTAACAGCAGTGGAGAGAGGCAAAACATTTTAAAATGTGTTTATTTTTAGTTTTTCAACTTAATTTTGCCTGTTTGGAAAATCATGCCCTTACAGCTAATGACGGATAAAACTGCTGGCCTGATAGCCTTTATTGACATGAAGCCGTCTAATGACGTGCTGGTTTCCTAATGGAAAGGACAGGAAAGTTCCTTACCATTATTTTGAGAAGTGTTTTCTTTCACAGTTTAAGGCAAGCAAAGAGCAGCTTTCAGCAGAGATGCATTTAGGGACCTTTTTTCTGGGTGAAGAAAGGCAGAGGGAGCCTGAGTGTATATGTACATAGGTGTTTTTTTGGTGGAAAAAGGACAAGTTTGTGTATCTTCTACACTAAATTACAGAGAGGCAAACTGCTGCCTGATGGCTGAGCATATTTTTGCTTAGTTTTCTCAATTACTGCGTAGAGATCTTGGCAACTGATAGATCAGTCATTGGCTGTGTGAGAGTTCCTGTAGGACTGATTCGTGCTTGGACCATGCTCTGTCCCTTGCAGATGAAGAGCTTGTGCTATGGATACATCTCTGCTGGGACTCCCGGCACTTGACTGTGAGTTACATGAAATAGTTTTTTTCTTCTTCAGACTAGAAAAGATCTGATGAAAACACCAGTCTTTCCCCTCCAAGGTCAACATTCTTCCTATAATTCCCCTTGTGTGCTCTTTTGTTTTCAATAGGCCTTTAACTTCTACAGTCTTTAGGGATAATGAAAAGCCCTTAATTGTGGTGTTTGTTTTGGTTGGTTGGTTGGTTGGTTTTGGTTTCTTTTTTTTTAAAAAAAAGAGAAAACACATACACAAACCTCACACACTGTCATCCCAAAGTACAATACTGTGCTTCATCTGGGAGATGTTCACATTTTAGTTGCAATGCCATTCATACACAGAGCTATTCCATTTTGGGAGTATGTATTTCTTTTGAATCCGTTCCCACAATTATTTTTGTCTAGTAATGAGTATATCTCAGGAGAGGGTTTTTTGGGGCAAGGTAGTGCATATGTTAGTTTTTAACCCATTCCCCAGCTTACTTCATCATACAGGCCCTCAACTGGCACAGCTGAGCACAACAAATTTTGGGATGATCACCCAGGGGTTACATTTAATCTTGCAAAAAGAAGTGTTCTTGACATTGTGGCTGTGGGATAATTTCACCGCCTTGAGAGTGAAAACTAGCTGTGCGTGTTGTGATATTTAATGCTGGGAACAAGTTAATTTGTCCTGTCTTCTATCATAGAATCATAGAATGGTTAAGTTTGGAAGGGACCTTAAAAATCACCAGGTTCCAACCACCTGCTATGAGCAGGGACACCTCACACCAGACCAGGCTGCCTCATTCAACCTGGCCTTAAACACCTCCAGGGAGGGGCTTCCACAACCTCCCCGAGCAAGCTATTCCAGCACCTTACTACCCTCACGGTGAAGAATTTCTTCCTGATGTCTAACCTAAATCTCCCCTCTTCAGTTTAAACCCCTTGTCCTATCACTACCCTCTCTGGTGAAAAGCCCCTCCCCAGCTTTCCTGTAGGCCCCCTTCAAGTACTGGAAAGCTGCTAGAAGGTCTCCCTGGAGCCTTCTCTTCTCTGGGCTGAAAAGCCCTAACTCCCTCAGCCTACATTTGTAGCAGAGGTGCTCCAGCCCTTTGATCATCTTTATGGCCCTTCTCTGGACCCTCTCCAAGAGCTCGATGTCTTTCCTGTGCTGAGGGCCCCAGAGCTGTACACAGTACTCTAGGTGTGATCTCACCAGAGCAGAGTAGAGGGGCAGAATCACCTCCCTGGCCCTGCTGGCCACACTTCTTTTGATGCAGCCCAGGATGCAGTTGACTCTCTAGGCTCCAATGCGCACAGTAGTGGCTCATGTCGAACTTCTCATCTACTACCACACCCAAGTCCTTTTCCTCAGGACTACTCTCAATCCATTTTCCCCCCAACCTGTATTTTTGCCTGCGGTTGTGCTGACCCAGGTGCAGGACCTTGCACTTGGCCTTGTTGAACTTCATGATGTTGGCATTGGCCCACCTCTCCAGCTTGCCAGGGTCCCTCTGGATGGCCTCCCCTCCCTCCAGTGTGTCAACCACACCACACAGCTAGTTATCATTGCAAACTTGCTGAGATGCACTCAGTTCCTCTGTCCATGTCTCCAACAAAGATGCAGAGCAGCACTGGTCCCAGTACTGACCCCTGAGGAGCATCACTCACCACTTGCTTCCCCTTGGACACTGAGCCATTGACCACAACTCCCTCAGTGTGGCCACCCAGACAATTACTGATCCACAGAGTGATCCATCTGTCAAATCCATGACTTATTTGCAGACCAACATGTCATGTGGGACAATGTCAGATGGTTTGCTAAAATGCATGTAGATGCTTTTCCACTATGCACCGTCTCTGTAGCCCCATCGTAGAAGGCCACCAAAATGCTCAGGCGTGATTCGCCCTTAGTGAAGCCATATTTGCTGTCACCAATCATCTCCTTATATTCCATATGCTTTAGCAGATTTTCCAGGAGGATCTATTCCATGATCTTGCTGGGAACAGATGTGAGACTAACCAGGCTGTAGCTCCCTAGGTCTTCCTTTTTCTCCTTTTTAAAAATAGGGGCTTGTTGCCTTTTTTCCAGTCAGTGGGAACCACACCAGACCCACATGACCTCTCAAATATGATGAACAGAGGCTTAGTGACAGCATTCACCAGCTCCCTCAGGACCTGTAGATGGGCTCCATTAGGTCCTATAGACTTGTTCACCTTCAGGTTCTTTAGATGGTCACAAACCTGTTCTTCTCCTACAATGCTTCCTTCTCCCAGTCCCTAATTTCACCTGCTGTGGCCTTTGCAATGAGCTGGAGCACTTGCCAGAGAAGACTGATGCAAAGCTTGTACGTGACTCAGTGGTCCTGGGCAGGGGATATCTCATGTCTGTGTTCCATTTACTTGCCTACAATAGGGATAATACATACACATCCCTTTGGGAAATGATCTTCAGCTAGATTTTGTGAATAATTTTTCAGACAAAAGACATGGTATAATTGTGAAGTACACTGCCAGGATGGTTTCATGACTTACCCCCCAGTGTGGAGGGGTTGTTGAATGAGACCAAGGGTCACACGTGGTGCTGCCTCTCTCAGAGGAACGGGCGCTGAGGGACCCAATCTGAGAGTGGTAGTTAGATACACCCCAAGCCGCCCTCACAGATTGCTACTGAGACCAACGTTAAGGGTTAACACAAACTGAGGGATGAGGTTTAGGGAAAATGTACAAATGGCTACCAGGGATATATCAGGGAATAATGTGTCCTTTAATGGAGGTAATGCAAAAAGTTGTGTGTTTACCCTTCCTACCGTGTGGCTCCTGGGACGTGGCTTCTTTCCATACCTGCAGCAGGTCCATAGGGACTTGGAGCTCATGGCTCGGCAGTGGTTTGGTTTCCCCGGCAATCGGCAGCTGCAGCAAGTACCCGTTTCTGCAGGGGTCAGAACCCGGCACGCTCACCGCTCAGGCCCAGGCTCGATCCCCGGGCAGGCAGGCAGACCCAGCAGAGTCCCACACCAGGCTCCGCAGCAGGGGGGTGTCCCATTCAGGAAGTGTCCGAATTCACTGCCTTTTTATACCCCTGTGACCCCCTGTCCAGTCAGTGTCACTGTCCAGAGCCAATTGGCACCCACGAGTCCCAAGCTAGGGTGGTAACTAGCAGGGGCAGTGTATGACTTGTTGCCCATCCTTCCTGCCTTGTACCACATCTCTTTTGCTTTCATTTGTCCTTGAGCAGCAGGCCTGGTTTTGGTCCGTTAGCTGGGTATAATCAGCAGAAGGGCTTTGTTGGCTTAAAAGACATTTTGTTTAGACTTACATGGGGAAGAAAAAGAACTGTTTCCCACATGCACTTTCCCTGAGATTCTGAAATGGGCACTCAGATGTATAGTAAAATATTAACTTGTCCTCTGTGTGTAGAATTACATTGTTCAGGGGAACTGGCATAAGCCTTTTCAAACTACCTGGTGCACATCACAAGCTAGTCTTGTGTTATATGGTGCTGATGAGTTAGCCCTCAGACAATGAACGGGGGATGACTTGGCTCCGAGTGAGTGAAAGGGAACAAGATGTTGAATGAAGCAGTTAAAACTCCCACCAGAGTTGAAAGACTTTTAGAAAGTGGAAGAGAAATGGGAAAGGCTAAATAAAGTGTTTCAGTCTCAGACTGTAAGAAGTAACAGTCAAGAAAAAAAAGGGCAGAGAAGGCAGTTTTATTTCTGATGATGTTCAGCAGCTTTCCACTAACTTGGGGAGAGATTGTTAACGGTGACACTGCAGTATGGACACTATACTCGTTGTAGATATAAAATATGAGGGTGATGTGAGTGCATGAAAACAAGCTGAAAGCAGCAGATCATCCACCAGGTTTCCATATATGACAGTTTTATCTGAGCTTCTACTAAGAAACTAGATTTTGAGAGTGGAGTAAGTATCTCAGAAGATTTCTAGCCTTTTAAGAGTTACTTCTTCCTAAGAAATAAGCATTTGCTTAACCAAGAGAAGTCCACAGATCAATAAAATTTTTATCAGAGGTGGATGGTAAAACCACTTCATGGCATTCAGCTCTGTATGCCTCACTGTATCACAGTGGAAATACAGGTACTAAATTTAGGACAATGATAGATAGTTAATTACTATAGAAGAGTGGAACAGAAACTTAGAGTTTGGATGAATAAAAGCCATGTAAATGGCAAAAGTCTTTGGGTTAGAACAACAAGTAATGAAGTAGACATAAAAAAGCCCCACTTTTGGGGGATTAAAACATTGTTTCAACAACAAAAAAAAATACTTTCTTGGAACTAAAATAATGGAACTGGTCAATGAAAAAGGAGACCAAAATATCCCAAATCATCCTCAGCTCAGGATTTAAGATAGTTACTGTTCTTGTAAAGTTAAGACAATGGCAAAATATGTACAGAAAATAAGTGTTCTGGACATGTTAAAGACAATCCAACAAAGCTAGTAAGCTCTGTGTTCACTGGAGGGAAAAGTATCGCTTTCCTTTGCCTTAGTAAAGAAATATACCAGTCAAATATCTGTATAAAAAGGAATCAATTTCCATTTCCTGTGAAGCAGAGTCATTCTCAGAAAGACAGATAACATATTGAAAATAATACAGCAGATTATATCAGCAAGGCTCCTTCTTTCCTTTGCTTTAGGAATGCTGTTTAGCATTTCAAATACATTATGAGAAAACAGAAAACCTTTACCATTCATGGTACATGAGGATGCTAAAGTCTGCAGATAACACTAAATCTGTGGAAAAACATATTCAATAGGAGTGGATTTAGGGAAGTTTACAAATATTTGACTTAAAAACCTGACCAGATCCCTTTAAAGAGCAGACTGCTATCACCAGAGCCACAAAATGAAATCCTGTAAATAAAAAATAATTAAGAGATAGCACAGGGTGTCTGGCATAGCCTATTCTTCACCCCTATTACCAAAGTACTGCTAGATAGGCTGTTATTTAAAGGCCACAGGATGATGACTACTAAGATGTTGCATAAAGCTTTATTAAAAGGATATCTGAAGGTCAGGGAAATCCTGAAAGACCTCAAAACAATAAAGGATATTTCACACTGTCACCTTATGAAGCATCATTAAGAAAACGACTAAGGGTTCATCATGTATGCCAGCAGTTGAACAAGAATCAAAGCAATGGATCAAGCTTAGTGACTACAGGTAGGACAAAGTTGCCTGAAGTGAAACTGACCTAGAGCTTTGGATGCTGGAAACGAATAAAATTCCACAGGGCTGAGCTAGACTGTACCAAAATATTGACAGTTATTGATAAGTTTATGTCATCTCAGCAATGCTATACACTGTTAAAATTACTTTAAACTGAGTTCACATTTTAAAATCCAAAAGGTCTGAAAGGTCTCCCAAGCAGCAGTTGCTTTCTTTCTCTCTTCTAAGAAAATATTAGAAGCATCCTTTTGAGACTGTGTTTTCAGGTATCAGGTAATCAAACCTCAGTTGTGCATGTTTTTTTATATTTGTTTGGTTTGGTTTTTTTCCTTTTTTTTAAATAAATGAAAATAATTACTTTAAAGTATCCACTCATGAGAATAACTCTGCTCATCAGTCTAATTGCAAGTAGACACTGTCTTTCCATCACAATAAATTCACAGTGGTTCATTAGCTTCTATAAGAGGGTGAAATGGATCATCTTGTTAACATTGACATAGTTTTAAATGGTTGATTTCACTGTGTGTGTATTGCAATTTGCAGTATAGCTGTACAACACAATTAATTAATTAATTCAGAAAGTATTTGGAAGACAACAGCAGAGAGCGAAAACTGGTATTTTCTGAAGAGCTCAGATCTACAGCTCAGCTGAAAGATGATAGGTGATTTAAAAAAATATTACTGAATATAAACTCGTGGTGCTCATCTGAAGGGCAATAATTTGTTAAATTGCAGTAAATCAGTTGTTATCAGTCACAGAAAAGGATTATTTACTTTTTTCCCCTGTACATGAAGAAAATGTTTGTGTGAGGAACAAAAATTGAGAAGCTGTGCTTTTAAAATTTTCATTATGATCACAAGAACATCCTTGAAGACTGAGCACTCTCCTGGCATTTATATTCTAGATAGAAGTGTTCCAGCCCTAGGCTAACTTACTACCTACCAGGAGGGATGTGGTCATTATTTTGTTTTATCAGCTTTTCTTTCAGTTCTTTCACAGAGATGTAAACGTGCTGCAGTCTTGCTGAGTCCTTCAATCCATTTCCCTGGCTGGCAGTATACTTGTGGATCTGATGGAGGGATTTTATCATGGACCTGGTTCTGCATGTAAATTAGGGATGTTAACTAGGGAAGGAGAAGAAGAGAAGAAAAGCTAGTGTCATATCTGAAAAAAAAATAGTAGGCATCTCAGCTCTCATTCACTTTCTTTGTACTTTATCTTTCCGAGGAATAACTTTATGGATGTAACTGATTTTTAAAATTTTAATTATTTAATTTTTTTTGTCTCACCTCTGAGAAAGAAAAGTCAAGGTCACTGTTTCCAATTTACACCTTAAGTCTCTAACTTTGCCATAGATAAGGGCTACTAGTTTATTATTTATTTTGGAGGATAATCCCAGATCATTGTAAACTCAAAATACAATATAGCTCACTTATGACAAAGCAAGGTAAGTTTTGGGATTACGTTTTCCTGATTACATTGCTAAAGCTCATGTATTTAATTATGTTCCTTAGCTCTGTCACCTAGACTGGTATTTTCAGATCAAGCAGGCAAAACTGCTACTCAGGTTTAAAATAAAGAAATAAAGATATTTCTCTTTCTAGTCTTATCTCCCTGCAGCTTCCTCATGGCTTCCAGTCTGTTTTGATCCTATCTACTCCAAGGCAGCTCAACCAAAATTAATTTAGAAAATTTATTTCCAGAATGCAATCCTAAACCCTGTGGGAAGACTAGGTGCCTTGTCATTAACACAAAGGTTGCCTCAATGTCAAGAAATGTACGCATGTTCTGGAACACTGCTACCCATGTGACAAGTGGTAAAGCCTCTTGGGCTCTTTTGTGATGCTCCCTCAGCTGTTCCCACCTCATACCCTCTGGTGGGACACCTACAACCCACACACTTGAGCAGTGATGCAGTGACTTCTCTCCTGTGCTGCAACATCAAATGACAGCTGCAGCTGACTGCTTTCAGAAGCCCTGGAAAGGGGCTACCCAGAGTGACTGTCACCCTTATCCCACCCCAAAACGTAGTGCTCTGTCTTGTGGTCACTATGTTACTGTGCCCCATATTACACAACACAACACACAGATGTTCTCCCACTGACCGAGAAAAAGATATGAACGGTCTTTCTGAGAAAAGATACCTTTTCTTAAAGCATTAGGAGCCAAGTTCTGCCAGTTTTACCTCTGGGCAGCAGCTCTTTATTCAAGTGATGAAATTAATTAACTTCTCTATGATACTGTGAGACACAAAGTCATGGAACTTCAGCTGTATGTAGACAGCACTCTGTAACAATTTATATGAAAAAAACCCAGCAAACAGCTTGAAAGAATCCTACCAGCCTCACATACTTGCACTCCACTGTAGATTCAAAGTCATTACCACCCTGAGAACTATTGTCAGGTCTTTTTGCAATGCATGGCTGCAGGATCACACAAGCCAAAAGAGTTCCCTGGCCTTTTCCTGACAAAAACAGTAAGAAGGTGGCTTGTCCATTTTTGGGATCTGCTGCATTCAGGATTTCTGTGTGGTTTTCTGTTTACCAGGGCTGGAAACCATGAATAAAGTTGATGGCCTTTTTGCTTGGGCAGGGACAATTGAATCTTCAAAAGATCTTGCAAGGTGATAGGAATATCATCCTCTTTGCTTCTGACCATGCCCTGGAGGGGAGTAACAGCAGCTGTGCTCTGTCTGGAACTCTCCATGTAAAATAAGAGCAAGGCCATGTTTAACAAGGCATTTTATGATTCGTGGGTGAGTGCATGAAAG
The DNA here is from genome assembly GCF_000747805.2 of Chaetura pelagica. Lineage (NCBI taxonomy): Eukaryota > Metazoa > Chordata > Aves > Apodiformes > Apodidae > Chaetura > Chaetura pelagica. The sequence goes on from NW_009952404.1 coordinate 914,153, forward strand.
ACTGGGTCTGTGCTTTCCCTCAAGACTGGTCTAAGCACGCCTACCACAGTGCAAGCAGTTTGTGCTCAGCCTCATGAAACACCGAGCCCTGAGGGCATTTGCTTTTAGAAAAAGATCCCACATCTGGCTAACATGCCAGGTGTGTCTCTACCATAGGGACACCTGGGACTTGTGGACAGACTGTTTCGGCTCTGCCTTTAGCTACCATATATACGCAACACTGATCTTAGGCATGTAAGCATTAAGTCTGCAAAATACACAGGACCTTGGCCTCATTCCATCCTTGTCTCTTAAGGTATAACACAGATGCGATAAAAAAAAGACCACGAAAATCCTATTGTGCTTTATGATATCAGCATTTTCTTTCTCTCTACATGATACCTTGTTCCCAGCCAAAAAATGATAGCAAATTGACTGAGGGCTTTTGATGCCCTCTAAAACTTCATCTACTGTGTTTCAAATTACAGGTTCCATAATGACACCACCATTTAATTCTGTGGAATTAATTAGCATTGGTGCTCCCAACTTCTGTTACCTCAAACATTTTCTCCTGTTGGTAAAACTAATTGCAGTTCCTGTCTCCGCCACCAAAATAATATCACAAGCTATTAACTGCAGCTGAAAGAAATGATAGTTCTTTGTTCACTTCACCTGCAAACCATGAATTATGGACCTGGGTGACTTATAACAATTTGAAGAGATTTATAAAAATGTTGCAATCAACTTCTCAAGTTGACTTCAGTGTCATACACTCCCCTGCCTCACTTGATTCAGTCACACAGCTACTCTGCAGCCACTCACTTCACTTACCAGTTCACCTTTGTGTTTTTGTGGATTTACTATATTGTGCAACAGGATGGGAAAGAAGAGGCTCATTTGTTGTTGTTGTTGCTGCTGATACACATGCAAATTATGGCCTATGGAAGAGATTATTGCATCTGTTATAACCTGAACTCGGTGTCAAATCCTAAGTAGCACAAGATGTTATAAAGAAAAAACTCACACTTAGGATAGTCCATGGTGTATTAATTGGGATGCTAGCAAGGTCTTGGAGCTCTGGTGGCGCCCTACAGTGATTCTGAGTTTTTACTTTCATGTTAGGCTCATTTCAAAGACATTGTTACTGCTCTCTGCTGCCTTTAGACAGGGAAGTAAAATGGTAACCAAGGCACTAGCAGTGACTGTCACTGGAGAAAGAGGGTATTGACAGATTATGTGCCATTCACATTAGGTGTCCAGAGGGAATGGCCTCCTTCACCACTGAGGTTGCTTCAGTGACGACTCTGCACAGGATAAAAGCAAAATGCACTGATCATCTCTCCTTGAAGCTCCACAAGGTTCTGAGAACCAGTCCCTGGGGAAAAATATTAATGATGTATGATACTGAAAAGAAATCAGAAGTATTAGTTTGACCCGGGCCATCCAGTTCTTAATCCCTGGCTCAGTTATTACAACATCCTTTGACTGATTTAATATGAAATCCAACTCTGGTGATGTACAAAACTGTCACTGAATTATGCCAAATACCAAATCTTTAATGAGGCTATTCTTGTGTTTTATAGGATGCAGAGTAGTAACCTGTTTTCTGTTCTGATTATGTGTAGGAAGTGACTAATTTTCAGTGTTGCATCATTTATCAAAAATACTAAAAAATATTTAAAAATCCCTTCGAAGCTAGATGTAGAAAATTAAATAAGTTTAGATGAATAAACTTGTCTCCAATTAACTTAAGCTATGCAAATCCTTTAGAGATGACACATTGAAACATTTTTTGAGACACTAAGTTAATTTGGTGAAGTCTAGTAACAGCATCAGGTTTTTCTCAACAACCTCATTTTCATGTTCCAGATGTGTCAGCATAAGTATGGATGCACTAATCATTCTGGTATAATTAACTGCCTGGTGAAATGTCTCATTAGCATGGGGAGTTACTGATGAATAATTTGTCATACTCTCTCCCTCTCCCCTCTCCCCCACCCTTTCCTTTAAAAATACATAGTTATAAGCATTTAGGAAATAACTCTCATCATTTAGATCCTTCCAACTTTTCTTAAGAGCAGTTTATGTTAAATGCTGAGAATTAAGGTAGCGGTGAAAAGAGCAGTTCAATGTTGTTGCAGCACTGTGCAAGGCACACTAGAACCTGAATATGATCTGGAAAGTTCCCGTTTGAGAAAGGCTCTTGTTGTGCTTTCCTGGCCCAAGGGTAAAATCAATGAGATACAGTCCTAGGCTATGCGCAGACTGCTGTGTCTGAAGCTTCAAGAGTGTGTTAGATTCCTTGCTGACCAATTTAAAGACTGCATGTGATATCAAGTCCCCCTTCCTGAAAAAAAACTCTTCTAATGTAATAGAAGAATAAATTAGAGTGATAAATGCTTCAAAAAGTTTTTCTCTAAATAGGCAAAGGAAGAGCTGACATGTCCCTAGAATCTGGAAAATATTGAGAGAGGGGTAGTTGCATACACACATCCAGTCAGCATTTGAGTTATATGGTAGACGGAGTTTACAGTAAACCTTGAGATTTTTCAGAGCTGAAGCTGGAGGGTGAATGAGTGATGCGCACACTGTGCTGTTTGGAAATACCAGCAAGGGCTTTAATTTCAATTAGTACATAGCTTGATAGCACACAACTCCAAGGTCAAAATGTAATGAACTTCACCCACTTTGTATTGCAGCGTGTTTGAGCAGACAGGGCATGATGTACTCTGTGGTTCTGCTCAAAGTTTAGGTTGTCCCAAGAAATCACTTCTGTGCTTTCCTTTCCTATTATACTTTTATTCTTATTTAGTTTGCAATATTTGCTGAAATAGAGGCAAGTACTAAATAAAAACGGCTTTGTGTTGTTGTGCTTGCTTGTAAACAAGACCTCCAACAGTGAGGCATTTGCACACTACTACAATTCTAGCCTTATAGCAGCTTCACTAGAATAGTGCTATTAACTAATTTTCCATTTCTCAGGGCTCTAATACACTATGTGAAGTGTTAGACAAAAGGAATTTATGACATAATTTCAGTAAAAATTGAGCCAGAATAAGAGAGAAAATTCAAGCAGTCAAACTAACTACTTAGATGGGGTAGGGAGGCAAGTAAGATGAAGTTAACGGCTCGTGGAAGGTGACCTGGTTGCAGTTTATCTAAAGAAAGCTAGTACTCATTAGCTTTGTTGGTGAAACTGTGAATCTTGGCATCTTGAAACAGATTTCCCTAAGAGTAAATTTTCTTTAATCCATCTGGCAAACAAGTGGATGAGCTGAGGATTTGCTCTTTGTAATCACATCACAAATGAAGCTCAAAGTACTTTATTTCTATTTATTCTCCTTTTTAAAACAGGAGAGAAATGGCTAGCCCTTATGATTCAAAATAAAACTAATAATCCTTAGATTTATGATTCAAGAGACAAATAAACTTTCTTTAATACAAAAACAAACAAAAAAGTTGTTGGTGCTTGGTTTGTTGTTTTTGTTGTTTTTTTTTTAACCTGAGTCTTCTGCCTTAGGAACAGTGAGGGTGATATCAGAGTATTCTTCAGATCCATCCCTTTTTTCCCAAATTGGCATTCATTTCTGTTACAATTTTCAGTCTTAAAGCTGTTCAACATGCTTCTCCAATATAAAATGCTTCTTCTAAAGCCTCACAAGTAGGTTCTTATTATTATCACAATGACCCTGTCTTTCTAATAGCCCAAAGAGGAAGATAAAGTATTTTATTTCTGAACATCCCCTTGTAACCTTGCTGAGCACAGGGTTCTAAGAAAAATATGGAACATTGCCCTCTGGCTGCTTATTGTATTAACCATAGTCCCAATTTGGTATTCTGGCATTGACTGAGAATTCTGGGCTGATTATAATTCAAATCAAACTTATGAAGAAGAGAAGGTGCCTTCTGTGAGCTCTGTCAGTCTCTCAGTTGTTTGCTATTTTTTATCATCCTTCCATACGTTCAAATAGTCCTGTTACTCAACACCTCTCACATTTTCATAGTCAATCTGGAAACGCAGTAAGTGAAAACTCAATAGAATGACAGAAAATCTGAAGAGCAGAAAATTTAAAAGTGTCTCTCACCTGTTTTTCTCCACATATTTAATCTCTCTGAAGGAATTAAGTGCTGTGAGGCTAATGCATTGTCCACGTGGGGGAAATATCCTGCAGCCCATATTAACTAGAGATTCCTATCGCTGAGTGCTGAATGAAAAGACCATGCATTCAGTTCCCTGGAATCATCCCTGTTTGTATTCAGCATGTTGTGGCAACTCATGCAGTGACAGAAGAAAGACAATTTATCTAATATATTCAGGGTTTTTAGAAGGCAAGCAAAGTAATGTCGTTAATAGAAAAGAGCAGGACCAAGGTGGGCTTCATTCTGAAGCTGAGCCACACAGTCTCTCAGTCTCTGTATCTGTGTCTCATTTTCTCATCAGAAAATTGGAATAACAGTGTTAGTTTATTTCATACAGAGCTATTGACTCTTTTTTTTTAAATCTCTTTCTTTTTTGTTGTTTTTTATTTATTTTAATTTTATTGAACTGGAAATAGATAAAGTAATGAAATGCCTCAATGATACACCATTATCCTCCTTGCTTCCACACCCCTCATAAAAACCTGCTATGTCTCAGAAATCACTGTTGTTAATGGCTAGAATGACAAATGGTATTCCAGACCTTTTTTTTTTTCCTCCTTTCTCAGTGTTTTAATGAGGCTCTATGGAATTGCTTCACTGAAATAGCTAAAACAGATAAACAACTGTTAATGCAAGCACCTTTACCCATCTTTCTCTCCTTTTCTGTTGTTTATTTTCTATCAAAGGACTCTGTTTTTGGCAGGGATCAGGTATTTTTGCCCAGCATCTAACAACACAGTGAGTTTAGAATGTGAACAATGACCTGTTGGAAAAGTTTGCATTGAAAAGTTTTTGCTACATGAAGTACCTAAGGCTCCCAGTCAAGAAAATATCCCCTTTTAAGACACAGTTTAAATTATTACTGTCCTCAGAAAGGCTACAGGTAGACTTAAGAATTTTCCCAGAGGAAGACTGGTGTTCTTCAGGCATTTTTATTCTTCCTTCTCCAAGAAGGGAAAATTCTGAAGTCTGGGAGTAAACAGATATGTTTGCATCAAGTGTCATTGTTAGCAGAGGTGGGAGCTCTTTCTGGCCATGTAAGTCTCCAGCTGTATTTGGGGAGGTGTATTACTGTCAAATAGCAGCTATGTCCCTAGTAGTGACATGTAAATCATAGAATGAATAATAGAATCTAACAAACAAGTTGGAAGGGACCTCACAGATCATCTAGTTCCAACCTCCCTGCCATGGACAGGAACACCTCCCACTAGACCAGGTTGCTCAAAGCCTCATCCAGTCTCTCCATGAGCACTTCCGGGGTGGGGGCAGCCACAACTCCTCTGGACAACCTGTTCCAGTGTCTTTCCACATTGGAAGGGGTTGTACTTGCATGAATAATTGGCTGGTGTGACCTGAATTGTATGATGTAGACAGCAGATAAGAAGATACTCTACATGTTACTTTTTTTTTACTTTAAATAACTCAAGTAATTGATGATTCTAAACTCTGGGAATTCTTAGGATGTTACAGTAATAAATTAATAAATAGGCAATAAGTATTTTCTTTAAATAGCTCAAGTAATTGATGATTCTAAACTCTAGGAATTCTTAGGATGTTACAGTAATAAATGAATAAATAGGCAATAGGTATTTTCTTTTTAAGTTACCTCATGACTGAAGTCTGAGGCTTTATAATTGAGAATAAATGCCATCCTGGTTATTGTTATTGCAAGCAGTCTGTTTTCACCAGAAATTCCATAACCTAGGGTGAACTGTCATGTTTTTATTTATAATCTCAATATGGAAGTATCTTTCCAAGTAATTGGATAACCATTAATAACTATAATAGCTGGGAAATACACAGCTGAAGTCTATTGGATATTTTGAATTCTGCGTTGTATCTGATATTTTTGTGAACATCTGTGTAGATAAAATTCAATCTATTTTTTCATTCCTTTGTATTTTGACTTGCAGGTTGAAAATGTTTGTCACTTCTCCACTTAGAAAATCACGAACATTTAAATTATTAGAGTTTGCTGACAGCCAGGGGGAAACTTTAAAAAACCATTTCATTTAGAAACAATCCTGCCTCTGTAGTTTATATTACCTTTAGTTATTTCCCAGATGGTTGCTGTGGAAACACATGTCATATCAAAACCAAAGGACTACATTCCAGGTACAACAAATGCAATACATATGATCCCCTGAGAAAGGTAAAGCACTGGGAGAGGGATTTGTCTGGCAGACTACTGATGTCTGGACTCTGTAGATTGGCCCATTTGTGCCCAACACAGCACTAAAGACTGAGAACAAAGATTAAGTGAAACCATTTTTTATGGGTTTTTGGGGTTTGTTTGCTTGTTTTGTTTTTCTTTCTGTAGATAGGTATTGTTTAGAGCAGCTTAAAGTGTCCTCACTCATGCCTGTCAACTTATGATCCTTGGGAGCTGCACTGACAAAGAAGACAGAAGAGGCTTTGGCATTACTTCTGGCCTGCTCCCCAGGGAGATTTATCTGCATAGAAGGCTGATCAAGAAGTCAGTTTGACTAGCCTAGCTCTGCTGCAGAAGTGGTGTAAAGTAAACACAGGAAGATCTGGCTTTTGTCTTTCTGAGCTGAAAACCTGCTTAGTTCTGCTCAGCTGGTGAGACAGTGATACAGCAATTGCTCACACCACAGAAATTGGTCAACATAAATTATTACTAATCCAAATAGCATAACAAATTTATCAAGTAGCTTTATGTAGAAATACAGGAACACTTTAAGAAAGGCAAAATCTTTCTGTTAAAAAAACTTAGAATGAAATATACTGAATTTTAATTTCAAATTAATTATTCTTTAAAAGTGAAGGCCAAAATAAGAGAAAGGACACTGAACCAGGAAAAAAACCCACTCAACCTAACCTAACACAACCAAAAAAAAAAGCACAATAAAGTTTTTGCTAGGATTTCACAGATGCATTTGAGGTCAACTTGAAATAATGGAATTTGATTTTTTTTTTCTGCCAGTAAAACTGGGGAAAAAAAGGTGCTAAAAGAGTCTTTTAGTTCTCCTTTCTTAGCTTCACTGGGTCCTGTTGACAGGTGACATTTTCATACATTTTTTACTATGCCAGGTGATTAAATCAAAAACCTGGCAATAATATTTTGTATTGCCTCCATAGATGACACTGAACCCCTTCCCTGCCTTTTTATTCCTCTGTTCTGTAACTATCATATAGTTTACTATTAGGTAACAAGGTAACATATCCTATCCCTTGTTGCCTTCCTCCTTTTTTTGTACTGTACCAGCTGTCAAGCAATCCTGTTCCACCCAAGCAGTGTGCAGCATGTTGGCCTTTTAGTTTCTTGCACAGCCTTAGCTGTAAAACTTGATTAATTTTTTCAGACACTGGAAATTATATGGTTATAAATAGTTACGCAAAGATTACAACCATAGAATTTTACTTAGAGTATAAGCTCATTGAAATAAAGTCATCTTTGTTTGTACAATGAATCCTCATTCTATGAAATGTCAATGAGTCATTTGGGCTTTACATCAAATGCAACATATCAAGGTATGATGACACAGAATAAATATTTCTATTACCATTAGAAATTACCGTTAATTAAAATATATGTACATATAATGGGCTTTCAGAATTCTACATGCTATTGTTTTTTTGTCATTGTTGGGGTTTTTTTTGTTTGTTTGTGTAATTTTTTGTTTGGTTTTGTTTTAAAAAAGAAGGGAAAAGAAGACTTTCTGTGACTAGTGAGATATGCATTGCCCCTGCTGGCCACAACAAAGGGGTCTGCAGGTGGATCTCAGAAGTGAAAATGGATCTAACACAAAACTCTTACTTGCCAACCCTCGGAAACTTCAGCAGAAGGTTTTGGCACATAATGCAGAGTGGGAGCAGGTGTGGAAAAGGACACTTGGAAGAGCTTGGCTAGCTTTGCTATGTGTAATTCCTTTACATGAAAGGCCTTAGATTCTCAACTTCTGTCCCTCTGAGTTGAGAAAAAGGATGAAATATGTCTTTTTATTTACTGCACATCAAAATTCTTAAACATGAACTTTGGCTTTAAATTTATGTTTGTGTATGAGATTTTTCACAACGTGTTTCTGAACCCTAGAAGATGATTAATAGATAAAAGTAGTAATGAAATAATACAAGCTCTCTCAGAGACATATCTCTGGCATTTCTGTGATTGCCCCTTCTCCCAGATCACCTGTGTTTGCTATTCTGAATAGTTGTGCAATTCCTAATGGGTTTGTTTGGTATTCCAAACTGATGTTGCATCAAATTATGTGCTACTTTGTTTGTTTGTTTTCCACAGGAGTTCTCTTGTAAATTAGCAACAGTTAATGGGCAGTTAAGCCTTTCTCAAAATTGACTATCAAGTTCACTCAGTAGGAAAAAAAAAAAAAAATGACCTTTCAGGAGAAAGGACTGTAACAGAAATATACCCCAGGGATCAGTGAGAATGACACATGAGCAGTAGTGGCCATTGGGGAAAGAACTTATTAAATATATTTCATAAATAACAAAGCCCAAAAAACAGCCTTTTCTCATCCTTTAAAAAATAATTGCCTTGCTTATTTGCACTGTATCATGTTATCTGATTTGTTGTTGGCATTTAGGAGTAAATATAACACCATCTTTCTTTGTTCATAATTCACTGTAGTGCTCTGGGTAGAATCACTGATGTTGGAAGTAGGGAAGAAAGGTGAAATCATACACAACTGTCTGGTGATTTGTGTCCTAAAGTTTGCTCACTTGAATTACTGTAAATTTTAAGACGCATAGAATCAGCTGAAAATGAATGAACTTCAAACTTCTCTGAACCATAGTCCAAAACTGGAACTGAAGATCTCCATTCTCTAATGTACACAGAACTTTACCTGTCTCTTTACCTGTTAGAGATGCCAAAACATGATGAAAGACTGTTCAGTTGGTGCTAACAGGTCTATGCAAAACAGAAAAGCACTAGAAATTTCACCTCAGACACTCTCTAGTAAAGAAATACAGATACTTGTCCAGTTCAACATGTAAAATATTCATTGACTGCTATGGAAGATGATCACTGATAATGTTCTGTACTATTTAAATCTCACTTTGCAAATGGCAGGTGTCCAGGGAGAGTTTGCATAATAGTGTAAACTCCTCAGGCTTGAGGCAAATTGAAAATCTGGCTTAATTTGAAGATTTATCTATTGCTGAATTAAAATCCTGCATTAGATTCAGAAATAATGACAGAATTTTTATTATGAATTAATGGGTTTTGCATGTGTGCCAGCTTAACTCTGAAATATCTTTCTCCACTACTCTCAACAAGATCCGATTGTGGAAAGGAAACTGCCCTTTTCCTTTTCCAACATTGAGTGAGCTGTGATATATAGATTTTATGCAACACTGCTTCTGTGACACTGTTTCAGTGTTGTCATACATGTAGTTTATAACTGTTTAAGATACTCACTACATAAAGCAAATATCTAACATGTCTGTGAGGTTTAGTGTTTGAAAATAACATCTTGAAACCTGATTTTAAACCTCTTGAGGAGAGTTAGGTGGGAATCTCTTCCCTAATTTAAGTTTTTTTAAAAGTTAGATAGAATCAAACAAAATGTAAGATAGACTACGTCTCCAGATTTGGCAGCTTATGCATCACAGAGGAACTTCTTTTTAAAGTAATGAATCACAGACATAATGAAATTAACGTGTTCCACTCTAGACTCTGCTATTGTTCAGTTGAAAAAGGTCAAGCATCAGAGATGCATTATACAAGCCCAAGACCTTGGCATGGACTATATAGTTAGACTACTATGAATGAAACAGTTTACAAAGAACAACACAACATGAACAGCCTCAAGAGCATTAACTAAGTCCATCAATTTTATTTGGTGGGGGAATAATAATAAAACAAAACAAAACAAAAAAAACAGTGATCTAAATTAAGAGGTTTATAATGCTGTTAGATCTCAAAATATAACAAAAATGCAGTCAGATAAACTAGAGGGGGGGGGGGAAAGTTACATAGTTCAACCTCATATCTATTATATTTTTTGTTTTACTGGGAAACAAACATAAATGTTTCAGATTGCTGGAAACACATAACTTATTCTCACCTTTCCCCTTTCTTTTTCCCTTTCTTTTTCCCTTTCCCTTTCCTTTCACAGAAGCACAGAATCACAAAAGATCTGAGGTTGAAAGGAACATTGGAAGGTAAGCTAGTCCAACCCTCTGCTCAAGCAGAGGCCACCTAGAGCAGGCTGCCCAGGATCTTGTCCAGGTAGCTTTTGAGTATCTCTAAGAATGGAGATGCCACTACCTCTCTGGACAACCTATGCTAGTGCTCAGTCACTCTCACAGTACAAAAGTGTTTCCTAGCATTCAGAGGGATCCTCCTGTGTTTCAGTTTCTGCTCACTGCTTCTTTCTGTCACTGAGAAGATCCTAGTCTCATCTTCCTTGCACTTACCCTTCAGGGGTTTATATACATTGATAGATATTTCTGGACCTTTTCTTCTGTAGGCTGAACTCTCTCAGTTATCTCAGCCCTTCCTCACAGAAGAGATGTTTCAGGCCTTTAATGATCGTGGAACTGTCACCTATTTGTGTTTATTTTGTAATTTATTTTTTTTTTTCTACTGGGAACCCAGAACTGGACACAGTGCTCCCGGTGTGGCCTCAGCAGTACTCAGTAAAGGGGAAGGATATGCACTCTCAACCTACTGGCAATACTCCTCTTAATGCAAGGCAGGATACCATTAGCCTTCTTTGCTGCAAAGACGTGTTGCTCACTCATGGAGATGCTGGCTTATTCTTTTTCCCTTTCACCATTCTTTTTCCTTCTTTCTCTTTCCAGCTTCTGAATTCCTGCCCCAAAAAGGCATTGATTGATACTTAATTATTATCTGAATAGATTGCTTTAGTTCTAAGGATACTCGTAAATTTCAAAGTGTATGAGCTTTCTTCCAACAGGGAAGTGTCTCTTACATGCTCGTAATACTCTGAATAAAATGTATGCTCTAGACTGTGACTGGTAACTGAATAAATCAAGTGGTCTTAACTTAGGTAACTGACGGACCTAATGAATTTTTTATTTTATAACTCACCTGTTTCAATCTCAGACAGCATAGTTAACTTCAAGAATGCAAGTTACAAGTAAGAGTTGACTCTCTAATGGCCTATGATAAGTAATTGGGCTTGTTTCAGTCTAGTTTTCAGTGCTTACTTCTCAGAAATGTGGGCACTGGAGAAAGGTGCAGTTGTATTCTCTTCACTTTTGAAAAATGGAGAACAATTAAGTCTAGCTTCAATTCACTTGAAACAAGATCAGCAACAAATCTACTTAATAGCATTGCAAATTTTTACTAAGGCCTTTGTCCAGATTCTTGGAAAGGGTCCTTTTTGCTCTTGTTTTAGTGATTAGTTGGAGGATAAATGATTTAACTTCTGTGTACATCTAACGTGACATGCTATAATTTATAGAAATGCCAGTGCAGTGAAATAACCCAAACACAAATGAATGTACTAACAATTCCTATGTAATTACTTCAGAGCTGTCACTTTTCTATGTGTGCTCAGTGCATTAGTGCATAACGAATGTGAAACACCCCAGTAATCAATATTCCTTGTCAAGCTCAACTGTATTGCCATGGTCTTATTACCATGTTATTCCTTCTGATTCTTCTAAGCACTTAATCTAAGTGCGTTGCATTACAATTCCTTACATATAACACTGCAGCTTAGATTGGATCATTAGCAAATTCTGGGCAGGGTGACTCCATTATTTTACAACCTGTTTTTAAAAGCCTCAGTAGCAAGCCATATAATTTACAGCACACTGTGGGAATGGAATGCTTGTTAAGATTCTTCTTGCTAACAAAACATTGAATGCAGGCTGTGCTGGATTGTTTTATTTTTGCTTGGTTAATGTATATAAAAGAAAAAGAGCAATATCTGGAATTACTGAGGTGTTGCACTGCATCATCAAAATTTTTTGATGAGCACTTTCATCAAAGTAAGGCAGTGTCTTATCATCTTTTCTAAATTTATCTCTGTGATAGCTGGCAGTTCTGTACAGTACATTTTTTTCTGTATAACGTAGTCCTGTTTCATCAAGCTTTCAAGTCCGTTCTACTCTGGAACAAATGTAGATTATAGCTCTCCCATAGGTCTGTAATCTGTGTCATCCCCTCAAAATTGTCAATCTTTTATCTGCTGCCCATTCTTTGTCTCTATCAGGGCCCTCTGTCTACGCTGTTTGATAGCTTAAATCCCCAGTTCACTTCACATCCTACTTTCCTCATCTTTCTTGCTTGCTACATGTGTTTTAGTCTGTTTCCAGGACCTTTTTGGAGTGAACCTTTCTCTCTATGGTGAAATCCAGGAGAGTTTTTCTTCTATGACCGCTTCCAAAGCTCATGGGGATAAACCCATAGGAATATGTCAGTGAAAAATACCTATGGAGGAGAGAATTTAATGTTACTGAGAGACTTATAACCATCATGGTCATAACCATCCTTTGACTTCATATCATAATTTGTGAAACGTGGGGTTTTTTCTGGCATTTGCAGATGAGTTAGCTCTGCTTCCATCAAGTTCTAAGTTACTATCACAGAGATATAAATAAAAGTATGTAGGTAAGAATTAAACCCTGTGGATTATTAAGCAGAATCACTGAAATTGAGTAAACTAATGGTCTGCTTTACAGTATGAAACAAACAAAACAAACACTGTATCCAAGGTTTTCAATAATCCACACCCTCGAAGATATTTTGCCTGGAAACAAAAGGCAAGAAGCATACAAAATGCAACAATTCAACTAGTAAATTCTGGCTGTCATCTCTCTTCAAAACTCATCCTTTTGGCCTCTGCACCTAAGCCCTGTTTTGCTCCTCCTCTTTTTTTCCTTCTTTTTTTTCCTTATTCCTCTGTGTGAGGAACTTGTTGGGCAGGCACCAAACTATGGAGCAACACACTGAGAGCAGGGACATATCAGGTAGGAAGGTCTAGGGAAAGTGTTCCTGGGATCATAAAAGTAGAAATGGACTAGAAGGAGTTAATTCAGTCTCAAGATCTGAGTTAGGGGAAGTGTAAGACCCCAGTTGCATGCAGCATGAACACCACTGGCTCATGAAGTGCCAACAGAGAAATAACAATGAGTATTGTACTGTGGAGAAATTATCTTCCATAGATGGTGGTAAACTGTGGTACCAGCACAAGCAATTACCACACAGAAGAAAACTTGGCTGTGGGTGAGGAGCAAGGTGCAGATGTTAGGTGATGGGCTGCAGCCACTAATTGGTGCATAGGCTGGGTAAGAGGGCTCCAAACCAGTGTTCAATGCAGGCTGCTGCTGCAGAGGAGTGTGTTTTAGTTCTGCTCTCAGCACTGATTCAGTTTTCAATTCCTGCCCTAGATGAATGCTGATGGTATTCTTCCACAAATTATTCTCTGTTCACTTTAAAGGCTGTAATTCTAAAACTGATCTTTTCTGAAGAGCTTAAGACTTTTCCTATATCATATTAAAGTGTTTTTTCCTGTTTGCCCTCTACAGAAATTACTAAATCTTTAAAAAGTAATTATTGCCAGCGTACTAATGGTATAGACTTCTCTACAGATAAATGTTTTATAAAATATTTACATATAAAGGTAGCTAGAATAAAAAAAAAATAAATAATGATCCAAAAATCAGGAAAATATTTTAGTTTAGATATTTGAACTTCTCATGGAAAATGCTGCAATATGCATTATACTTTTACCCTATTTCTTCTCATTTTATTTTCTGTGTTTCTTGAAAATCTTACTAGTATCAAATTTTAGCCTTGAAAATGATTTTTCAGCTTTCTTCATTTTTCTATAGATAAAACCACAAAGTAAATATTTTTATATATTTGATATATTTTAATTCTTTGTTGCATGATCTTTGTACATGAGAACCCTTATTTCTTTTTAAATTTGTCTGTTAAACAAACTGGAAAACAATACATATTTTCCTGAAAAATGTTTTCTGGCTCTACAGACAAATCATCTTGCTTCCCAGACACAAGGGATTTTTGAAAAAATAGTAATAAAATGGGGAAGAAGTAGATCATGACAACAACAACAAGGTATTTATTTTGAAAAAAAAAAAAAAGCAAATCCAAATCCACTTTCAAACCCTTCTGTTGTGGATTGCACAAAACTGTCACAGGAGATAGTGAAAAGATGAAATATGGTCTAATTTTGTGGGAAACTGATGATCTCAGCACACACGTCAACATGTATCTTCAAACTTCATTTCAACCAGGTCACTGGAATTTGCTTTGCCATTAGTTTTTATGCTGTACTTTAAATGAAAATTTACAGAAGACTCAGCCCTAAGGGTACAGGATAATTTATTTAAGTGCTATATACTTAAATAGAAGTACTCTAGCTAAAAATTAGTGTTAGTCAAAGAGCTAACCAAATGAAACAAGGATCTGAATCAGAATGGAAAGCAGTGGGTACGAGGGATGCACACTTGTGCCTTGGGTGCTTGGGATCCCAAGTAAGTGCCCAGGTGAGTGAGAAGGCAGCTGTCAGAGCTAAGATCAATTCACTACTATGGCTGGTGGGAAGAGATGAAGGATTCATCTAGCAGGATGGGAAAGTGATACAAGGGATTACAAAAACTGTTTGCCCTATTGAGTAACTGCATTAGCATGAGCTTGTGCTAAGAGGCTGATAAGGTAGGGAAATAATCTTTTCCAATCTCCAGATACATCCCTGGTGTACTTCCCGAGGAAAACATATGTAAAAATAACAGCTACTAAATGGATCTGAGAAAGTGCTGGATTTACACTAACCTTGAATACCTGAGTCTAGGAAAAAGCTTTCTCAGAAGATCTCTTCAAAAACCAGGCATAGTTCTGGTACGATGTCTGCTCTGGTCAGCCAAGCACCACAGCTTAGGAGGTCTGAAACTGGAGCTCAGAGTCCTCATCCCATCACCTGGCTTCTGCTTCTGACTGCCAAGCCTGGGTGGAAAATGACCCTGACACAGGGGTGTTTGGAGACCCTGTAAGACACAAAATTAGCTTGGGTATCTTAAGGCAAAAACAGCACCAAGTATCTCTTAACTCTAGAGGATTCAAGGATTGAGGTCTTCCCTCTCGAGTGGTTGGTGACCAGCAGAGAGGTCTTGACCAAATCCTGTCATAGCCAGAGCTTGGGCTAGAGCTCCTCACCGTGTGGTGTGAAGATGCACCTCCCGTCCCATGGAAACTTCACCAACACAAACCCTTCTTTGGCATCTGAAAACATTATATTCGTACTTTGTCAGTAACTTTGGTTAATGTTCAAGCGTTAAACCACTCAAATTGAGGAGCTCCTAATTAAAGTGAGAACATACTGCAGTGCTGCTATATCATCATACAATACACCAGGTGCTGCCTTGGCAAACCCTGGAAACAGTTTTTCTTCTTTCTATTGATTATGTAAATGTTTGTTGTCATTATAGTTAAAAGTGTTTTTTCTAACTCCCTTCTTAAATATTTTCTTAATCCCTACAGACACTACTATGAAACCAAAAATGCTTTTGATATATTCAGGGCTTAAGACTGAAGGACTCAGAAGTTATTCCAGGTGCCTTTGCCTCTGGGAAGGATAGCCTGAACTCACTTTCAAAATAGCTTGCTGTTTTTTGGAAGGGGCTGACAATCAGCCTCTAAAGTTCCTCATGCTAAGCAGTGGGAATCACCCTTTACCTCTTCACATAAGCACTTGTGGCACTCGTGTTTTGCTTCATACACACACGGGCACCTCTTTGCTCAAGATTGCATTAATCTGAGCTTGTGGGCTGTATCCCCATGAATAAAATATCCTTCTTGAACACTTGGTTGTGCAAAAATAGGTCTGCACAAATATTTCAAGGAAAGTAAAAACGATGCTTGAATTCTCTGTATATTCTCTCTCTAATAATAATTTTATTGTTAAGTCTGCTGTAATAATGAACATGCTTTTTTTCAGCCTTGACAGAAACTAGTCCTATATTCCTCAATACCTTCTGTTTTAGGATATTATTATTTTTTCTTTGGTTTTTTTTGTTTGTTTTGCTGTTGTTTTTTTTCACATTTCAGCTCTTTAAAAGCACATGTGCAATAAACAACTATTCTTTTGGGTAGTCACAGATTATGAGTTTAGCTGGAACTGCTGTACAGCTGAGATCTCACTCTTACCTTATCCCTATGTTTCAGAAAAGAAGATGTGCAAAATTGTCTTTTAAGAAACTACAACTAAATTTTCCAAAACATTGCCTTTCATGTGTGGAGAATAAAATCACCCTTTCATTTTTTACAAGTGCAAGGTTAAATAACAAGTGATTCAGCATGGCAGGGATAGGACCTGGTTGAAGGACTGGATGTTTGTGCAAAAGCTATAAGTGAGCATAAATCCTGTAACCCTTGAAAGAGGGAGGCAAATACCATGGCAGAGGTGAACCACAGTTTTAATGATTCTCACCTCCTGTAGCTGCTTTAGCTTCTGCACTGTGGGAAGCAACACAAATGCAGCTTTCTATCAAGCTGTCCGCCACAGCTGTAGTGCAACCCATTGTTATAATGGTCAGTAAGTGTTCACATTTGATTGGTTTCCTTACTTTTATCTGCAGTCTCCATCCCCACCTAAATGTAAGCTACTTGAGGCAGTGAATCAGTGTGACTTCTGAGTGGTTCAAGCCATTTGGATTTCAGCCTTGTGCCCTGTAACTTGCTCAGAATGTCCGTAATTGGCTGGCAGCATCCAGCCTGTCATCCTTTGTTAGTTAAAAAGGATTACAATTACAGTATTTCAGAGACACAGCAGAGGCAATGATGAGGGGTAACTGGCTGTGATCCTGTCATGGGCTGTAGCAACAGAGCTCAGACTGTCACCACTCTGTTCACAACACTGCTGTGCAACAGGAACCACAGTCTTTGGTGATGTCGCGTTGTTGAAGTGACTGATGTCCCTAGACAGAGGGATGCAGAAGAACTGTGATCAATGCTGCTCTGAATGCCAAGTGCAATTCTTATTCTGTCAAGTCTCCTCATGGGAACTGAGTAAATCCATGCTAAACGGTAGGATTTTGCAGTTATATAGTACTTTGACTTCACAGAGGTCTGAGATGGTCATCATAAACCAATACTCTCCAATATGTCCCTGAGTGCCCTCTGTGGCATGAACTGCAAGTGCCACAAATTAAGAGAAAGCAGAACTGAGCCCCTGCACTTTGATCTGTAATGCTCAGGAATGTCTGATGGACTTGGTAGATGAGGTGATTTTCCACAAAGCAGTATCAACTCCTCTGCTGTTAGCCCCCACACTATACCTGTGCAGTCGCCCATAAGACCCTTATGAGATGATTTTATTTTCTCACCCATCCACTGAATCAGCAAGTAAGAACATCTCTATAGATAAAGGAAGCTTGTCTACCAGGTTAGCATTAAGCTACAGGGCACTGTGGTGGAATGGAACCTAGAAATGGCAGACCTTACACAGATATGCAGTATATCTTGTATCTTAGTTCCAAACAGCAGTTGCAATGGCCTGCAAGCATGGATGAAGAAGCAGAAGGTAATAAAGCATAGGCATAGTTGTACACATGGAACAAATAATGCAGTTAGATCTGTAACCATTTCTCTATGGCTCTTGAATATTTTTGAGACAAGGAGTCAAGATAGTGTGCTGCCAACTTTCTTGCAATGTAAATGACAGACAGCAGCCAGATACAAGGGAGGTCATAAATAATAGGTAGACAGAAAAAAGCTGTGATTGCAGCAAGGGCAGTAATGCAGAATGCTTAGGATACCTGCTGCTGCACAAGAAACATTTTCCAGTTCAGCTTGGACAACTCTAACCTGCCTCTCCATCAGTGAAGGGGTACTATTAATCCTCCTCCTGTCTTCCTACAATCCTCATCTTCTACAGTCACAGCAGCAGCTTGGTTTTCAATGATAAAAGATATCTTAGAAACACCAGTTTGGCCAGCTGAAGCATTATCAGTTGTAACTACAGCTTCTATATAGTGGTATATCATCCTGTTCTGAGACTTATTCATTCCCTTTCTTGTGAACACTTGGTTACACTTGATGGAGTAAACTCATAGTGTTAGGTGGCAAATTTCTGAGTCAAAGAATTTATAGTATTTAGAATGTATGTTGTCCACATTAAGGAAATTAATTTGTAGATGTAGGAACTGTACACTTGTACCTTGCTGTATCCTTTCCTCCCTCCCTTGGAGGTATTTTTTGCCATGCTAGTAGAGAAGTACTTGGGCTAGCGTGTGTCCTGGTGCACGTTACATGGCGGGGCTCCCTATAAACCAACACCAGTGCTGAGTTCTACCTTTTACCTAAAACAGAGCCCAGGATTTGGGAATTAAATTGATCCTGTCCTGTTTGCATAATATACTCAGTAGTGACCTTCCACCTCCCTTCCTGTCACCCACGCAGTCTCCTACATTCATGAGATGTGTAAAATGGTGCTGGGTCAGAATCAGAGTCATCGTGGTTGGAAAGGACCTCTAAGATCACCGAGTCCAACAGTCAACAAAAAAAGCTCATAACCTTGGCCACCAAATCTATGTGACTTTTGAATGCTTCCAGGGATGGCAACCCAGCCATCCCCCTGGGCAGGCTGTTCCAGTGCCTGACCATTCTTTCAGTAAAAAAATTCTTCCTGATATCCAATCTAAATCTCCCCTGCTGCAACTTCAGGCCATTTCCCCTGGTCCTATTGTTATTTTCTTGGGAGAAGTGGCCAACACCCACCTGAGTACAACCTCCTTTCGGGTGGCTGTAGAGGGTAGTGAGGTTGCCCCTCAGCCTTCTTCAGACTATTTACTGTACGGTTCTTCCAGCAGAGTGAATGACCAAGTAGAATGCAATGTGCCTTTCACAATTGACTTAGTTTGCAATATCCAAAGCGATCAGCACTCATAAAAGTTCATACCATGAAAGGAGGAGCCAGTCTGACTTTCTTCTACAGAAAAAAAAAGTGATTGGCTCCTTAGGTATAAATTAGAAGAGCAAGTAGGAGAGGCAACCATTCACTCTTAAAATAAACAGTATGGTTTACATGACATAAAAGAGAACAGATTTACAAACTTGCCATTCTCTTATTAAATTATATATAAAGCAAGTAAATAAATATTTTAAATTAAAATTTGAGAGCATTATTTATTCCCAGGCTTTATAATAATATATAATTGCAACAGAATCTTGTATTTTAACAGCATGAGAAGGAAAAAATGGAAATTAATTTTCCAAGCTTGTTAATCTAAAAGCTATTCTGAGCCACCCTTGCCTTTCTTCCTTTCCCTCCTCTTTGTTCAACAGCATATGGAAAACATTCAGCCAGGAAAGGAAAGAGGAGCAATCGAAAGTGCTTTCATCCATGTGAGCAATCTCTGTGAACTGAGCACTGTACCTAGTAATGCACAAAGCTTTTTTGATGATGATCAATTGGAGCAACAGCAAATTGTGTACAGATTTTACAGTGGTTTTTCTCTGATGAAAGGAATTCCGACATGATTCTTTCAGTAAAAAAATTCTTCCTGATATCCAATCTAAATCTCCCCTGCTGCAACTTCAGGCCATTTCCCCTGGTCCTATTGTTATTTTCTTGGGAGAAGTGGCCAACACCCACCTGAGTACAACCTCCTTTCGGGTGGCTGTAGAGGGTAGTGAGGTTGCCCCTCAGCCTTCTTCAGACTATTTACTGTACGGTTCTTCCAGCAGAGTGAATGACCAAGTAGAATGCAATGTGCCTTTCACAATTGACTTAGTTTGCAATATCCAAAGCGATCAGCACTCATAAAAGTTCATACCATGAAAGGAGGAGCCAGTCTGACTTTCTTCTACAGAAAAAAAAAGTGATTGGCTCCTTAGGTATAAATTAGAAGAGCAAGTAGGAGAGGCAACCATTCACTCTTAAAATAAACAGTATGGTTTACATGACATAAAAGAGAACAGATTTACAAACTTGCCATTCTCTTATTAAATTATATATAAAGCAAGTAAATAAATATTTTAAATTAAAATTTGAGAGCATTATTTATTCCCAGGCTTTATAATAATATATAATTGCAACAGAATCTTGTATTTTAACAGCATGAGAAGGAAAAAATGGAAATTAATTTTCCAAGCTTGTTAATCTAAAAGCTATTCTGAGCCACCCTTGCCTTTCTTCCTTTCCCTCCTCTTTGTTCAACAGCATATGGAAAACATTCAGCCAGGAAAGGAAAGAGGAGCAATCGAAAGTGCTTTCATCCATGTGAGCAATCTCTGTGAACTGAGCACTGTACCTAGTAATGCACAAAGCTTTTTTGATGATGATCAATTGGAGCAACAGCAAATTGTGTACAGATTTTACAGTGGTTTTTCTCTGATGAAAGGAATTCCGACATGAGGAGAATCAAGGCATCCAGAACATCCTACTGTTAAAGGGGTAAGCATTTACTGCTGTCAGTCACTTCTATCACAAATATCACATGGCCTCTCAATGTATGGAAACTTGCCCTGAATGCTGCAACAAAATTGTTACCTTTTCTCAGGTCTTTAATGACCTGCCCTAACTCACATCTTTGTCTCCTGTGAGAGATAGTTGCTGTGCTGGCTCCTCTTGACACCTGGTTTAGAAGGAGAAGATTGTCACTGACTAGGTGATCAGTACAACTTTCTGCAGTACCTGAATGGATGACAAGGGCCTTTAGGGAAGCTCTGTTAGAGTATTTCTCACACCTGGCCTTGCTTATGAGACCAGATGGGATCATAGACCTTACTTGTTCATAACACCAGCAGGCTGTCTAGAGAACACTTCACAGTCAAGTTAATAATTTAAGTTCATTAAAGATATATTAGTGCTATGGGGAATTTAGTCTGCAGTCTTATAGCACATCTGGCAAAATCACTGAGTGAGCCTAGAAGAGGACTAAAAGAAAGGGTGAAAAGAATAAGATATATATAATAATAAATGTTATATATAGAACACAAGGAAGCTTTGTCCAGTTAAACAAACAAAGAAATACAGCAATGTAAGAAACATGCAATGTGATCAATAACATCAAAAAAAGCAGTTCAGATTTTGTTTTAATCACACAGAATTCTTCAGCCTTAGGTCACCCATCTGGATATTTTCTCTTTTTTGTTCAGTTTCATTATGATGTTTACCCTCTCACAAGGTTTTTCCTTTAACATCTTTCTGGAATTATCTGTAGTGTGAAAATCTTCTGATACAAAATATCCCATGGGAAAAAAGAGCTTTAAACCTTGGAATTGCTTTTGCAGGTCATCAAGAAGCCATATGACATAAAAAATGAACAATTTTTTCAGATTTTAATCCATAAATTGAACTGTGTTTGATGTAATGCATGGATGATAGATTTCTGTGGCATGTTCTCCAGAGACACATTTAGCACTTGCTTGTATTTCTTCCCACTTTTTTGGTACTAGTACATGGGAACAAATAACATGCACATGGTGGCAATAGCCCAAAACTGAAACACGTCTCTGGAAATATGCGCATTTCCAGACTGCTTTAGTAACTTAATGCTGGGAGTAATAGTTTTTTTCACCAGACCAGACTGATATCCACAGCTCTTAAGGAGTGGAGGGGAGTGGAGAAACAGCTGTTTCGAAATATGGGGTGTGACCCACTTTCTGAGCGGATCTGGGAATTTGACAAGTTCTTTGATGGTGCAGGTAGGTCAGACTTTGTCCATGTCTTTGAGCTCTTTGCTCTCTTCCTGCAACATTCATGGGTCTGGTGCCACAATAGCAGTCAGTTTGTACCCGATGCTAATAAGCAACCAGTGCTTGATAGTGCATAGAGACATGTAGAACAGATGTTCTGCAGCGTCTGCTAAAGTTAACTTAGGATCATAAAGGAAATGACTTTATGATACTATTGTTTCCCTTCTAGTGTCATGTCTGTATGGATTTCACCTAAGGAATTTTAGTTTTCCTCTTTAACATCCTCCCAAATGAAGGAACTGAATATCTACAGGTGACAGTCTCCTTAATATTGTCTTCTTCTCTCAAGGACATCCTTTGCAAAATGTGGGCAAATTTAGAGTTCTGTCATGCAGGAGCAGGAATTCTGGTGAGAAAAAGCATGTAATTGAACATTAGTTTGATTACAACTCTCTCTCCAGCTTCCTTTTCTCCTGCCCCCACCGATGGTAAGCCTGAAAATATTTTCCAGGAAAGCTGATGCTGGGAACATCAGCTTCTCCTCACGGAAAAGGTAATGGCACCAAGCCTGACAATATGCAAGAAACATTTGGACAACACCCTGAGGGATATGGTGTGAACTTTGGGGTTGTCCTGTTCTGGGGCAGGAGTTGGACTTGGTAATCCAGGCTGTCCGAGGAGGTGGTTGAGCCACCATCCCTAGAGACATCTAAAAAGATTGATGTGGTGCCAGGGGGTGGGGTTTGATGGTGGACACAGCGGAGTTAGAGTGGTGTTTGGACTTGATGATCTTGAAGATTTTGTCCAACCAGAACGATGCTGTGATGCTGTGAACATGCTCATGAAAACCTCCAGTCTTTATAGGGACCTCCAGTCTTTACAGGGAACTACAGCAGCAGAGTGTGTTTAACAAAAGGGATTAGTGCCAATTATATTGTGATTCACAATGAAGCAGTGGTTTCACTGTGAGTAGTTATTTTGCCTTCTTGGTTTAGGCAGCAAGAAAATAATAGGCAACAAATACAGGAGTCAAGCTCACCTTTCTTCTCTTTCATCTCTCAGTTGTATTTCAGGGGAAGTGTCAATGCAAAATGCATAGAATTTCTGTTCCTTTCCACTGGAATATCTTATACTGCTAATAATAAAAAATCAAAATACTAGTCATTAAGAATCACCTAGTAGCAAGAGAAAATCAATGACCAGAACAGTATTTGGAATTAAAAAAAAATGTTCTTGGACTACAAACAGGAATAAATATGAACAATTAAATAAATTGAAAAGTGTAGCCAAGTAATTTTTTGGTTTTTTTGTAAGAGATGAAATAATGACTACTTTCCAAATTTGAGGATTTTGCTACTGTCAGAACTTCTTATTATATCAATTGTTGTGGAAATTATTTTAAATTAAAAAGAATAAATCATAAGACTTTTTGATCATTCTGAATCATTTATTTTCTACCTTCATATTTATTTAGCTGTCAAAGGATTTGCTCAAGGTAAATGCAGTGAGGCTGTTTAATGCAATTTTTGGTTATGCTATAAATGAGCAAACCATTTCTTTCCTTAAGGAAGATGAAGCTGAGAATAAACTATGTACCTTCAGAAGAGAAAGAAAATTTAAACAAAAGCTAATAAAACTTGAGAAAGGAGTGATAAATCACAGAACTCTAGGTCATGGTTGAGAACTGTGTAAATAAGTTATTTTTTCCATTTAGTATAAATTCTGAAAAATGAGGAGAACAAAATAATTGTTTCAAATTATCCTCAATATGTTGTTTATTTGGATCAATTAAAAAAAATATATTTTATTTTTTTTTTGTTAGAAATACGAACAAAAAAGCCTGGAAATAATTCTGAAGCTGGAGGGTTCTTTTAGGATTTGAATACTAGTGTTGTATATCTTTCACATCTAAAAAAAAAAGGGAAATAAATCTTAAAACTAAACACTTACTTGGTAACTGAATTTGCATTTTATATGCGTGTGAATATGTATCTTTTTTCCCTGGTCTGTCAGATGTAGTTTAGAGGAAATACCTGAGGCTAAGTTCTGCCATTTTTATCTTTATTTAAAAAGATACAATACAGTAGTCATGAAGACCTATATTGTAGTCCTTTTACAGACATGCAGGCCAGCATTTAACCAGGCAACATTAAACTCCACAATTTTCAGTTATTTTGAGATAAACATAAATGCTGACTGCATTTTGAAAAACTGCCTTATCATTTTATAGTACCTGTGCTTTAGTATGGGAATTTAACCTTGTAAAGAAAAGTTAGATGAAGTGGACTCAGTTTCCTCTGGAGCACTCACAGAGTTAAGAAGAGGATTTGTAACTTCTCTGTAAGAGGGTGAGGTAAAATTCGGACTGTGCTACCTCTCAGTGTTGTGTTATTCCTCCAGTCAGATGGGCCATGACACAGTCAGTACTTGCCGAATTAAATGGAAATATTCACGTAGACATCAGTGATCTTGGGCCAAGATTAGAAGAGGCACTTGGGTGTCCATTCAAAGAATATCTGAGCCCTGCAAACTGAGAGACTGAAAGTCCTGGTCCAGGGGCTTAGCAATTTTAAGTCTCCTTTCCACCTTCTTGAGAGAACTTTTTCTAAATATTAGATATATGTGAAATGGAAGTAAAGTATATGCATATTGGTTTAATGTTACATGTAATAGTCTATCTTTTGGAAGCCTATGAATTACAACTAAACTATTATCTGGAGACTGTGCAATTGGCAATAGATATTTGCATGTTGGAAGAAATTCTGAAATAAAGACAAGTAACTGTAAAGAAAAAAATGGGGGGAAAAAAATTGCCTTTCAAAGTCAAATCAAAATTTTCTTCCTGTCAAAGCAATGGATATAGTAGAAAGGTTGTCACAGTGCTAATATAAAAAGCACTAGCTAATTTGAAAAAAAACATGCAAATGAACAAAGTTGTAAAAGATGACTGCCAGTGTTAGACATCTCACCCATGCCTTTTCAAGAAGAATGTATTAACTTTGAGGTTACATATAAAAGGCAGTAATTAACAGGACTGTTTGGGAAAGACATATTTGAAAATGCGTTCCTTGCTCTTAAACTTGTCTCCCTCAAATAATTTTCTGACTTGTTGTTAATTGTACTTTCTTAACAGCATAGAGTTAGCGAACTGCACATCAAATTGGGATGCTATTTGAACTCACCTTCTAAAAGATCAAATACTTTATATATCCAGAAATAGCATCCAGGAACTGGAGAGGGATGCTGAGATCCGATGCCTCTCAAAGGTTCCTTCCATTAAACAGTTTGACAAATTAACACTATGGCAATGTATGCAATATAATGGAAATCTATATCCTAGACCATATTTGAAAAAACTCCTATGAAATACTGAATGAAGAATTGCCTTGCTGAAAGGCAACTAATTAACCACCATTAGGAAGTGACCTAACTTTCAAGATTGAAATGTATTGTTTATATTATGTGTAAGGGGTTTTGGTTGTATTGCCAAAGACACACTTTTGGTTTTTGGGGGTTTTTTTGTGTGTGTTTTGTTTGTTTTTTTTCTAAAAGAAATGTAGTTTTCCCAGGTCCTATATATCAACATGTACTTTGCCATCAATTTGGAAGAGATTAATTGAAATTCTTTTTCTGACTTAACCATTGAATTATTTTTCATTTTGTTAAAGAATTTGTCTTTGGTAATTGTTCAACCAGCAGTTTTTGTAAACACATTTCAACCTTCAATTGCTCACCTATTGTTTACTTTGACTTGTTGTTCTTAATTATTTATTTTTAATAAGTCAACAAGTATTGTTGCTGCTTCCAGCTACGCTAATAAAATTGTCAGTCAGGAGCACACATTAAACATAGTGAATAGCAGAAAAAAAGGGAAGTTCTGCTTCATCCATAGAAACATGTATCAGCTAATGACAGGAAGGTGGACTTGAAGAGCCACCATATTCCACTAGGTTATGCAAATATAAATCTATTTTCACAGTAATCACTAATTGCAAAAGAGGAAGCTAAAGCTGTGATCAGCATGAAAACAATAAATGGGAATGTGTTAAAGTGCCAAGTGCTCTGATTTCTTCTGGACACATCAATTACCTACATTTTCTCTAAAGAAAGTCTAAAATTGTACTTCTGTGAATAGAAGAGTGACTGGAAGCTTTTGTTTAGCTAGAGAATACAAAGCTGTTGAGAAGTGTTGTCAAGTGTGTCAGAAGCTGTAAATGCAATACTGGAGAAACCTGATACTGGAGAAGAAGGCACCAGTAAATTAACAATGAGTCTCAGAATGTGTACAGTTATATTTTACATTGATAAAGCTAGAGAGAAAAAAAAAGGAAAAAAAAAAATATTAGTATTGCTCTGAAGAACTGGGTTCGTTGGAAGATTCCCTGAGTGAAAATGATTTTTGCAATAGGATTTTAAAAAAGAACACAACCTGAGAGAAAGATTGAGTAAGAACAAGGCAGTGACAAAGCAATTAAATTAACTGAAAAAATGTAGAAGTGATTGAAC
This sequence comes from Chaetura pelagica, assembly GCF_000747805.2. Taxonomy (NCBI): domain Eukaryota; kingdom Metazoa; phylum Chordata; class Aves; order Apodiformes; family Apodidae; genus Chaetura; species Chaetura pelagica. Next base: position 940,398 of record NW_009952404.1, read on the forward strand.
CAGTAGACAGAGGAATGCTTCAGTAAGTTTAAGCTTTAGTCTTTATTTTAAATGCAATTTTAAAATTAATCTCCATGTAGTCAAGCAACTTGCAACGGAAGTGACCTAAAAAGGAGGATAATTGTTACTTAATGAGCAAGTAGGTAAAGAAACTCATGCCAGCAAACACAGCCAAATTGCTTCCTTAGCAACTTATGGCATGATACTTAGTGAAGATTCAAGACAAATCTCACTTGTGAAGGATATCAGGGACATGCAGTTCTTTCAGACCCTGTCTAACCCCAAAGGTATACGCAGTCTGTGCACACCTTAGCTTTTAACACTACGAAGTTTCACATTGGGCTCGAGTACAACTGTGTAATTCTTTAAGTCAGCAAGTAGCCAGGCATTGAAACTTGAAAATGTAGTGCAATTTGTTGTTCTGTAGTGTGTTCTTCATTTCTACATCTGCTTCAGGAGTTAAAATGAGTCTATATGGTTAGTCACCCCCTAAACATCTTAATTCAACTCTCCTGTCTTGATTCATGATCCCTAGAATGAGTCAGAAGTACTAAGGACCTTATCAGCACTCTTGAAAATGCTGGTTGTATTGTTGTGGGCTGTGTCTTTTTAGAAGTACTTTCCTGGTTGGGTTCCTGCCAGTTGCTAACCCGCTGCTTCAGAAGCAGCAGCTGGCCTGACAAAAGCACACAGTGACATAAAATGTTTGGATATGAGTTTAAAAATTTTAACTAGATAAAGAAGAAAATGTGGTGAAAAAAAATCTTACATGAATAACTTCTTGAAGATTTCATGCAGAAAGCAGGTCTCATTTCCTAAAGATCCACATCAATACAGCACTTCCTTATCATAAAAATTAAATTGCTTTTCAAGGATGCTTCTTCCTATTGCTTTTATTGGCAAAGTTTTCTAGCGGGATAAGGTCATACTGTATTACTTGTCTGACTTCCTCTCTGTAGGTAGTTAAACTAAACTGCCTGACAATAGAATCCTAAAGGTATGATAAATTTTAGGTCTTCAGACCTACTTAACTTCTAGTAGATAAAACTACATGTGTTTCCAGTTCAGAGAATTTCAAAGAACACTTCTTAAATTTCAGAAGCAAGAGTCATAAACACAAACCTGACAAGAAAGCTGACTTCTACAGTAAGAAAAAAGCTATAAAGAAAACTTTTTCTTTTATATTCCAACACTGACAAAATCTTCCAATTCATAATTTATGGAGTGCCCATTAGCAGATGATCAGTGGGATGTCAAGGACTTCAAAAGTGATTTTTTTTATTATCAGTGAAGCACAGTGACAATAGGAAGAACAATATGAATTGTTATGTCTTTATCACAGTACTCAGATTTGCAGAATAGGAATAATTCCACCAGCACTGCTAAACCAAAAAGTGAAAATACAGCTTCCAACTACCTGTTCAAAAACAAAGGACAGAGAGAGAGAAATCAAACATGATAAATCAGAAAGAGAAAATACAAGTTACAACTTATATAGGCAGGAAAAATGAGAAAACAGAAGCTACTTAAAAGCAGGAGACAAAAGGATTTTATGATAGATGAAAGATAATATAATTATGAGAAATGCTCCTGTAATTTGATAAAAACAAACAAACTTCCACTGTATAAGGTGGTGTTTGTTTAGCTTTTGGTCAGTGCCCCAGTAACCTGCAGTGTCTACAGAAACACTTGTGCAAGAATTACACTTCCAAAGAGCATAAGGAGTGCCAAAAATTTGGTAAATTTGTATTGGGTGGAAGGGGGGGAGGTGAAGAACAGCTACAAAAATAATTTAAACATTTATTCTAAAAGGATTGAATGGCACTTTTAAAATGCAGACTTTAGGTGACTATTGTAGTGCTAAACGTATATTTGTGGAAAACTAATTTCTGATAATGTAGAAATATGTATTTATGGCACAGTAGTCATCGAGCTGTATGACAGTTTGGGCTGTTATAAAGATACTGGCATATCCTATCAGAAGAAGTGTGTACAGGTCCTTAAAAATTCATGAGAAAGTCTGTGAAAATAGTAGTGGCAATATGCAAACTACAAGAACTGTATAAATTTTCATTTCAGAAATACTGGAGTTAATACTTTCACAGGCTTTTAAAACAGATTTGTCCACTTTTTGGATTTGGAGACCAAAAAAATATTGAAAATCAGCACTACATTATTTTCTTGTGAAACAATATGAGCATTATGAAACTTCCTTTCATCTACTTCAATGACCCAGTCTGGAAAATACAAGTGAAATTTAAACTGCAAGGTATCAAAAATAAAAATAGCTGTTAAGAATTTTAGTTTAATTTTTTAAGTAGCCATTTTGTGAATGCTTTAATCTGGCTCCAGGAACTAACCTTGCTGTCTAAATAATAATTTACCTGCTGTTATCCACATTTTTTTTGACTATGTTCTTGCTTGCAGGAACTTTGAAAAACCTTTGATTCTGATTATATATGAGGCAGTGCTCAAGCCTGTCATTATCATATGTCCTGAAGAAATCGTAGCATGAAAAAATAAATTTTCTAATGTCCATCTTAGCTTTGAGTGACTCTCCTGAGAACTGCTAACTATAATTTAGGATTTGCCAAAATTAGAATGAGTAATATTAGATCAATTTTCTTCCCGTCTTTCAAAACTGACAGAACCCACGCATAAAATATCCATGGAAAGACTATAGATATTTGTCCTTTTTTCCCCCATCTTTGCCAAATTCTAAAGCAGATCTATTGAAGATGAAGATAACTTATTTCTCTGGAACTATGTATTTAAACATACATAAATTTCTCCTCCCTGAAGTTAAGATACCCAATTGAGAGACCTGATTTAGGACCAGCAACATGGGAATTGTGTGAGATTGTGTGAAGAATTATGCATTTCCATTGTCCACTCTGCAAATGAGAATAATGCAGCAACCAGTACCTCACAGTCCAACTCTCCCCCTTAAGAATACAGCCTTGAAACATAAACAGTACAAGAGTTAATAATGTTTATTGATTTAGTATCAAGCTGCTATGAAACAAAAAAAAAATATTCAAAAAGTCAATAACTTCATTAACTAATGGACACAAACTGTTATCAATTTACAACTATATCATTTTGCATATTATTATACACAATTATGAAGCTGCTATTTATCACTCTTAAATCTCATTAATTGCACGTAGCTGCTATTAAAATACAATTCTGTCACCCTTTCCTCCCCAGTCTACTTATCATTGGAATATAATTCTGTCCATCTTTGCTCCATCCTACTGCACAAAACCTTCCAGGCATGAACTTAATGGAGAGTCGAAGGGGTTGTCATAGGGGTTCCTTCTGTCATCCTCAAGGGCTTGGATCTAAAGGTCCATAGTCTGCTGGTAGTAAATGTTTACACCCCTACCATCAAAATTCCACCTTTCTTTTTTGTCTGGTTGTTTTTACACTTTATTCTCTACTTCACCCATATCCACACACATCCTTTCATTAATTTTCTTCCCTTGTTCTGTCTAGTCTCCTCAGAAATGAGCAATATGCTTTTAGTCACTTTTCCCCAGCTCCTTATAATTCTGTTGCCACCATAACCAAATGTGGTATTGTGGCTACCCTTAGCCAGACAATCTGCATCTTGTAAGATTGAATGACTCCCCAGCTGCCCTTCAACTACCTGTTTTGTACTGGTTATATTTGTTTTGCCTCATACATTTGATTAAAGTCTTCATTCCTCTACCTAATTCCTAGGAGTTTGACTCACTCATCTTGTATGCAGGCACTCCATACATAAGAGCAACAAGTTTTTTTTTCATTTTGTTTGAGAATACACAATCTCTTGCTCTTGTGTAGCTGCTTAATTACTAATCATTGACCTGAACAATCTCCTAGTTTCCTGCAGACAACTGTGTTGTTTTGGGCGTTCCATACTCCAGTGAGATTTATTTCTTACAGCAATAACACAAAATGAAAAAAATAATGTGATCTCAATGTAGTGGTTCATGTTTGTCATACATGTTTTTGTTTCCTTTTAAAATGTATTATAGTTTTACTGCATTTGCAATATAAATCCTCTCCTTTTCTTTAGTTGCTTTTTTGTGTTCTTTTTCTTTTGTTTGGATTCGTTTTGGGTTTTTTTGTGGGTTTTTTAATAATTATTTTATTTTACAAATATAGGTTTCAGGGTCTCCTTCTCACTCAGTCAGTGACATGAATCAGACCTGCACAGCTGAAAAATCTTTCTCATACCTCTGGCATCCTCACCAAGACTTCTCTGCTGCTGACAACTGCCTAAGTATCAAGAACATGAGATTATGTGAGCTTATTTCATGGACACAAGTGCAACTTTAGCACATTTACATTTAAACCCTTGTTTAAATTTAAATGAAAAACAATTCTTAGAAGCAGCAGCAATCTAAAGGAGAAATCTTGACAGAGTACAGACACTTTGAGGCAGAGAATAGTGGTGATTCTCTATAGGGTCCTAGTCAGTAGACCTTGTACAGCAGATGTACACCCATATTATGCTAAAGAGAGTAAATAATTTAATAAAAAGAAGAAGAATGCATGGGACAATCTGAGCAGTATGAATAGATGGGCTGAATGTTTGGCTCTTGTAGACCACAGAAGTGCAGTCCCTGCTGCTGTTTATCAGAACTGTTGCAGTTTTATCTGGTCTTTAATAAATTCTAGTTCTGACATGCCTTTATCAATGCCAGTGAGAGCCATGAAATAGTGTGTAGCCCATACTATATGTAGGCCGTATTTCAGTATTTCATTATATTATGATCATGCAAAATATTGAAGTAGAGAATAACTTGATCCTGTGCTAGTGTCCTTTGTTACTTCAAGAGGCTGTAAACATTTAATGGACAGAAAAAGGAAACACCTCATTCAAAGAAACCTTAATTCAAATAAAAGTGCAAATGATTCCCCTGGTATGACTAATAATGTTATGAATTAACATACCTCATTGTTTTACTGCAGTTGACAAGGATGAAGAACAGAAACCATTAAACAGTTTCTCTAAAGGAAAGAGGATTCCCTGTGTCATTTGGTACTTAGGATTGATTTTCCTTAAAAGTTTCTAGAGTATATAAACCATGTAAATAGCTTCTGAGAGTAATTGGCATCCTGTGTAGCTAACCCACTGAGGAAACTTTGTCTTTCTTGGATCTGTACATCTTTTGCTTTTTCATTATTCATCAATGTTTCTCACTCTGGAGTATTATTCTGTTCTTTTTTTAATCAAGTAACATGTTTTAGGAGCAGGTTCCTTTCCCTTTTTACTGATAAACATAGACCTGCTACATTTAAAGTCTGAATCAAAACACTTGAATTCTTTGTCTCTTGAGAGCTTCTGAATGTTCCTGAAGGAAAATATTCTTCACAGAAAGCTTCAGGGAAGTTCAAAAAAAGGGAAATACAGTACAATGGTTCCTCAGAAATTTTCCTTCCTTCCTTCCTTCCTTCCTTCCTTCCTTCCTTCCTTCCTTCCTTCCTTCCTTCCTTCCTTCCTTCCTTCCTTCCTTCCTTCCTTCCTTCCTTCCTTCCTTCCCTCCTTCCTTCCCTCCTTCCTTCCCTCCTTCCTTCCCTCCTTCCTTCCCTCCTTCCTTCCCTCCTTCCTTCCCTCCTTCCTTCCCTCCTTCCTTCCCTCCTTCCTTCCTTCCTTCCTTCCTTCCTTCCTTCCTTCCTTCCTTCCTTCCTTCCTTCCTTCCTTCCTTCCTTCCTTCCTTCCTTCCTTCCTTCCTTCCTTCCTTCCTTCCTTCCTTCCTTCCTTCCTTCCTTCCTTCCTTCCTTCCTTCCTTCCTTCCCTTCCTTCCTTCCTTCCTTCCTTCCTTCCTTCCTTCTTCCAAAAGGTGGTTTATTCAATGGTTGTCTCTTAGGGATGAATGAATCCTGGATATGTTTTTGGCATCACACCTGGAGATCCTCTCATGATGTGTTAGGGAAGACTTAGAGTTGTAGTACTTTTGCTGTAGTTCTGGGAAGAAAAACTGGAACTTGTAGATACTCTGACTACAGTTTAGGCTGCTATGTTTTTTTGTTCTCAGATGAAAGAATTTGAGTGCTTGTTTTTGCTTATTCAGTTTTTCAATAGTGGTTTTTTTTTCTTTTTTTCAGATTTTTTTTTAAGGTGAATTATTCTTAAGACCTAGTTTCGATGGAATTTGTTTTGCTAGTTAGTTAAAAATTGATAAAAGGGCATTTTACCCAGTACTGTCATATTTCCTTTCTCCATGATTTTCCTTACAAGTTAGAATTAGCTTACTAGCCTGCCAGTATCTTTCTAGCTAAGCTGCTTGAATACAATTCTAATGATTTCTTGGTCAGTTTCATTATTGCTCAATTTAGCAATGGGAAAATGACGTGTAAATTTACATGCTCCTCTATGCATGACCTCTCTGCAAGCCAAGGTTTTGTGTTTGCTTTAGGGAACATGTACCTTCTTAACCAGTTTCTTTTGGGAAACTGCAAACAAAAAAAATAATGTTTATGGAATTTAATTTCTAACAGAAAACTGCTTTCTCTGTGTTAGTCATGTACTGGTTTTTGAAAGTTGTGATAGTTCCTGAGAAACTGGACTGTAGCTTGTGAAAAACAGTAGTGCAGATGATTAAGCCTGATGCAGGGATCATATTTATGGGATCTCAAATGAGCTTACAAGGCCAAGCAGTGGCTCCACATGTCAGAGCACTTCTGACAAAATGCAAATACATAATTCCATATACATATGTTTTCTCACTCAATACACAGCTAGTTGGTATATTTTATCTTCCTTACTGAAAGGTTACTAAATGCATACCATACAGAACAAACAGAGGCTTAAGGCTCAAAATTGATAAGGCATTCATGACAGAATCTTTATGTAAGGCATGGAAAATGTTAGTTATTAAAAATATTCCAAACCAGTAACATTGCCAGTATCCTGTAACCTGGAAACTGATCAGGAGTCCTCAGTTCTGATACGTATTTTCTAACAATCTACGCCTTATAAACCAAATATATCACTGTTATCAAGTAATACTATGATTTTTAAAATAAGTTTTACTACATGAACTAAAGGGTTAAATATTTCTCCATGCATATGCAGAGGATGCCATATTAGCAAAATATGCCTGGAGTACTGGCAAGAATATACTTTTTATCTGTTTGCACTTGCATTCTTTTTTCTAATGTCTTTCTTTTCTTGAAGACACTGCTTACCAGCCAGCTAGCTGAGTGATAATCAGAGCTGGTCAGATTGCTATATGGCTCTCTTTTACCCCATGCAGTCTTCCTTTCTTTTATCAACTGCAGAATTTTGTTCAGAAGCTGTTTAGTGCTGCAGCAGTGTGTGGTAGATGCTAAAGTCACCATAACAGAGAAAACACAAATATCTCTAGCAAAGATTTGGTAACATGCATAAACTGTAATCCAGATCAAACTAACAAACTAATCTCTGTGTGACAGAGCTATAAATAAGATACCCTGAACTTTTTTCCCCCAAGGAAGAATTTAATTTTGAATGAGGCAATGCAAAATAATAAAGAAAACCTGATACAGCACTTGAAGCAAGTCTATTTACTTTCTCATATCCAGAATCAACTTCTTCTCATATTAAGCTTCATGAAGGAAAACTTTTATGTCATATATTTGTGCTACAACCTCATTTTCATTACAGCCGATCTCAATTTCACCTTGGTAGAAACAGAACATGGAAATGATATGGTAGAATGAATTAATTCTCTGTACATGATATCTTGTCTTGAATTGGTTTTGAATCAGAACAAAAACTTGTCTAAGAGCATTTCATGACAAAAGCGTATATTGGTCTTTCATTGTGACTGGCTATATTAAATAACAAATTATAGTTGTGACTACAAAAAAAATGAAACCCACCTGAGAGGCTTGATTTTTAATCCATATTCTAATCCAAAAGCAGCTGAAATTACTAGAGAGCCTCATAATGCCTTCAGTAATCTTTGAATCACTCTGTGAGGTAGGCCATGAATACTAAATCCATCCTAGGGTATAGAATAGACTGTCTTAGACTAGACTAAACTAGAGTATTTCAGTTGTAAGGTACCTAGAATTATTATCTAGTCCAACTGCCTGATCAATTCAGGGCTGAATAAAAGCTAAGGCACATTGTTAAGGGCAATGTCCAAATGCCTCTTAAACATTGACAGGCATGATGCAGTCTGAAACCCCTGGAGGCAGTTTGCCCTCTTGGCTGCCAGGGCATGCTGTTAACTCATTTTATACTACTATCAACTAATACCACCAGTTCTTTTTTTCTAGGGCTGCTTTCCAGCCACTTCTATTCCAGATTTATACTTGTGTCTGGCGTTAACCTATGCCAGGTGCAAAACCTGACTTCTATTGTTAAATTTCAAATAGGCCTATCAGATATCATCTGTCGATATTAGTGAGAAATGCAGAGATTAATTTAAACCTGACACCAAAACAATTATTTTTCTTTAATTTTTCACCTGTATCAGGGAAAATCTAAGCACAGCAATAAAAAATATGTTTTCAGTTGCTAAACAGATTTACAACTCCCATGATGTGGGAAATTCTGTTAAATTTCAGGGATCACTTTTCCATTCTTTCTCCTACCAGTCAGCTTAGAAGTGAAAAGGAGAGCAAACTGAGCTGTTCAACACACTCCATTTCTTCAGTCTAGGCTAGATGGCATGAATATCTTGTGATGCCAGGTGATCCCCAAAGCAAGCACAGGACAGCTCTAAACCTACTCCCTTGTGCAGACAACCCAAAATAACTCAGCCTAGTTGAAGGGACTTTATCTCAACCTTGTACTAAGTTCTGAAGTGCACACTTCAAAATATACCAAAGGGGTCCAAGTCTAGATAGGCTGTTTGCAAAGTGTTTTGGTTCCAAAATGCTTTATAATTCAAGCAACAGAAGCAAGCATTCTGTTTTACTAACTTGTTCCCCTAATTTGATGTTCAAGATATAACAATTTAAATTAATATAACATTAATAAGAATACACCACTAAAATAATTATGATAATGACAATAAAGCTATTCTGGGAGAATTCAAAGTTGTTCTGTTGGAGTATGTCCTTCAGGTCATACTTCTGAAATCAGACTTCTACATAAAATTCCAAAAATAAGTGTGATGAAAACGTAAAAATACATACTAAAATGTTTGAGCTAACATTGCCTATAGAAAATCAAATTTGTTGGGAGAAAATAGGAGAAATTGCTATTTAAAGGAGAAGAAGCTAGACTATATATTTCTTTTTCATTTGTTGTGATAACAGAGAAATTGAGTCTAAATCTGAGAAACTTCTGAAATATTAAACAGTGCAACTCCCCCAGCCAGAAAATCTCAGATGGGAAGCAAGACCTTTTTGCTGGCAAATCCCTTTCTCACAGCCAGCCTTTGGGCAGTGAGTGGAAGGAGCCAAGATTCCATCTGTCATTCTGGGAGGATGACCATCCCAGTTGTGAACCCAAGGTGGGTGTCTGCAGGCAGTCAAGAAACAGGCATCCTGTGATCCTCCTATCACAAGGGTGATAGGAACTCCTGCTGCTGGTGTCCTGGAAGTTTTACACATGAGGTGAGAGAGTCAGGTAGAAATCAAAAGCAGAGCTGAAGTGAGATGCAGAAAGCTTGAACTCCATTTCTGCCCAGGAGTGAATTTCATTTTCTACCTGTATCTGAGCAGGTAAGATTCATGTCTATTTCTGGTGTGAAATTGTGTAAGTAAATTTTAGTTATTGGGGATGCTGTGGATGAAAAATAAAATATCATCCAAAAAAAACCAAACCAGACTACAATAGGGTATACACATGATCAAAACAAATGCACAGAAAATAAGGACAATATACCTCTATACATATTTTAAAGATATTTGCCTATTCCTTATCAGTCTCTTACGTCTACAAGTGCAATGAGTAAGTGACAGCCTACAGATTAAGCAGGTTTTCCTTCCTTGTACCCATCACACCTCTAAAATGGCAGCTGAATTGGGCCAATGCCAACCTTGTACCACAGTATATAAATTATCCAATCCAAAAGAAATCCTGCAGTGTTTTTTAATAGAAAAGACCTGCTCACTAAGGAGAAAGTTGCGGTGAATCTCTGAGTCCCACACCACAGTCAGTGCTTCTTAGTGGTGGTGGCTGCAAAGTAGAAATTAAAGTAGACCCAATCAGGACTCCAGCTGCTTTGTAAAAATTATGTTGCCTTTTTCTCAGTTATTTAATGAAAAACTACACAGGCATATTTCTCTTGCCACACTTCTCAATCCTAATTGTGCTCTCTGGAGCTGGTTATTAATTTGAGGAAGATACAATTATCCAGCTATGCAGGGGTCCTGCTAATTTTTTTTAAACTCAGTTTTATTAGAGAACAATAAAGTTAAACTGCTGATCCTGAGGGGGAGAAAGGGAGGGAATGGTGGGAACAACAGAAAAACAAACAAACAAACAAACAAAACCCCACCAAACAACCCACAAACAAAAAATCAGGAAGAGATAATTGCTGCCTACAGTGCTGTATCTTTACCATTTTGATAGTTTGAATTGCCTGCAAGAGAAGAGTTGGAGTTACATAAAAATGATTACAAGGTAGACCTGGAGTCAGAGACTTTAATTGAACAGCAACAGCAATTGGCAAAGTGGCTAAACTGTGTCCTCATGGTAACACAGTAACAAAGCAGCAACATGTCTTTTCTGTCGAACAGATGGTGGGTACAGGCACAGGTAGATTGTGTCACCCACCTCAGACATGTGGACAGCGCCTTTGCTATGTTCATTGAGATACATGACTGCTTGGAGCAAGTTTCCATGCTAAACAACAATCCTCTCCCGCACAGGGCAGGATTTTCCCTTTTATGAAGGGTATAAACTGTCTTGTTCATGTATTTGTTTTTAATCCACCAAAAAACAGTATTTAATTCTGACTTTCCTGTGCTGTGTTGCTGTGGAAGCAGAGAACCTGCCTGCAGCAGAGAACAAAACCAAAGCTTAACAAAGGTCAGTTGAGGAGGCTCAGCCACACATGGGAAGCCATGTGGACTCTTTGCAAAGCAAACACTGGTATTGCTAAATTAACAACATCTCCCATGCATTTAGCACATCTCCTGATGTAGTGTTTTTCATTCAGCCAAAAAGAAAATCAACAATTCTGAAATATAATTTATTCTTTGAGTAGAAGTTTTCCTTTAGTGACTCATTCATACCAGTTCCTTATCTGGGTATCCCAGAGGCTTTTGGGGGCTGGATACTAGTGACAACAAGCATAGTCATCCAGGTGCTGCCCTCCTCCTGACAACCAGTTATCTGTTGGAACGTGTGCAGGTTGAACACTCAGGAAACTCAGATCCACACAACTGTTTTCAAACTCATTAAAACTGTGTAAGTCAGATTTTAGCCCCCTGGCTCCAGCATATTCCTTTGAAAATGTTTTCCCCACCTAAATGCACCAGGTTACATAAAATGATATGGGCTTTCTGCAACTACTCTTTGGTGTCCATCTCTGAGGGCTCTTGTCTAATATTTATGAGGCTAGATTGTACACATAGAGACAAGGCTGATCGTCTCTCTGGGATGTCTTCATAGGCATCAAAGCAGATGACATCCGTAATTTCCTTTTATTCCTCAGAGTGAAAATTAACACTGTTCTAATAAGACTCTTCTGGGTTGCCCTGATACTCTTGCTGAGAAAAGGTAATTTTTTTTACTCTCAGTCTTCCTGGCCACTGTGGCCAAGGAAGGAGAAAACACATAAGCAGAAACAGTCCTTCATCTCCACATCTCATGTCCAGATAACACACAAGGCTTGATGGCTTTTACTTTTTCCTGTGGATAAATAGTCCAAGCTACCAGCTGTTCATTATTGGTTTTGACTTACAGTACTATGAAAAAATAATAAAAAAACACCAGTGGTATGATTTTTTAAAAATACGTATTGACACAGCATAGAAACATATTAGAATCTGCATCTCTTCTCATGCCCACAGCCATGACATGAGCAACAAGAGTCGCTATCTCTCCCTACCTCAAACACCTACAAGAATGGAAGAAATTTGCTACTTGCTCTCAAAGTCAATAATTCAGGTTATTTTCAGATCATATTGGAAAGAATGAAAAAACAGACACAGAGAATAGGTTTTGCAAAACAAAGTTCAACAAGATGCAGGGTGAAATTTAACTTCAGCTTTTTAATTGCCCTAATCAAATAACTGTCATGCTCCTGGGTTTTCTCCTAACTGCATGCATATACAGTACCCACTAATTTTTTGCATTTTTTGAATTGTCAAACATCTATTCATTTATTGACTTTTGCAGGGAATCTGAGTACACTATTCAGATAGACACGGAGGTATCCATTGCCTTTACAAATCCAGGCACATGTTTCAAAGGATCAGCACACCATGTGTGATGGAGAATACTCCCAAACAAATGCCTGCTATCAAGTTTTTATACCTAAACTACTCAACAGAAATCCTCTCAAATCAAGGGAATATTTGTGTCTAGAACTCAACATTACATATTGTACAAGAGAGAATAGATATAGCTGAGACACTGAAATACTTAAACTGAGAACATGTATTTATTTTTTGTAACTCTGGTTTGGGGGAGGCATCTAGAAAAATAGTGTCATCCAGTCTGAAGTGAAACACACATTGCATTTCTTTGTCATTAATAAGAAATGTAATTTTAAAAATGTTTGAATATTTTTTAAAGTGGTTCTAGTGACAAAACACCTGAAGCTAGGGGACATTTTTTCAACTTACACACTGGTATATTTTCGTTCTGGCAATATCAGGTGGATATGAATTATCTTTACATATTCTTTAAAGCTGAGATGACACATGAGAGTTCAGTGCAGTAAATGCAGAAGGGGCCTTAGAGGGTCATGGAAGATAATCTTTCAGAGACAAAGTCTCTTTGAATATTAAAGAAAAAGTGGGCTCAGATTTGGATGATTTAGGAGAGCCTGATTGGAACAACTTAGTAAATCTGCTGTGATGTTAGCCATTATGACCCCAGTGAAGGAGATTAAGAGTCTGTTTGCACATTTTCCAAATGACACAGAAAAGGGTAAAGCTTCAATAAGGCCTCTAATACAGGGGAGGGACAACACGCTATGAGAGCAAAAAAGAAACCATTTTCTGCAGCTCTTTGAAGTCTTTAAGAGGTTTCAAATGCTAGAGGCTAAAGGTGGATCAAATCAGTAGGTAGAGTTGAGAGAAGGTGATCAACGGTGGGAAATTAAAGCACTTCATCACTTAATTGTCAAAATTTATTATATTAAGAATATCACCACACTGCAGCTACCAGCTGCAATCACAACCAAAGCTGGCAAAGAGCAGCAGAAGATATCATGTGTCATCCTAGAGTAATGTGGAGAAGAGGGAATTTTGGCAAGGGCAACAGGCAAACCTTACTGCAGCAATGTTCAGAGATGTTTTCTGGATAGAAAAAAATGAACCTCAGTTTCTGCAAGCTTGTCTAAGAGTGTGTATTCAGTTTATCTCATATAGGCAGAAAAGTGCCAAAGATGAGCCTGACTTTTCAAACTGTGGTGAACGAATCCTGTTTGGCAAACTTGTGAGTCAGTCTGATTTTTAGTTTTACGAGAGATGTCCTAACAAGAAGTATTGCTTCATAACCTGTACTACGCTGCAGATAAACAACTTTGACACTTTTGCTTTCAGCTGATGAACCTCGGGAATGCTTGAGAATGGGCTTGCAAAGCTGGTTAGTCTTGTGGTCAAAGGCTGGGTTGATACCTTGTGCACTCAGTGGAAGTGGAGTAAGTCTTGGAGACTCAAATACCTGGCAATCTCTCTCTGTTATACAGGCATCATTAAACTTGTGAGCCACGAGAGCATTTTTCATTGAGATATTCCAATTTTACACATATTTGCTTGTTCTTCCATCACACATTAAACTTTCAAATGATATTCTTCTATACCCAAACATTTCAAGTTCCTTAAAAAAATATTAACTTCCTTGCAACGTGTAGACCATAGCAGGAATACAATCATTTGTGCAATTAAGTTAGGTTTGTTCTGCTGTTTTTCATGTTGTGGTAGGTGTAACGGTGTCCAAGGTAGTGAGGAAATCTTAAAGCTTTCCTTCCTTTTTCTCTTGGCAAGAAATCATGTGATCAGAACATAAAAAAATGATATAACTCATATTTCAAACTGTCAAAAGTAAAAGCAAGTGAAAGACCAGGTCTCCTCCAAAGCAGAATGTATGGGGAGAGAAGGAAAATAATTTTTCAATGTAATTTGAAGAAGGCTAACAACTCATGCCAGTCAGAAAGGGAGCTTCTCCTAGTGAAAAAGTCATCATGAGAAGTCCAGCTAGGGGAATTTATAAACAGAACAGTGAGCAGATTCAAAGATGCTATCTAGCTCTCTTCTTATGACCAGGCTTTTCCGTCTTGAGAGGAGAAGACTGAGAGAGGATCTAATTAATATCATAAATACATGAGGGTTGCCTATCAAGAAGGCAGGGACAGCCCCTTTTCACTTGTGCCCTGTGATAGGATGAGGGGCAATGGATTCCAACTCAAGCACAAGAAGTTCCAGCTCAACATGAGGAAGAACTTATTGACTGTCATGGTTACAGAGCACTGGAACAGGCTGCTCAGAGAGGTTGTGGAATCCCCTTCTCTGAAGACTTTAAAGACCTGTCTGGGTGACTTTCTGAGTGATCTGCCCTAGTTTTTTTCTGGCTCTAGCATGGGGTTGGACTCAGTAGTCTTTGGAGGTCCCTTCCAACTCCTAACATTCTGTGATTCTGTGGTTCTGTGATGAAGACAGGTAGCTTTGCTGCACTAAAAATTAATACTCAGTACTTATCTACTTAATATGTAAATGAGCAGTGATTTTTTTTCTATTTCATTAAAAATACAAGTAAAATACTTTCATTATTAAAAATAATTTTCATTACTTAATATTTTTAATGCTTAACTGTGGTTATAGATTTATTTTTTGTAATTCTATTGTTTGGGGGCTGCTTCTATCAAAATAAAACATTCCAGATTCAATTTAAAAATAAAACATATATTATCTGAAGATTCAACATTGGTTCTTAAGAATATTCTGGAGTCTTAGCCTGGTACATATTGATGATGAGAAACATGCAAAATTAGCAGTATAAGAATGAGAAGCAAACATGTCAGCCAATTGGAGTAGAAAGCCTTAAAAATTGAAAAAAATAAATCTATCACATTCATCGGTGCATGACACTCACTTTAATAAAGTTATTAACACATTTACACTTGTTGGTGTGTTGAAAATGAGTTGTGTAGTTGAAAGATAATATATTACACCCTTATTTTGTCTTACAAGGAAGCAAAAATACTTTTAATATTTTTATTTCCATGTCAGTTTGAAACAAATACAACCCCTTCTCCTTTTTTTTTTTAAGTATTATTTTACAAGAATCAGTGTTCATCAATGACTGTATCATTATTTACCAATGAAGAAATAAAGCATCAAATGTTGAGCTTGCAGTGCACAAAGTGATCACGTGAAGAAGATTTTTTTTTTTTTATCACATCTGCCTCTTTGATGTAAAAGGAAATGGAGAATATAAACACACCCTTTTGGTGATGATTTGTGTTAGTGACATCTTTTCATGGTCTCCTGACAAGTTGTATCTTTGTTGTTGTCTGTGGGCTTGGATCAGAAACTTGTCTTTTTCTGTCCATTCATCTCCACATCTCCTGTAACTGTGTGCTAAAGTAGGAACCAAAACAAGGGTCTTTGTTTTGAGAACCAGACCAGAGAACTGGTCACTGCTAGAAGCAGTATGATTTTCTCCATCTATGTCCCTGCACAAGACTCTGGGTAGATTTATTGGAGGAGTAAAGGCCAGTTAAGAAAATGAAGTGTTTTCTACTGGTTGCAGTGGGGTTCATTAAACCTGGAGAAATTAAATGCTGTAGGCTCTGGTTGCATTCCTTCCTTGATTCTCTTCAAAAGCCACCCAGTGGTATGGCTGTCAATACTAGTGATGTGGACACACCTGCTTTTGGTCTCTTTTTTTTAACAGTTAATAGGAAATATAGAGGCCAAGCCTGCAACAGAACCACAGCAACAGCAGTACTCTGGTCTTGCCTGAGAATGTCTTCCACAGGATCTTCTGTATCCAGTAGTCACGGACCTGCGAAGCACCATGCCAGATCCTATAGAAGTCATCCAGGTCTGAACTGCAGAAGTACTTCAAAGATTTGAAACTTGGAGTTGTAAAGGGAAGTGACAGCTGATTTACATTGAACAATAAGTGAATTTGAATTAATCATCTGGCTTCTTTTCTCTTATTTTTTTTTTTTTAAAGGACAAAAAAACCCCACAAAACCCCCATATTTTTCTCTGTTATGACAAATAAAAGGAAAAAAATAACAACAAACAAACAAAAAATTATCTTCTTCTCCCTTAGGACAAATATATGTGGTCTATGAAAATGGCAATATTTTAATGAGACATTTCAAAAGACCAAACATTCTATAAAAGCTTTTAGCATCAGCTGAAAGTGGAGTTTCTCAGGAACACAACTGGAAGTCCCTAGACATACCTTATTAATTAACAGGAGAACATAATTGCCAGCATCTCTGAATAATTTATCCCCTCTAAGTATTTTGATTCTAAAATTTTTGTAGGTATCCATCTTTTTTGAGTGACTGCAGGAAGAATCTTGATGCTTTAATAGTGATCACTTTTATTGCACTCAGCAATGATTCTTTGCACCAACTCATAAAACCAGTGGAACAGAGTGATGAATAAGGACTTAAAAATTCAAAAGGCTGCACAGATATTAACTAATCACTGCAACATCATGGTGGATCACTGAGCCAATATGTTATTAAGCTGATGGGAATATTAACATAGAATGGCTTTTCATATCTTGAAAATCAGAGTTCATGATGTCCCACTTTGTTCTTTCTTTACTGTTCTGCCTCTGCTTGACATGCACAAATATTCATTGATAACAATCCAGAACTGCTGAGTATATGCAGTACTTTGAGGGACATCCACCAGCTCTGAATGTCCCACAGGCCTTGCAGAGTGTTTAAATTCAGAGATGTCAGCAGCTGTGCCCAGCGGAGGAACTGAAGCAACACAGAGTAGATTGTCTTGATGACCCCAAATCCACACGCAAACAAGTGCATCACTTTATTTCTCTCTCTGTCATATTTGACTCAACTCAACTCACTTTTGATACAGAGGAAGGACATAAGCATTATACCATGGCAGCTGAAGATGGAAGGATGGGCATCAAGATGGAAAGCAGCAGCATATCTCCTCATGCAAGTGTAGTAAAATCCTTCCTGCTTGTACCATTGCTCATTGTACCATTAGCATGCATAAAGGAGTGTTAGTGTTGAGGGCTTGAGCAACAGAGTGCTGAGGGCATTTGGAACTGCAGGGCATGGACTCCCAGCCCTGTTACAGACTGCTTTTATTTAAATTAGTTTCTGCCAATTTCTCCCTAAAGAGCCAACACTCAGAAACAGGACTAAAAATAGCATTAGGATAATATCCTCACAAAGGTGCCTTTTTCATCACTGCTTATATTTTTATCTTTTACCTTCATTTTATGTTTTCTTCTCTGTCATGTAGCACTAATTTTGAGTGATCAAAGAGATTCTGCCTTTACTGATCCTCCTCAGTTGGGACTGGATGTAGCAAAATTGGACCTATCATAAATACCACTGCAATCTGAAGTAAACAGAGCTGTCAAGGAAGGAACTGGCCTGTGCAGCAGGACTGATAGAAAACTTTATTTTCAAACTTTTTTTTTTTTTTTTTTTTTTTTTTTTTCTAGCATAGTAATTAAAAAGGGATCCACAGGATTAGAGTGTTAGAGATTTAAAGTTTCAATTTTTGCTGAAAGCTGTAAGGTGTTTTAACATACTATGTCTGGATATCTTCACAACAATGCCCAGGACATTGCTTGCTTTACCACAAGAAGTAGTGCAGACAAGGAGAAATCAGAGCACTAACCATGTGTGATGGTTTGTTGTTATTGTTAGCTGTGCAAAAGACTAAGAAACAAATTAAAGGCTTGGATGGTTGGCTCCTTAGGTGACTAGAAACCTTTACACTGGCTTTAGTAGACATTAAATCAGGTCCTGTGGGATTAGACACAATGAATAAATCTACATTTCTTCAGGCTCTGATAGCTCTTGATTCCACAATCTTTTCTTGAAGGAAATTCAATAACTCAAGATGATGTAGCTCTAAGGCTAAAAGATGGTGTGAGTGGATGGTCTAGTTAGCCACTAAATATCAGTGCTGATGTGAGATGATAGGTGTGAAGCCACAAAGGAAGTGACTTTTGTAAAGATGGTTTTTATCCCTGTCTTCTGATAGCAGGTATTTCTGTTCTATAAAAGTTTTATTCTTGGATGGGGAGCTAGTTTATACGTAACCACTAAATATCAGTTCTTTTGTTGGTGGTACAGTTTCCCAAAGCATACTTCAGTGCTAGTTTACGTCAGAGGATGATAATAGGACATCCTGTTTTAAAATAGGGGAACACTGCTCAACACTGGCCAGGAAATGAAATGCAGTGAGAGGTTTTCTCCATTATCTACTGCATTAAACCCCATTCTAGCTTAGGAGCTCTTCTCAGCTGAAGCTCTTTTTTAGTAGTGAGTTAGACTGAGCCACAGACATCCTACAGGCAAAAAAAAATTACATGTAAAACATACAGTGTCGTGGTGCACAATACAGATTTTGATATTATTTTTCTAAAATAATACAAAATGGGTTAGGGAGGTCATCTAGTCCATTCCCTCACATTTAACATAGTTTACTATTGATAGGTGGAATGGTTATGCACGAGTAGCTTAAATCACAGAATCTTCATGCCACTTGCATCTATTTTCATCATGATACTCATATTTTTTAACTACAGTCACACTTGGAGAACTGCAAAGCTGAAGTCAAGAGCTATACATTATTTTAAAAAGATAGGAAGCATTCCCCTCTAATTATTTATACTTTCCCTTATTTTAGTTATAAAATAAAGTACACATTTAAATATGCCCCTCCTGTATGTTGTACTGTCCTACAAGTACAAATGTGGCATGCAAAAACACATCAGATTAATTCATTCCAGTGGCAAATTCACTACTCAAAATGTAATCCAAGTTTTCTTAACCTAATCTATTTGTCTCTGTACTTTATTGTATAACCTTCACTGCCTGACAACATTCAATTTCTTTCTACATGATGCTTGATCCATTACTATGCAGAACAGTATATTGTTGACATTCAACAGTTAAGTTTTGGTTAAAGAAGAGTTATAAAAAAAAAAATAGGGCTAAGTAACTTTTACACTAATGAGCAGTCCCAGCCCAGACTGCTGGGAGGAAAAATCAGTAAGCAGACTCTAGGAAATGTAGACTGAGCAGTGTGAAAGGTGCACTGTTGCAGCAGGCTTCCTAATTGTGCTGTATCACAATCATCATTCCACATAGATATCATTCCCTGATTCGCCATGGCAGTTGAGCTAAGTGTTGGATACGTTAAAAAAAGGCTGGTTACAACATAAAGGATGCACTCACACTGCTTCTCTAGACACTTTCTGACTTCTTTAAAATAAATGCATTATTTATTTTAAAGGTTCAGCAAAAACCTGTTTTATCAGAGAGTGGGAATGGAGGCTTTAATACCTGTCATGCCTCCCAGGGTTCTTATACACAAAATCATTCTCTGTTGCACTTTTTATTCATTTCCTTTTGTCATTCAGATAACTTTGCTCTTTGCAGTAGATATAAAGTGAACCTGATGTATGGACCACAGAAAATGAGATGACTTTGTTCAGTGTCCCTCTAAATCTCAGAGTGATACTCATGACCAAGATGTTACCTTGTCAGCTGCCAACTTGCTGCATCTGCTAAGCATACACAAGTTATATTACAAATCCTCAGGGAAGATCAGGCAAACAAAACAAAACAAGAAAAAAAGGAAAAAAAGAAAAAGAAAAAAAAGAAGATGTATAGAAAAGAGAAAAAAATTGTTAATAAAATCAAGTATTGTGCAATAGGTAGTAAGGTCCTTTACTATGAAATTGTATGTCACTTTCTACTTTCCTGCTCCATCAAATAACACTATTTTAATAATCTGTCAGATCTAATAAGAAGGAGCCCGTCAACCTATCAAAACGTTTTGTGCAGCTGGGAGCTTCATGTCATCATGTCAGGACCAATCAGGCACCACTGTCTCTGTCACTTCATCATATATGTTTTAAACAAAGCAAAATAAACTCTGTGTCTAAGATTTTTTGGAAGATTTATTGTTGATTGGTTTTTTTGGTGTTTGGGGGGGGCTTTGTTTGTTTGTTTGGCTTTTTTTTTTTTTTTTTTTGGTGGGGGTAGTACTTTGGATTTGATAGCCAAAAGTCCTGCTTTTCTTCAACAGTCTGAGCAGTTTTAATGAGGTAAAAAAGCAGATGAGAATGAGAGGAATGCTTCTTAAAAAGTTCTGATTTGGTTTGTTTTTTTTCCCCAAGGTGATTTAACACGTTTGTGTATCCCTAATGATGAATCTCATTTGCACAGATTTTTTCCCCTACACTGTTTAAAATATCATTAGCAATAAGTGTGTATCAAAAGTAATTTTTAAAAAATATATTGTCCAAAATTTGTACATTATTTAAGGCTATGAAAAATATAGTGATTTATGCTAAGGTTGAACTTGATACAGTGGCCATTTAAAAAAAAAAAACAAAACAAAAAAACCAAAAGCAGCACAATGTGAAACTCAAAGCTCTGGCTACTATGATAATATTTTTCCCTCAGTGAACAAGCACCTTAGTTCCAGGATCCATATAAGCTTACTGGGAGGACATGTTGAAGGTGACTGACTGATGCAATCACTGCATTACTGGTATCCTTCACAGCTTTGGAGCCTTTTGGCTCTCTGAAAGAAGCTAACCAAAGTTCAAGCTCAGTTCAGCTTTCTCTGAACATCCCAGATATCCAAAGGACTGGGAATGTTAGTAACTGCACTGACAAACTGTCAAGAAAATATAACTTAAATGGATAAAACAGACTATAAAACAGTGAGAGAGGAAAATATAAGTGGAAAAATTGATTTCTCTGTGGTTTTGTTTGCAGATTTATCCTTCCTCTCCAGAACAATTTCTGTAGTATGACAACCTACGTAATTTCTGTTCTTTCCTATTCTTGCTTCCATTTTAAAAGGTTGTCTCTTGTCTCCAAGAAACACACTTGTGCCTGAAGCATTTCTTGACAGTCTTCAGTTATTCAGCTATTGAAGATTTGGCCTAAAATCTGCTAATGGAGAAGCAGTCTATTGGCAAGGGAAGAAGGAATAATTCATAAGTTTCTTCCAACTTTTTCCTCAATACATATATTACAAAGCACTCAAACACAGAATTATTTCAATTTTTTTCACAGATTTTGGAAAACATTTTCTGGTGAAAAGTTTGTTTAGGAATAGCTCACTTTGAATATCTGAACAGAAAAAATAAACCAAACCCCATCCAGATTAGTTATTTAGCCAAAGAAGTATCATTCCTTTTTAAAAACACTCCAACACAGTGACTATCCTCCTCAAAGTACTTCAGAAAGATTGTAAGCACACTAAACTGACAATAGACTGATAAATGAATCAGTTATTTTGTCTTTTCTCCAACAACTGTCTGCGGAATGTCCACAGGAGGAATGTCCAGGATAAAAGTCCATCTGGAAAAAAAATCATTCTAAATAGCAGTGTCTCCTGTTGATAAAACATTTGTTACTTTCTGAATCTGATTCCTGGTCTATATGAATATTTAGGCTCTTGGCTTTTGTCCACAGTCTGAACCTATAACCACCATCCCTTCATATCCTTTCACAGGCCATGATCCAGGCTGGGATTTTAAATTTTTTTTTTTTATGGGGGTTCTTTGTGTTTAGGCACACTGGGAAACTCTTGTTCCCTCCAGGGCCAAAGATGTCCGTGGCTAAATAATGAATTTTCTTTCTATAAAATCTGTCTGGATGGACTGTTATGGGTCTCTATGAGAAGTGAGGCAGAAAATCAGATGTTCTCCTATAAAACACTTGTGGGAGTTAGACAGATACCTCAGCTGTTCTTTTGCCAGTTCGCTGAACCAGCCTTAGGCAAACTAAGTGTCTTTTTCCTCAGAAGAGTGCTAAGACATTAATTATTATCTAGTCATCCTCAATAGCCAGAAAGATATTTGTCCATGTCCTTGCCTTGTCCCTCAGCCCCCATGTTAATTCTGATCAGTGAGCAGATACTGGTGTCACAGCTAAGTGTTGCAGGAACTCTTGTCCCCAAAGACTTTTGCACCACTCATGTGAGTAGACTGAGCCATACATGAATTAAGTAAAATAGCTCATATGGAGCAGTTGTGTCACTAAGTGTTCCTAAGATCTATTCCACTTTAGAGAGCCTTTGTTCATCTACATCATGAAAAAGAAGTATTTTATCCACAACTAATATGGAAAATTTTCCCATTTTCACAGAAAACTGACCTTCTAATCTTGCATAGGATGACCTCACCTCGTGTTTGAAAATTGTACTTTCCATTTGACTCTGTAAAAAAACCCTCACTTAATATGTTATCAGAGTGACCTTTAACCTGTCCTCTTTATATATATTACAGATGTTTCTGTTTATCAGTTTTCTGTCTTTGTGTGAGGCAAAGATCCTTTGACTGCTTTCTCTGATCACATGTGGGAGATAAGATTTTATCTTCCTAATCTTACACAGAGCCTTTTATTTTATATTTCTCGTGTATCTCTAGTATATTTCAGTAAATCTACACAAAAAAAACCTTGCCAACCCATAGACTACAGAGGCTACAATTCCCCTTCTCTCCCCAAAGCTCATATAAATTATGGTTTGCAGGATTCCCCCAAATAAGACAGCACACAGCAAAGCTTAGCTGTCCTCAGAGTTACAGATGCTGTTGCCATGACAGTCTAGTAAACAGAAAATATCAATCACAAGGGAAAAAAAGTAGATTATAATTTAGCACCGCATAACATTTCCATTCAGAAAATACTGATATACTCAAAAAACCATCAGCTTAATGTGATCTGATAAATTTTCAGAATTCTTAGCTTAACCTTCTGTCACGATCCGTGACCTATTATATCTCCTTTTTGGAGTGTATTAACTTATCAGGATTTGCTGAGAGATCCACACGTGGGTATCGCCTCACACAGAGGAGACAGGGGCTTATGCCCTGGCTTTTTCGAGTGAATAACTTGCTCAGTGCTTACTAATATTTCTAAAGAAATGCACGGTTTATTGTGGGGAAAACAAAGCAATTTGGGGCAGAAGGTTCAAAAGGAGTGATTACAACACATTAAACATATATGGGTACACCTTAGTTACACATCTTATTTAAGTGAGGGAAGGACAGGGGAGGGATATGCCCGAATGGCTGGATTATACTTTCCCCTATAAGCTGGGGTAGCCGGAATTGTCTCACCACGCGGCAGTGCAGGTAGGATGAGCTGGGTAGCAAAGAGGCTGCGGGCACTCCAAG
>NW_009952404.1:964142-996658 GCF_000747805.2 Chaetura pelagica
GATTTTCCCGCAACACAGAGGGGCCCAACCCCCGCCCCTGCTTCCGGCCGCGGCTCCTCCCCCGCAGCAGCTGCCCCCCCCACACACACAGAGGGGGTTCAGCGCCGCGTGGAGACGCCATTTTAAGTCAGTATTGTCGGCTGACTCAAAGGACATTTCATGTTCGTGTAAGGAAATACCTGGTCCTTCACACCTTCCATGGCTTTATTTTCTTTGCAGCTCAGATGCTTTTGCATATTTTTCTAATTCTTGGAAGAATACATGAAGCATCTCTCCTATTTTGTCTATTAATATACTTAGACAAAGTAAAGTAAAATATGTTTTTGCCCTTACATTTAGGCAGAATACGTAGGATTTCAAAGTTCAAAGAATCATCAGAGATTACTTTTAGACTCATACCATTGCAAAAGTTACTGACCCTTTGGAGGTCTGTGATCTGTCTTGAAATGTTGTGAGTATCATGAGATGTGAGCAGCCTGATGGTGGAGAAAGCCTCTCTCTGTCCTGAGTTCCTTCTTCACAAACATGTTAATTAGATTGAGGATGCTCAGAAAAAGTTTTTATTAACTTAACTTAAGGATTCTTGGTGGGTTATGAGATTGAATGTTGAGATCCCCATGACTTGAGCCCAGCTCAAGTCAACCAGCTCCTCTACAACCTTGAGGATTGACCTGGGAAAAATGTTTAAAAACTTTCCTTTCCAGACTAGCCCAGGCAAGTGATTAAAAATGAGTATTCATGGCAGGATAATGGCTGGAGCTGGTGGGTGCTCCCATCCCAGCCTGATTCTGGGTGTTCTGTATCTGAGCTTCTTTAAGACAGAGTTACATATGGTGTTGGAGAATGGCAGATTTTGGTGATCCTGCCTGTCAGGCTTATGTAGTTAACTTGTCATCTTTAATAGTCTCAGTGTGGGAATTCCTAAAATAATTACACCAAGCTAATTATCTGGAGCCTGAGTCACTGCAGATGATGCTTGACTGGTTGGAGTGCAGCACAAACTCTTCTCTCCCGCAGTCCATTTATCTGAGATGAGTCAGGGAAGCGGTGATCTCATTACTCTTAGAAGCACTATTCTGGGATATGGTTTAGTCACAAGGACTTTTTTATTATGATTATTATTTTCAGAAGAGTTAATATGAACAGCAAAGTCATCAAAGCAATAAACGTGGCTTAATTCAGTTCCATGCTACCTGAAGACAAGTCTTCAGGCAAACTTGTCAAAAAGAGGTAGATAAAATTAAACTTCTGAGTCATGTCCATGGTTTTGTATTCAGCTTATGTTCACATGTTTTTCAAGATGTTAGGTGTGGGGGTTTGCCTGAAGACTTGTCTTCAGGTAGCATGGAACTGAATTAAGCCACGTTTATTCCTACATCTGATTAGACTAATGTGAATTATTGATTTTACAGTTCTGTGAATGAACCTCACATACGCAAAAGCAAAAATATATCCAAGACCCTGAAAGAACACTTAATTCCAAAAAGGAAGTGTATCCCCTAGGAGGTGTCTATGTAGAAAACTATAAAATACTGTGGCACATGGCTGATGTATCTGTGGTGTTCTAAAACCTGCATCACATGACTTGCGTAGACCCAGTAACATGACAGAGAAATTGGCATTTCTGTCCATTTACATATCCAGTGCTTATGTATGGATGGTGGACAGCATGTCAAGCTTCTCCAAATTAAGTCTCCAATGGAAAGAAGGTGAGAAGGAGCAGTGTTTAAGCCAAAGGCTGAGTGAGTAGTAGAGATAGGTACAGCAACAGTCAGCAGTAGAAAAATACTTAGTAATGTCGATAGCTAGGACAGAGATCATTCCTTGGCATGGCTAAAGCTGGTTCTGGATATGCTGGCAGTAAGATGCTTCTTCTTATCCTAGCGCTTGGCTTTCTGGCAGTAAGATAGCAAGGGATGCAAAGAAGGTCAACTCTGTGTGTGTATATAAGTGTTTGTGCATGTGTGTGGAAGGGGCCAATGTGATTTGTCATGGCCTTGTTAATGGAATGACACTCAATTTTTATGAAAAGTATCCATGTCTTTAAAGCATTGCTACTAGATGGACCTCATGTAAGGAAGCTTTGCAGCTGATAATGTTTGATTTGCTGAATCTGAGAGAAGCAGTGGAAGGATTACTTTCTCCTTCCTGAATATCTATCCATGTCATGCAGTATTTTAGTATTTGTGCATCCCTTGCAGTGATTCAGATTTGCCTTGTCTCACCCACACTGCCTTTGGATCCCATTTGAGATTATCAAGCAGAAGAAAACAAGCAATAAAATATTAAAAATGTGACAGAAGGAATCAGATAAGAAATGATACTCAGAGACCAGATTAATTCCTGGAGTTATTGACTGGGGCTTCTGACAACATCTCTAGTCACAACAGTAGCTGTTGTGAAACTGGAAGTTGTGCAGTATATTAAAAGCACCCTTTATTTTTCACTGTCAGGAGCAGCTCTCCAGGTAACCTTGGAATAATATAACCCACATAGTGGATAATCTAGGTTATTATAGGTTACATAATGCAGGTGTACATCACTGTCATTCCCTAACTACATTCTCTCCCTTTTTAAAATTTTGGCCTGGTACTTCTCACTTTTGACAGGTCTTATTAAACTGGTTTAGGAGAAATTCTTCCAGTTCTCTGGTCATTGGCAATAGTAAGAATTCCCTCTATGAGACTGCACTGAAGAAAGGACAGTGGACATTAGTCACTCCTTGTCTTATGGAGTTCAGCAGCTCCACACCACTAAAAAAAGAAAAAGACACAGGTTCAATAAACCACTGACTCCAGATTCAAATTTAGAGAGAATAAAAGTGTTCTTTTCAATAGTTTAGGTTCTTTTGCATTCAAGGAACTCTATTTTTTAATCTATATTTAGTGTTAGGACAAGCCCAAGACAAGTGATGAAGACAAAAGATTCTACTGAATCTAGATGAGAGACAAAAAGATCTAGTGGGCAATAGTTTGAAGAGGCTAAGCTCTGACTTAGCCAGTTGTTGGGGAGGGTTTTTTGTTTGTTGGTTAGTTTTTGTAGGTGGGTTTTTTTGCTTTTTTTTGTTTTTGTTTGTTTAATTATTGTTAACTCTCATGATAATAACACACAGAACAGTTCCTCAAATCTCCTCAAATAAAGAATGAACCTACATCTAAAACATTACCATGGGACCAGGCCGAAACAAGCATTTCACCAACGTGTTTTACCCATTCTGAAGCAGCTAACCAGGCTACCAAAACATCTAATTACTAATTTCTGTTGTAATTCCTGATAGATCATTCCCCATGGCAGGAATTTAAGCACAAGCAGTTGTTCAATGACCTGAAAGCTCTTCTGCACTCACATTTCAGTAGTTGCACAGTACACACAGACTAATTTGTTTTCTCCTACCTTGTCTTCAAGCAGCTCAAGGCTGCAACTATCCTCACATATTTTACCCTGTTTTCACATACCTTATTCTATGTTGGTTTTGAAACTGGAGTCTGCAGCTCCTATGCTAGTTTCTATTTTTGTCTGCGAGTGTGTTCTCTTTGATGGAGTAATGCTTTGCTGTGTGACCTTTCAGTGTTTTCTGAATTTCTGGCTGTTCTCCCCTTTCATAGGAAAGAGGTTTCAAGGCAAATATTAATCTACAGCATCAGATTATGTGTTTCAAGAGCATGTTAAATATTGAAATAGAGTTGTCATTGCTCCAAGAATGTCATATCATAAGAATGATGGTACATATTTTTTATCTTGTTAGAAAGACATTAATTTAAATGACGTTTGCCTTACTCAGAATGGGAGGTTCTTAATACTGTACATGTGGGTGTGGAAATCCACTATATTGAGGAACTCATGTTGTTTATATCATGAAATGCACTGAATTTAATTATAAAGAGACTTGGGAGTGTAACTAATTTTGTACCATGACTTTTTTTGGGCAATGGAGGAGAATATTTCCTAAAAAATTAAATCTCGGTACTCTGGCTGCTGCAATTCTGTTTCTTCACACAACCTTTTCCATCTCTCTCTCGAGTCTCTGTGGTGGCCTGGGGTAGGATCCATGAGAGTATTTGTCTTCATTGCACCTGTATTTACTGAGAAATATAAAAATCTGTTGGTTGCCCCACCTAACCTCTGCTGTATTGAAAGTAGATGTTCAGCCATCATGTTGTCTGAATCTCATTTACAATCAGTCAAGAGACACAGCTTCATAGAGTGATTAATCCTATTTATTTAATCACCTAGTAAACTCAAGCAGGGCATCTCCCACCCATTAAAGACTCCTGTCTCTCCAAGTGACCCAAACTTTCATTTACACAAGATATTCAGCTGAAATCTCATTATTCAGATTTTTTAAACAAATTGCCCCTTTACCTGATTTCTATCCTGATACCTAGATCTAGTTTAACCTACAACACAAAGAAACTAGTGGTGAGCAATGTAGAGCAGGTAGACCTCAGGGCTACAGTAACTTACTCCCTTGTTCTATAAATAAGACCAGAGGCAAGGAGAGATAATGTGTCTTTGCACTTGACAAGCACTAGTATTTTATAACTGGCAGAAGCGGAGAAAAACACCATTTTATTTGCATGATGAGCAATCGTGTTACCAGGGCTAACAAATTCATTCAATAGAAATACTCTGGGATGAACAATGCATTCATTAAAAGACTGGTTTCCTGATTAGATAGTGGAGCAAATAGTGCCTTTTTCTCATTTCTCCATCAGAGTTCCTTTACGTAAGCAATAACACAGAGCAGATCGGATGTTTATTTGGCTGCTGCTTGTTCTGTGGGTGTGAAATGACAGTGTTAAGGCTTTTTAATGCCACAGCAGACTGGAAGAGGTGATGACACTAGATGTGTGTATCTGCAAGCATACAGTAAACAAGGCTGTGTGATTTTACAGACAAAGATAACAATTGAGATTGGTTAGATTTTTCACCCTTCCTAATTACTTGTCACGGCAGTTTTAGCAACAAGAACGTCAGTAGTGTTCAGGTTCTGGAAAAAGGAGCATTTCACTGGGTTGTACCCAATATTTGTTGTTGCCCTTGCAGCCATGACCTCAACATTAAGTGATTTGCTCACAGTCTCTCGTGTGGGGATATTATCAGCAAACAGACCTGTGTGACTCTCAGATTCCTTACACAAGACAGTAAGAATCCTCACTTGAGCTGGAGATTACTTATTCATGATTGCCTGTGCTCATAGAGCACAAGAATCTTGCTTCCATTTGATTGGATGAAGAGGATCTGTCCAGCTTTTAATGTATTTTATTGTATGGGGAAAGCGAGAAAATATAGATCTAAGCCACCATATTACTGAGATAATTTCTGCATTTCACTAAGATAATTAAAAGTGAAGAAATATAATAACCACATTTATACCACAAATAAAATTAAATCATTAATTCAATGCATTCAAATTATTACATCTCAAAACAATTGCAACTGCTAATGAAACTGAATTATTATGTTGACACATCAAAGAAACTGCTTCATGTTTGAGTTGTTTTGCAAAACATTCATATTGAGTCTCTTATTTTCTGAAAAACTAATAGGTATTCTTTTGTACAGTGTGCTGACTTAATTGATGAAGGTTAAAGATACTAATACCATTATTCTTTGCAGGATAGAAATACTCATCCGATACGAGTACTCAAGAACAATTGTTTATTTCAAAATAACCATAGATCTTCAGCATCAGGACACCAAAGATAATCTCAGTTGCTAAAAATCTTTTGACTATGAATTCATATTAATACCTACTTGTTTTGAACAAGTGTCTCAGAGCAAGATACTGTTTACAAAAAATATTTAAATGCTCCAAAAAAACTATGAAAATGTACTGCTCGAAATCAACATGATCAGATAGTAAATGAAAGATGACAAAGAAAGACTACAAGAGGAAACAAAACGTGGAATGGGGAAGAAGAAAGTAGAGGGTTTAGAAAGATAAAGACTTCCTGTGTGAAAACAGAAGAAAACAGAATAGAAGGATCAGAGAAATTGTAGCAGTAAATAGAAAGGATTAGAATCCAAGGGAATTAAGGGCTCACAAAAGATATTTTGTTACCTTGATTAAAAACAAGGAAATAAAAAGAAAAGAAAGTAAAAAAAAAAGAAGCAAAAGGTGGTTGAAAAAGGAAAATTGTGCCATTGTCTAACCAAAAGAAAGAAAAAAAGATACAAATTCCATGGAGGAGAAAATATTACAGAGGGATAGGAAAATAGTATAAAAAGTAGTAAAGTTGTCTGCATTTTACCGTATCTCCCATTTCCTTGTGGATTTCCATTCCTTCTGTTGTTCTTCGTGTTGACATAGGAACTGCCATCACCACTAGTATGAGTCTTCAGCAAGCCTTGGTGCACAGAGGCAGTTTTAGTGGTCTCGCAGTGGGACAGCATTGTGCCATTATTTTAGAAGAAACAACATGGCTTGAGCACTTATGGATCTGCTCAGCCTGACATGCATAATTGACGAAATAGTGGAATGACTGGCAAGGGATCTCAAATGATAAAGAAATTAAAGGGTTTGCAGAAGAAAAGATTAATCAAGCTGACTGGGTATGTTTTGACAAAACGATAAAGTTAGCAAAAGCAAGAAGATTGATGTAACATACCAAGGCAGAAGGAAAACATTTAACTTGATATTTGATGACATCTTGATTAATCAATTGCAATACTATAAAACCAGCAGTCTAGACTGTAAATTATTCAAAACTGCTTAAATAATACTTCTAAAATCTTCTTAGAAACAAGAAATCTTCATGAGCTACTGTCTCTACTGTGATCCCATAGGGCTTGTCTCTTAACTGAGTGCTTTTAATATTTTTTCTCATATTTAAATAAATTAATATTCTGTCATAATCTTGAAAGATTGTTTAATCATGTTACTATAGTTCACAGGTGATATAAGAGGGAAGACAAGTAAAATAATGACAAGAGAAGTTGATGATAGAAAATACTGAGGTACAAAATTAATCACAAGGAGACAAAAACCGGAAAGAAACAAAAATTCTTAGGCTATATCCAAGTATAAAATCATACTTCTCATAAAAGAAGGATACAAGGTATAATTTCAGAATTGAAGATCTTAACATAGAAAAAAAATTATAAAGACTTGAGGTTTATGATAGAGAATTACAGTTCCCAATATAACTGAAGTGGTCAAAATTGTTACCAACATCTTTAAATATGCAAGTCGGGGAATGCTGAATAGGAGAATTTACACTCTCCCTTACAGTTAGCACCGAAGTGACTGCTATTAGAGTATGACAACTTGTTATGGACCATCTTTTAAAATGGGTATTTAAGAGGTTGGAGAGGGTTCAGAGAATATCGAGAAAAAATAATAAGTTAAAAGCATGTCTTGGGAGTTTAATCTATTTAGATAACCAAGAAAACAGCTATAAGTGAGTTGTTTATAGTCTATATACTCGGGGAACAGATCTAGGTTGGTAGCAATTTGGGGTTCCTATCAATTTTTTATTATTTTTTTATCATTATGTTTCATTCAAAAGCAAGGAAGGTCTTATTTTTCTCCAGTGTAATAGAGAAAATACAGGCAAGAACAAAAATGTTATTTTTAACAACGGAAGTATTTAGTCACTATAGCAATGTATCCAGGCTGGTAATGCATTCTGCATCACTGATAATGTAGACAGGAATATTGGATATTTTTCCTCAAAGAGATATTCTAGCTCAAGGACAGCTAGTGGATGTGAAGTGGAAATTAATAAAGGGCAATCCAATGGCCTATGTTAGGAGGAGGTCAGACTTGAAGACTCTGATGTGCTTTTCTGGCCCTGACATCTATTAAATGCACATAAACACATTCTCTGGAAAAACCTGACATTGCCATGAAAGCCTCTCTGATAAAAGAAATCAGAAGATAAAGGTTTGTAACTATGTAACACGTATTGTACTACACATTAAAGAAGTGCAGTAAAAATCTGATTGAAAAGTGAATAATAAAATAGGAGGATCAGTACCCTTCTTCTTGGAGTTATCAAGTAATTTGAAAATTTTAACAATAAAAATAAATTAAAAAAAAAAGATGAAATAAGGCAAGACATTTATCAGATCTAGATATTAAAAAAATGCTGACATTTGAGACCAGTTCTGGGAATGCAGTATGAGCCTCATGGCCACACAGGCTCCAAAGGTCCATGTACCTGATAGAGAATCTTACAGATTGGATCCCACTTTGTTAGAGCTTTCAAATCTACTCAAAACTCAGGGTAAGACCAACACATATTTTGAATTAAGATCAGTAAATCCTTCTTAAAACAGAGGTTCAGCTTCATTTACATTGCAGGGAGAAAAATAGGAAATGCAGATATATGGCATAATTTTGGATACTCTGCATTCCTTTACAGATGCTTTGCTTTGAGACTTGTAAAAGCCTTCAAAACTCATGATGACTTTACATCTAGGGCAAGAGGGAGGTTTCTATGTGCCTGGCACTGATATGTAGTACTGCTCTGCAGGGCTTCCTGCCTTCTGTTGGTGAGGAACTAGGATAAAATATTCCCTTTATTTGTATCCCTGGGCATCAGTGGTCCTGAACTCCCTCTGGATATACTTCTGATGTATTGAAATGAATAGCAACTTGTGTACTTTGATTCATTTTCTCTTTGTGGCATGAGTGTGTGAGTGTGTGTGTGGCATGTCTCTCTCTACTCTGGGCAATTCTGGTGTTACCGAGTAACTATTAGCTTTTATTTTCAGTCAGGATCTGGAGTCATTACAATTAATTTGGACTTTTCACTGAATATTTTGAGCCCAAATGGTAAGCCTCCTGGCTTCTTTGCCTTCTCTTAACCAAGGAGGAGGAAATAACCATGCACAAGAACAAACTGACTATGTTTAAGAAGGGCATGGGGTGTTCTGGAATCACCCCTTAGCAGGGAAGAGCAGTTTGGCTTCAAGTGTTAAATACAGTCACATGCTTGTGGCTTCTTCTCTTCTCTCCCTTCACACTAAAGATGTGGATCCAGCCAGCATCACATCCAGCAGACTGGCAAGGCAGTCAGACAGCAAGCAGATATTGTGCTAATGCATCCTGCAGAGATGATTTTCAGTCTGTGGCTGGTGTCACATCATTAGCTGAAGGTACCAAAAAAAAAACATCACACTTCTCTGACTTCTGCAATGGGGCTTTATTCTGTTTTTTGTTAGTATAGTGTAGCAAGATGTCTTTTGAAAGGATGCAGGAGGAATTTTAAGCAAGATTTGCCAAATAACATAAAGCCATTTGTACCATTATTTAGGGACTGTCATTAGGGGTTGTTCACCTATAAAAACATTAACTCCAAAGAAGTCTTATCATGGCATAAAATTTCCTGTAGTCAGTGAAAGTGATATCCATATATAGTCCCCTTTTTTTTCTCATAACTGACAGCTGCTGCTAAGATATTGTAGCAGGTGATACTGGGAACAAGGAAAAATTACCTAACTGGAAGATCTATGCACTAGTGTGCTCTGAGAAGTCCAGAGATAATCTCGCAAAACCAACTCTCTTCAGATCTAAATTAAACAATGCAGTTGAGAAGCAACTATCACTCTGGCCCACTACTGTTGTGTGAGGGACTAATGCCACACAAAATAAACTATATCGCTGCTGGTGTTTCATTAATATTTCCCTTTCTTAGTAGGTGCCATTCCTCATTTATGTCACCCACTTATGTATCCACAGGCATAAGGCTAGCAAGGCATTTCAGCATGAAAATATCAAAAAGAGATGGAATTCAGAAACAAGCCAGCTCCTCCCCTGGCTGGTGCATCGGGGGAGCTGCACCCCACTTCAGCATGCAGCTCCCCTTGCTAGTGTGGGAATGCAGACACAAAGAATGAAGTGACCACCTGATTTGGGGCAGCAGGCAGAATATTTCATTATTTTTATTTTCCTCTATTTCATACATTTTGTAAAAATTAAAATGAAATCTTTTCATTCGCTGCTGTGTATCAGACAAACCAGGTTCAGGAATCCAGACCCCCAGCAGCCACATTCGCTTAGATATAAAATCAGCCTTTTTCCAAAACAATTAATGTTACATCATTTATTAAAATGTAACTGTTTCAGCAAGACTGAAAGGGGGCCTCTGTGTTCTTGTAGTTTTGCCAGTTGCTTGGAGCTGGGAGGATTCCAGGTCTTGAAAATGAATCACCAGAACTCAAGAGAACAGTCTAAATAGTTGACTGTCGGCATTTATGTCTCAAGTCTCTCACTCTTTGATTTTTTACTAGAAACATTCTCTTCAACCATAGCAAATCTTTCCTGAGGACACTTTCATTGAATCAGTTGCATTCCTACACAGGAATTTAATTGAATCAAATCAGCATTTTCTGACCAAAAACACTCTGTCAGGGAATTATGACCCATTTTTGCTAGGACTGTTTATTTAAGGGTTGAGATTAAAACCTTTTCTGCAAAGAGCAACATGCTAGAAAATAAACTTCTACTGGAAAACAGGTGAATCCAGAGTCACACAAGCTTTAGAGAAAAGTTTAAAGCCTGTTTTCAAAATGGACCCTTCATCTCCATTGTACTGCACTGAAACTATTTTCTACCAAAGGAAAAAAACAATAGGCAAAACAAACTAATACAAAACAACATTAAAATTTCCATACATTTGGCTGGAAAATTACTAATGCCAGCTATGCTTTGTAAGTGCACTCATTTTTATATATTTCTTGAGTATTCTGCTAGCTCCTCCCGATGTATCTGAGCAGCCAAGAGCCACAAAGCTCTTATGTTTATGCTCTTCAGAAATCTTCCTGGGGACCTGCTCTAAAGCTAGTGACTTCCCAGAGCTGAGTCTGGTCCTGACAGATGAGCAGCTGATATTTCTGTCTAATGTAAAAGTCACATTTCAGAATTTACTGCAAAACAAAAATTATTGTTTTCCTGAAACCTTTGAAGAGCCAACTAGGTCTTCACAATGCTGTTGATTTTGTGTAAATCTTTGGGGATGGTGCTGTTTAATGTGTCCTTGCTCTTGAGCAAACAGGAGTATTACTTTAAATGAACACCTAAGTGGAAAGGGAAAATTTCTGCTCACTGCTTGCCCCCATGTATGCAGACACTTGTATGTATCTGAGCCTTAGGTAAATACTGTGCTATGGGCATTTCTTGCATGCATCCACCAATCATTGCCTGCACTGTTGCTCAGGGGCTTTCAGAGATAATTCCTCTTAACTGTCAGTGCAGAACTGGAATTTAGCCCAGATCCTGGAGAAAACTCTGGGTTTATCTTACAGCCTATAAATAATTTGTTCAAACACTGCCACATCATCCACACACAATAGGATGTGGGACAGCTTCTCTTTGCTACTTATGTAGCAACAATTTCTTGCACAACACACCAGGTGTGCTGTGTTTGGGGAGTGCTGTCAGGAAATGCCACTTGCTTTGCTCTAAATCTGAAAGACAAAATGACAGAATTTTGTTTGCTCTTTCTATGGCAGACTCTTGACTCCCATGTCCAGCTTTTCCAGGCAGAAAGCCCTTATAATTCCTGGTGATTCCAGTGTTAAGTATTGTAAATACTTTTTATTCCACAATACTGAGTATAAGTGCTATCACTAGGGCTAAACATACTGTCTTACTTCGAAGCTCTGCTGCCCAGTGAACTAATCAAAAGGTAAAAGGATGATGAAATTCTCATTTGTAACCCCACTTCTTCCACTGCTTCACTGTGCAGGTTTCAGAGAGCAACTTACTGCATGTTTTTACTGTGCTGTCTATTAAATAGAGGTGACAGTCCTTGTCTGTCTTAAAGACACGTGGTGAGGTTAATTAGCTGGTGTTTGTGCAGTATCTTGGCAAATTAAAAGTGTTACTTACAGTTTAAATATATTTATTTATTTATTTATTTATTGCAGTGCATTGAAACTTCTGCATAAAAGCCATTTTCTTTGGAATGTACAGTATTGCCGAAAGAAACATTTTCCCTTGGAAGCTATTTTCTTTCTTCTAGAGGATGTAGCAAAACAGAAAAACATAGTCCTTTCCCTCCCACAGGAAAAAAAAAAAAAAAAAAAAGGTGGAAAAATTGCATGCTGTGAACTACAATACAGGTTTCATCCCTGGAGATCCTGCTTCTCCCTGGCAGACATGAGGAACAGATCCTACATCACACCGATAACCACCCTCATTTGAAGCAGTTACACAGATGAGCATCAGACCCATCCCGTGTGGAAAAAACAACAGATCAAAGCCTCCATTACTTGTGTTAATGGGATGGAAGATTGAAGCGTTCCTTCCTCAAACCTGTGTGTGACCCAGGACATTTCAAGAATGGGCAGGAGAAATAGTTTTCTATTTGTTACAAATCCATATTTGAAAGTCTGAAAAGCCCAAGTGAGAAAAATTGTGTATCTCCAACTACATGGTAATTTGTCACAAAAATTCCCACAAGTTTTTTATTTTATGATGTAACTATAGTTTATATTTCCTTTTCCTAGTGTGGAAAGGGAACAGAAATCCAAGCAAGCCATAAATGTCTTTTCCACTAATACGAAGTTCACTAAAATTTGACTTTGCTTTGAGTGGCTAATTATAGTAATAAGCTACTTCTCTCATTTATTTTACAAAACATAGAGGCAAAAGTTGGATTCCTTTATGCTCCTCCTACCCTCACACTTTCTGTTTTTATCTGCTTCAATGAGACTGGAGAGAAATTATAGTTTTTAGTGTGATAGGAAAACAATGTAAAGTCACTTGACTGTTGAAAAGTTTGACTTCTGGTTATTCTTTTTAGTTTTTCAGACATTAAAATGATGCCTGATTTTATTCTGACTTCACACAGCTCTAGTAGCAATAGATGGGTTTGGGAAAGGTCAATTTTTTATTTCATGTTTTGATTTTTAGTGAAAGTCCTTACTAGGATATAAATAGGAACAAGAAGAAAGTAAATTTAAAACTTTAAGAATGTTTTTCTGCTTTTCAAACATCTCTAACTCAGCTCTTCTGGTATATAAACATTCAAATGAAACAAGAATCTGCTTTTAGCAAGGGTTTGCTTCCAGATTTTCTTCTCCATAACAAATACATTTTCAAGTGAATACAGGGAACAAATCAATCACAAACATATTTATAGCAACCATTATGGATTTAAAGAAACTTTTCTTTTTTTTCCAGCCTCAAAATTATGCTTCCTGTATCAAACACATCTGATCCTTTCCATTTTTTACTCACAAGCTAGGATTGCTAAATGGCTTGTATGATTTGTTGATCTCCATAAGAATGTCTCTAGTTTGTCTACAGCTTTCATAATAATGATGCCCCAAAGAGGACATCATATTCTAACTGATATCTCTGAAGTACTGACAGGGGTCTATTAATTATTTTTTATTTATGTCTCTCAGAATGATGGTTCCTTTCTCTACCACAGCACCTATTTATTTACTTATTTCTTTATTTATTTTACTCCTGTTCAGTTCAGGA
The DNA here is from genome assembly GCF_000747805.2 of Chaetura pelagica. NCBI lineage: Eukaryota > Metazoa > Chordata > Aves > Apodiformes > Apodidae > Chaetura > Chaetura pelagica. The sequence goes on from NW_009952404.1 coordinate 977,584, forward strand.
TTCATTAGAAGACCTATATTATTCTTTTGTTGCTGATGTTGTCCAAACAGGCTTTCTCTATTTTTACGTGTGCATTAGTATTTCTGGAATATTGAGCACTAGTTTTTGTTGAATTTCTATGCTAAGTTTAAACTAATATCTCAAGATTACTGTGAATTTTAATCCCATCCTCCCAGGTGTTGACAACCACTTGCAGTTTGTCATTCACCCCCAATTTCATAAGCACGATGTCTGTTCAGTTATGCAACTTTATAATATTATGAAATTCAGGCTTAAACACGTTCTTTCAATTCCCAGGTAGTAAGTCTTCTGAGTTTGGTTGTAAAGCACTTATAATAACTCATAACCATTTTCAAACTGTTCCGTGTTCATCTGATAAGACAAGTTATAGCCATGTAATTTGGAACATATTCTCTAGGATATTGCCATAAACAAAGAATTTTAAGTTTTGGGGGGGGGGTTGTTGTTTTTGTTTCTTTGTGTTTTTTTTAAAAATACTTCTACACTTTCTTATATAAAACACTCTTCTATGAAATATTTTTCATTATCTAATATCTCTATTGGAGTTTTTCTTGATGCTTAATTCCTTGGGAGTCTATAATTCAATTTTAGGATCAAGGATATACTTTTTACAACTTCTGTTGTCAATAACATTCTTATCACTGAGATAAAGGTTAGAAAAATGGGTTTGGAAGAAACTTGCAGTAAAATCCTGTTATAGGTCTGAGTTTCAAAGGCTTCTCTTCACTTAGGTTTTATAATTTGTTTTACAGACGTATTTAAGACCAGTAAAAATATGGCTGCAGATAAATTACTTTGCACTCTGCTTAACCTGTCAGTATGGACAGAGATAAGCCATTTTAAAGTGATTCATTAGACTATTTATTCTTCGCTGCTTCTCACCTTGTGCAGTCATCTACATCTTTGCAAAGATATTGTTTGTGCCTCTGTATGTTCTAATTCAGCAACATTTCCCTTTCAGCTTGCACCCAATGAGATAAATCCTTAGCTGTGGAATATTGGTAATGTTTTATTGCCCCCAACAGAATAAAACCTCTGTTTTAAACTGGCTGAGGATGCCCTAGCTCACTTCCTTTAAGCTTTGAAAATAGCACCTACATCTCTCCTTGCTGGGGCCAGCACCCACATAACCTAGTAGGCAGGTTTATTGTGCAGTCTGTTTAGTAGTAAAAGCAAAGGACTGAGTCCCTCGTGATCATTACTTTACATAAAAAGGAGTAAAGGAGAACACTACCTTTTCCAGTGCTAATTGCAGTGTAAATCACCTGGTTTCTTGCCTCTATCTGAATCTCCTAATTAGCAAAAATGTTTTAATCATTATGTACTCTTCAAGCAAACCTAATATTATGACAGCTGTTTCCAATACAATGAACAGCAGCTGCACTGCACCACCACTGCATGGAGCAAACCCCTTCAATTATTTGTTCCTTGCATCATTCAGTTCTTTCCTTTATATTATGACTAGCTCAGGAGACACTTCATTTTTGCCAGCTGTTGTTCTTCAGTTCCAGGAGGTGACTGCTGGTGGGATTTGCAGACAGGTACGGTCACCTTCATAGACTTGACTGGCTCATTAATGCTGCCTGTTTGGCCTGCTGACGGGGGAATGCAGGGAGGTGAGGAAAGCTGTGCCACAGCGGAGGGAAAAGTGCAGCTGCTGTTACTCAGAGTGGATCTTGGGTAGCTTAGAGAGCTGTGTTAAAAATCACAGGAAAATTAAGGAAAGATGTCTCTCTAAAGAGAGACAGAGCTTCTGACTGCACTTCTGAGCTCTGCTTTAAATGTTGATAGTGTTCAGAGCAACATGTGGTTTATAACTGTTAAAAGTTTACAGAAGAGCGATGCATACCCCCTTGTGCAAACCAAGATTTACTACATGATCTATCAAAGTTGACCTTACCAATACCTATGTGCTTTGTTAGAAGCACTACTTAATGTAACTGGGGTATGTTTTATGACCAGAAAGGTATGAAAGTGTGGCAGCTGTTATTGCAGAGCCGTTCATGGCTTGCAGGCTGTGTGGATGACTTAAAAAAACCCTTTAGATTCTTCCCTTAAATAGAAACTAGTGAATATGTTTAATTGGCAAAATTGTGTTTGTGGCAGAAATCTAGTCCCTTAATTGAGTGGTGAGAAAGATACGGCTTGATGCAGTGAAAGGACTAAACAGGCTGTGTATTGGGGAGATATAACTTTATAACCGGAAATACATGTACAGAATCCAAGTCCTGACATTGACCTATCTATAGAATAGATTCACAGACTTGTTTCATTTTTTGGAAATAGTTCTATGAAGGATTAGTGGAAACTGCTCCATCACTTGCTTTATATCTAAGAGCTAAGTCTGCATCTGCATCACCTTTTCAAACCTCCTTATTCTGATTGCCTGACATAGAATTGTTCCTTTTGTTTCTCTGTAACTTAAGAACAGGGAGTATAGTGCACAGAATATCTCTCTAACTATCACCGACAAACACATTTCGTGTTTGTACTTGAAGTCTGGAGTCAAAGCAGCTAATCTGGAAGATTGTTTCCCTGATTTTTTACCAGGCAGTGTTTTACAAAGATTTTGCTGTAAGGTCAAATACCACATATTTCTCCTCTGGATCCATTGCTTTTACTTTTGCTAATTGCTTCTTCTGATCTAAGGACTGCAAAGTCATTGTGGTTTGGCTTCTCAGTAAAGTAAAAAACGTGTTAAGCATTATCTTTGTATTTCATCTTTGGGGCTAGCTAGTAGTGTCTCCAAGCTGATGGAAGGGAAAGGGGAATCTGGGACAGGAAAAAAATCCTTTGCATTTTCACAGCAAAGGGAAGATGGTTTTTCCAAACTCTTGTGCAGCAAAGAGTGCTTCTTGTGTCTGTCTTTTCCATGATTAAAAAAATAAAATAAAATAATCGTTGTTTGAGCTCAATGCTCCCAGAAAACTACAGCAAGCCATGAAGAAAAATAGTAAATTTTAAAAAAGAAGGAGATAGCTTTACCCATAATAACAGAGTAAGTTGAATTAATTAATATTTGCCACAGGCTAAGAGTGTGTGGACAATTGGGTCTTATGTTTCAACTGACATTTGGTAACTGGTTAACACACATTAAGCACACACATGCAGTAGCATATTATGGGGGTGAAAGACAGGGGAGCAAGCAGAGCTAGAAGTATGTGAAGGTCCCAGAAACCTGGGCTGAGCTGAAATTTGGTGTTATCAAGATTAATAATAACAAAAAACCAAACAGTGACATATCATCAGCCAGAATTTCACAATCCACAATCTGTGAGCCAAGGAGATGGAATCAATATTCATGCTTTTGTAATGTTTATCTTTCAAAATGATGGCACTGACTGAATGTATTGGCACTCTGGCTTCCTCCAGACACTGGGCCATTGTCCAGGCTCTGCTTTTGAGTGCATCACCTACAAACTGCAAGATCATTCTTTACCCTATTCTACTATCACTAAATTTTACTTACATTCACTAAAAGCCAATAAGTATCTCTGACACCATTGGGGTTTTGGATTTTCCCTTCAGAAGCTGGATTAGGTGAGGAACACTATTATCCCACTCTAGACAGAAATAAGTTATCTGCATAGCCTAGGATAGAAGTCAGGTCTGGGAAATGTTGCTGACCCCTATCCGGGATCTCACCATGGTTTCACATACTGAAAAAAAATGCCCCTTGGAACATCTGTGGAATTTGTTTAATTTTAACTATATTCGTCAGCTGGCAATGTAAACAAAAAAACTATTACAAAGAAAGATGTTAGACTACTAGAGAATAACTCTGAAATAAATTTTTGTCAGAAAACATATGTATAGACTTCTTTAAAATTATATGTGCAGCAGATTCTAGAAATTCCCAGACATGCTGTTTTCCTCCCTTCAACAGATACTCAGCAGCTCATGACCCAGATGCAGCACTGCAGAACCCCAAGGGTAGACAAGGCAAACTGTTTCTGAACCAGTTCATTTTGTAACTGCTTGTAAAATCTGTAATAACTATCCTAGCAAATCAGTGCTTTCTATCTACTGCTTGCTGAATTAAGCAACACTACAGACTTGAGCCCCTTAAAATGCTAACACAGAATCTCACTGGCAGGTTGTAGTGGTTTTCCAGCTGATCCATCTATGTATTTTCTCAGAACTGCTTTGATTGGACTCCTTTTGGAGAAAATTACTCCCTCAAAACCAATTCTTAGAAGGGCAATGTTGTCTGGCACTTTTGAAATAGCATTTAGTCTTGAAGCTCTGGAATAATCTGAGCGGATTTATTAATTCTCACTGCTTTTTACAATAACACAATTCTATTAAGTGATTTCTTACTAGAAAGAAATCCACTATTTTAAATTCATTTACATCTATTATTGTTGTTGTGCAAAATGATTCTAATGCAACCTTTCCACATTTTATTTTCTGCTGTTTTCTTGGAATGAACCATTAGACTTGAACAGATGACAGGGAAACACCCAGACAGCCTGTGAACCCCAGAAGGCAGAAAACAGTGAGGATAGCATTTACAGGCAACAGCAGATTTTAGGGAACTGAAGACTGAATTTTCCCACAGGTGTTAGTACTCTTCAACTCTTCTTGCTTTCATTTAGGCCTCTGAGTGCTTCTTAAATCTGTTCTCTCACATTCATAGGCTGGAAACTGTGATACTAGCCCAGCTCAGAATAGATCCCAGGCGGTCTGACTCATGGTCTGTTGCTGTAATTGCTAGATGTTGCAGAGTTTGCAGGGAAATTACTATTGTTATGCAGGAAGAGTGAATTGAACTGTATATATAGATCCACACACTCAGCTAGTGTAAATTGCAGTAATTTCATTGACTTCTACCAGCTGAGAATATTTTCTCTGCATTTTAGCAAATATACACATAAATGTCTGACTATTTTGATGGAAATTAGGCTTCTACTGTGACTGTCCAGCCACAGTAACCATGTATAGACACACCATCATGCTTTCTAATTAATAGCTGTCATCAGAAATGAAATCACAGGTATGATCAGAATCTTAACTTGCTTCTTCTTTTTTTTTTTTTTTTTTTTTTTTTTTTTTTATCTTTTATATGGATTTGCTGTTTATAATATAAAAATGGATCTACAAGGAGAACATTACAGCTTATAGGAGCACACACACATTCCTGGCAGTAATTCCTTAGGTATCTGAATAGCTGTTTGATGTTATTAATGTACCAGGCAAAGAAATGAAAATTGAGGCACTGAAGAGCTTTCAGTAGGTGGAAGCCCATCAGTTATAACCACTTGCTTCTATTTCCGATTGCACTAAAAAATGTACATACAGTTAGTGTTTATAATACAATATGATTGTTACTCTTTTTTGTTGGATGCTTTTTGGTGTGATTCTGATTTCAAAGTAAAAATCTAACCACATGTTTTCTCTAAGACAATAACTAGGTTATTTTGTGCAACAGAAAAACAAATGCTTGCTAATGGCATATTGTAGATCACTGCTGCATGCAATACTTTGTTTCTGCTCAAGTTGGTTCAGGAAACTTGGAATAAAAGACAAATTTAAACAGCTCTCTGCAGAAAATACAAGCATAAGAAAGTGCTCTGCAAGCAAATTCTGATTAAAAAAATTACTGCCACTTCTTCCCTCTTCCTTACATGTACATCTTCAGAACAGATTGCATGGAGAGCACATAATGCAGCTGCAGAAGAAATGTCACATTTGCTCTGAAGAGGCCAAATGTTGAAGTGAGTCCACTTTCATCCTAGCTAAAAATATGGTCCAACTAAAAAGAAACCAGCATTGTTTCCACAGGGTATAGTTTAGTGCTGTTGAATTTCTCTTTTTCATGTCAACCTCAGTGTACAAGTATATCCTTCCTTTTATTATTCCCCCCTCTATTTTACATTAAAAAGGCAATATATCCTCTGTACTGGAATTGCACTTACAGATTGTTGTAGTTACATCAAAGTCAAAGATGAAGTGCAAATATCTGCAGAAGAACTGGCTTGGAAAATATAAAGAATACTCTGACTTCTATGTCATAGCTCATACTAAATCCAAATTCTAATGTTGAGAAAAGCTAAAATGTTTAATATTTAAATCTTGCAATACCTGATGAAAAATAAATTCAAGCCAATTATTTTCTTACTAACAAAAAAACATTTGTGTGTGTGTATATTAAGACTAGTGCTTCTTTGAACTTTTGCTACTGATTGTTTTTCTTCATGTTTGTGATTCCTGTTGAAGGAATGTAAAGATTTTTTAATCTATCTAGAAGGGCAATAAATTCAAAAGTTATTTTAAGCAGAATTTCATAACCACCCTGTTTTCTTCAAATCTTTTACTGAGTTTTATTTATTCACAAGGTTTGAGTAAGCAGTACCACATTTTTCAGCATTAATCAGAACCAAGTATCCATGTCTTCTTGCACTTCAGGATACAATCACTTCTGAAGCAAGGAATGGGATGTGGTTGCTTAAGACCTCTGGGTACATTCTTGCACTGGTTTAATGCCATGCCTGTTGTCCTTGTGGAGGTGTTTCAGAATGCATGCAATGTCCAAGATGGCATGAGAGGCCTGTGTCTGGGCAACAAATTCGTTCTCAAGGTGACTAGACATCAACTGTCACTAATGCACCCTCCACGGAAGGGGTTGTGATGTTTGATTCTTTCCTCCCTCCTTTTAATGTTCTTTACAGTTGCTCAATCAATATGTCTTGATGTTCTTATGACATTTGTTCTTGACCTAGAGAATTTTCATTTCAATGTTGCACTCAGATAGTTTCCTGTAAAAGGTTTCTCTGGATTTATTGTTTGACTTGTACAAGCCTTTACTGGTCAGTTTTACACCTTGATCCTGCAAGACAAAACTTTTATTTCTGTTGTAATCAGTTTTTTGTTTTGAGTCATCTTGGATATAAAAAATAAAATTAAAAAATATGGAGTTCAGTTCTTCAACATTGGGCTTGAAGGTTCAAGTTCAGTAAATCTGCTCTTTTCTCTTTGCTCATTATGCACTCAGTGTTCAACCCAGTACTACCTAACTCCTGGAAACTTCACTTTAATCAGGCCATTGAGAGAGCTGTAGTCTGAGAGTAAGATTAACATCTGGATGGTGTCATTGACTCCTTTTGTGACCTTGAAGTCATTTGGATGACTGTACCCTTGGTTTCATAAGCATTCAGGTTATAAGAAACAAGGCTACTGGCACACATCTATCCGGGAACAGCAAGTGGTTCAGAGAAAATGAGCCACAACTGATTATGACAGGGTACAGATTTTTGTTTATAGAAAAAATACCTTCGAGTCTGGCAGAAGTTTCAGGCAGACAGTCTAGAGTTCAGATAAGTTTGAAAATTCATGAACAGCTATACTTGCAGGGTAATTACCAAGTAGGTTTCTGCAGAAATCTGTCCTGAACATAATACCCATCCCTATTTTTACTCACATACAGAATGCATCGAGCACAGACAGCAAATTAAGGAGAGCTGTGAACATGTCTGAGGACAGGGGCAAAATTCAGAATGTTTTTGACTAATTAAAGGCAAATTGTGTGATTCATTAGGGACAAATACAAACATCTGCACTTAGGAATAATTGTCTGCCAAAACGCAGAGTGGAGAATGAGTGGCTGGAAAACAGTGTTTCATTAACCTGGAATAGAGAGAGGAGCACAGTCTTGAAGTCAGTAAACAATGCTGGAAAATGGGCAAACACCATAAGAAAATACGTAAATAGGTTGTCTGCTACAGGACACCTGAGATGATTCTTCTTTTGGTGTTCATAAAGTGTCGTGTGGATCACTGTATACGGTTTCAGGCACAGGACATGAAAAAAAGAAAAAAAAGGATATATGGGAATGATCAGATTCTGAATAACATTGCTATTCCAATTGATAGAAGAGACAAAGTGTAAAGGATACATATCTTAGAGAATTAAAGTTTCATTTCCTGGTGGCTAGCTCATATGCTTTCAACAATTTGCAGATCTTGGAAGGAGGACTGGGAATTCTCTTCTGAATCTGGCCACACTGTATAATAGGCCCTTTGGACTTTACTAAAATATGTAATTGATAAAGTTGGGGAAAAGAGAAAATTCCACTTAAAGAACATTCCTATCCTTTCTCAGCGAACACACAATTGCTCACCAAAAGGGAAAGGGTAAGTAAAAATTTCACTTTTCAACATTTAATTTGATGTTCATATTAATTTTCACATCTAGAGTTCATTAGTTTAAAGCATGATTCTGGTCTCTGGCACCACAGGGGCTCCATGTTTATTGTCACTTCAGTTCTAAGAACAAATTCAAAAGGAAATTAACAAATAAAAAGAAACCCAGCTGCCAGTCACACAAATTCATCTTCAGTCAAGATTGGCTCTTTTATTTCTTTCAAACACATTATTACTCCTATCACTATAACTGTTATTTTTCATCATTCTTCTTATTTACTTCTTAATTGCTCTGAAAAATATTCATTGTTTTGTGATAAGTCCTTTTCTTTGGTCATATCTCGTCATGTACAGCTGTCTTAACCTCTGAGTGATATATAGCAGATAAAGTGAAGATGTATCCTTAGGAATAACTTCTGCTAATATTTTAAGAACCATGCAGTACTAGCAGATATCTAGCAAAAATGGAAGAGTTGCCCTCTGTGACCAAAAAATTAAGCAAAATGACTTTAGGAAGAGGGTGTACAGAAGAAAAGTAATTATTTGTTATTTGTATTGCCTTGGCTGTTAGCTAAAGAATATCTTCATTGAAGACCAAACTGTCTAACAAACAATTGCAAGATCCTTGTGTAACTTGTGTACGAGGAATAACAACAGGATGAGGTGGAGAAGGGTTGACTTCAGGCATGAGCCTCATGTCATTTCTCATGGCACCTTTCTAGCGAGACCTGTGAGGTAAAACTATAAGAAAAAATGATAAATCTGTGTCTTGCCACATGCTGGAGACTTTCTGTGTGTCAGTGACCAACTCCATATTTTGTGAGGTTGCAAAGCTAAATAGTGCATAAGGGCAGAAATTTTTTGCAGCAACAGATGGGGCAAATTTTAAGGATATTTAGATGCTTACTTTCTCTGTGTTGCTTAATTGCCTCTCAGAAACTTCTCCAAATCTCTATTGTGCTTCTTCTGAGTAAATTCTTTCAAAACAAAGAAATCTTTCAATTTCTCATAGATTCCCTGAGCCTTATATTTCAGAAGCTTTCTCTAGACCTGATTCAAAGTAGTATATGACAAAATACCTCGATTCTCTGAGACAGCACGCAGGGATATAGTACAAATGCATTTTCAGCCCTCCTGGTCAAATCAGAACATTTTATTTCCCATTAGTGGGATTATAAATTGCATTTTTTATGCTATGAATTCAGATAACTGCTGAATAAATATACCAAAAGTATTAGTAGGTCTCAAATGAAGTAGATTCAGGAATGCAAGATGAATCAAAACATGGTGTTGAATATTGAGGAGGAGCTTAAGATCACTAGCTCCCAAGCAGCAGCTAGGAAGTTCTTCTGAGCTGTCACTACCAACAATTTGAGAACAAATACTTTAATTCACAATTATTTTTCAACTCAGAATTTGCAAAGACCAAGAACTTCTGTTAGTGCTAACACAGTGAAGCTGAAACCAGAACAGCACTAGGTCAGTACACCTTGTGGTCTCTAGTGTCAAACTTACTCAATCATTCTTGTCTGATATGATATTAGAGTCAGGAGAAGGTGCCTATGGTGGTACTGATAGTGCAGGGTAGTGCTGGGGTGATAGGGGTAGCTGCTGCACTTTAAGAAGACAAGTTGTTCAAAAGACAAATTAAGGATTTGTTCGGTTGCCCATGTAGAAATTAAAGATCCCATGGCAAGTTTTAAGAAGAGTGTGGAAGATAAACTAAGCAATGATTTGTCTTCAGAATCACTGGACTATTCAAGCATCAAAACTCCTTGCTTTATAAAGCACGTGGGAATACTTGCACAGTGGATGAAATACACTAATCCAGCCTTTTTTTCTGCTTTTATTACCTAGAACTGTGTAGGTTACACAATCACTCAGCTGAGTCACTTTGTTTAGCTTAACTGCTTTCTGAGCAGACAGGAGCCCTTCAAGGACAGCCAACTCAAAGTCTCTTGAACCAACATTTTCACAGACAAAGTGGTCTCATTTGCCTTTCTGTGTTTATGATTTGAGCGCAGTGATACCCTCCATAATCACAGCCACAATTTCAAGAGTATCCTGTCCAACATGCTCTCCTGCAGCTGAAGTGGTGGCAGGTATTGTAGAGACACTTCTGACTAGCTTCAGCTGTAGGTGCTGAATACAAGACAGGTGGCTATTGGCAGGCTTAATTTTCTATTGATTTTACTTCATGGCACCTAACAGATAGAGGTTAAAGTCTGCCATGGTTTGACTCAGGATCGACAACAATGCTCTCAGTTCCCTCCCCCTTTCCACCCAGGTAGGGAAGGAGAGAGAGAATAAGAGAGAGACTTTTTGTGATTGAAAAATAAACTACATAGCTTTAATTAAACACTAATGATAAAAGAAAATCTATACAATTATATCCAAATGTGTTCATGAATGTACAAGCCCTTATTGCATCCCCCCACCCCCAGCAACTCCCACAGCATCTCCTGAGCTGCAAACAGTCCCAAAAAGTCCCAGAACTGCCAGAGAGAGTGCAGAGTGATGAGGGTCAGGAGAGCTCGAGCCTGGAGGTGATGGATGGACGGAGTCTCCCCTGGATGCTGGTCATGGACAGAAGAGAAGCAAAGAAGAAGAAGGAAAGAAGTTGTCTTCTGTGATCTCTGACCTTCCTCTGAGCTTACGTGGATATATGGAATGGAATATCTCTGGTCAGTTTTGCTGTCTGTCTAATTCAGCCTCCTACGTGGGGGTCATAGATCTCCCAGCAGTGCCTGAGCCGGCAGAGCAAAGACATGACCTTGAAGTCCCATCAATTGCATAAACATTCCAGCATTTGTTATCAGTCCAAGCTGGGACATCTACTGCTAGTTAAAAGAGAGCTTACTGAAGGAAAAAAAAATCAGTAAAAGTAGCTTCATCCTGGCTCATAACTGAAATAAGATGATCTTGACCTTCATCTTTAAGAAATTAAATTCTTTCTTTTCTTACTCAACTCCCATTTTCTGGGGCAGGAAAGCTGATCACTCTTCTTTATTAAATAAAAGGTACATGAAGGAACAACATAAACTGATAAAACCTGTGGTCGGAATGGAAATGGGGATAGCAGTGGCATACAGATAGAAAACGGAGGCAAGTTGTATCCTGTGGACACTTGAAGGCTTTAGTAAGATAACATTACCCTTGAGGACCAGAGACAAAGTGTGGCAGCCCACATGCACTCTGGTGCATTCATTAATCCATAAAGGCAGGACACAGTTTCAGGGCAGAGGCTGAAAGGCAGGCTTGTTTGAGGAAGAAATGGCAGAAAAGATTGCAAAGGATCCCGAACTTTGATCTTTCGAAAGTCCACTCTGATTGTTTTTGTGGGTTACTTTTAAATAGGAATGCTGCTGTGTATTTGGAATGTCAGTGATTTTATTCTTCATATACTAAATTATGAAGCTAGCTCTTCAACAGCTTTGGGACAAGTTTCAGTTTTGCCATGCACTTCTTGAATTTTAATCTACAGAGGAATATGTAGCCATTTTAAGTTTTACACAACAATAAAGCACTTGACAATATTCATAATAGAAAAGTAAAGGAGTTGAATGAAAATATCCATAAAAGTTAATTAAATCTAGAAAAATATTTAAATGAGAAGACTTAATGAATAAATTCACCAGGATCAGGGAAGAAAGTTACTTATTATATGGAGAAAAAAAAACTATTCAGAAAACATAAATTAATTCATGAGATATGGGAAAAGAGTTTTAGTCTTAGGATGGAGAGCTAACTGCTGTACTCTTCTCCATGTCAGATCTTTTTGAACAAAAATCAGAAAAACTTCTTTGGCTCTACCTGAACTATAATTATTTACTACAACTGGCAATCTGTTTCTTTGGGGTTTTTTTGTGGTTTTTTTGTTTTTTTTTTTACAGGGAGCTAAGTATAAGCTGTGAAACAAAATGAAATTATACATTGTATCTATGTACAGTGTTGAGTTAGATATTTTGTGAAAGTTTCTTGTCTGAAAGGTGAAGCCAAAGGATCCCAAGCAATAAAAATGTGTCCTCATGATTGTCTAAATAGTTCCCTTCATGTTAGAAGTTGCCCCAAACTGTTTAACCTATCAAACAGACCCAGAAAGTCATATTTGGATATTTTAGAACTGAAATCCAATCCTTAGATTTTGAAGGAATTAGATTGACTTACACTGCTGGGTGAGGAGCTGGAGCCACTGACATCACCCGAAGAAATGAAAAGCAGAAGAAAACAGTGCCCTTTACACAGAACCCAAAATGTACTGCAGAGAAATAAAGGAATTGTTAATGTTGGAACTCATGTAAACACTTAATGGAATGGCTGAAGGGACATGGCAGAAGTGACCTGTATTGCTGTAAGTGGAGAAGAAATTTCAGGGGACACTTTCTCTTGAATATCTTCTGGGCTGAAAGAAGTTTGACAAAGCTTGGATCCCACTGTACTTTCCATGAGAAGAATGCCAGCAGAGTAACTGTAGGGAGGCAGCTGCTGTTACACTCATTAAAATTACTCATGTTGTAGCATAGTCATAGAAATAATAAGATTTCTTGATGTGTGTTTCATTTCCCACTGGTATGGTATGTGGTATTATCATAGCTTTGCAGTCATAGCGTGCTTGTTCCAGTTGAAGAGGCACATTCATTACAAACTCCTTTTTTCAGATGCTTATAACATGCTAGAAAAGACTAATTCTTTGGCCTGATACTTCTTTTGTTCCTGTTAAACAAAAGGTGTGGATTGTTTTCACTCTTTTGTATTTATTAAACAGATCAGTTGCTCTGTAGTTAACAAGCCAAAAAAACATCCAGTTTGCCACCAGATATTCACATATTTTTGTCCATAGATAACCTGAAATTTACTGTATCTGAACATCCTAAGTTCAAAGTGGACATAATCATCAAGACAAGCTGTCCGGGAAAATCTGAAGAAAATTGAAATAAAGCTTACGGTCACCAGAAAACTCTCAAACTAAATGTCATATAAACTTGATCCAGGATTCAACCAGTTTCTGTTTTTCTTTCAAGTCATAAACATGACATTTCCATTTTTACAGAAGAGAAATTTTGTTGACTTAAATGAGCATTTAGCTTATAACCCCTACAGCAAAATTTTTGAAAGCAAATATGGCTTTCAAGGTTTGGCTCTGTTGGCTATTATTATTTGTCTGTCTTCACTTGCTACAGTGCTAAATTCCTGATACCCAGTATATGCTTTGTGTGCCTGCCACCTCTCACACTTCTGGAGCACTGCTCTCTGAAACACAACAGCAGTTGTTTAAGAGGTGTCATTTAGCCTGTCCTAATATTAGCCACTCTTGACCTTCTGCACACAGCCATCCTTTCTGTGAAGCCCTGCTAGGACATTTAGATGAAAGCGTGATTATCATAGCTTTCATTCCAATCAACTTTTCCATGCTTCAGAGCTCTGCATCCCGCAGAACTGTGCAGCCTACGCTGTATGTGCGCGCCTGCTTCAGACTCGAGCTGGGCATTCAACAGCAAAAGGGAAGGAGAAAAAAGCCTGGCAGATCTATTTGGTCTATCATATTAGTTCAAGGCTAATCTGCCAATTTTCCCATGATGCTGCTATGAACTGAGCCATGTTTATGAAAGCTGGTGGAATTAAATAGATTGAAGACCAGCAGAGAGACTGAAGACCAGACCAAACAAAATCAGGACCCCAGTTTTAAAAGTTTCTGTGTTCTTCCCTGGAAATGAAGGGATACAAACAGTTCAGATAACCCTGCCCTTGAAATTTTGAACAGCAAATTCAAAATGCCTTGTACAATGTACTTGCTTATGCTATCCTAGGGGAAAGATTTATATTCAAAGCTATGCCTTTTTAAAGACATTAGACATTTACGTTTTCATATGGGTTTCTGAACTGCACTTATATCTAAATATGTCATTTGTCTTGTTTCTTGATATGTGCTGAAAAATGAGTATTACACTTCCATCATAAGTACAGCGGTACATCTACGGCTGGCATGAAATGTCATAGCTTTTCAGAAGTGAAAGTATCTATGGTAATTTACGGCAGCTATTTCATAGACATCAGTAGTACCCTTCAAAACTGTGTTCCCTGGCCTGCATTTATAGTTACCTTGGGAACAATTATTCTGTATTATATATTTAGATTCTCTTTGTCACATTTTCTTTGGTACTGAATCTCAGCAGTCACTTCCACTGTAAAATCCCCAGTGTGTACCATGATGGCAAATATGTCCCACAACACAGTTCCTGAACAATGGGATAAAGGGAAATTGCAGGATCATTTAAACAAGGCAGTTAGAAGAGTCTGGTTTCTAGAGAACCTGCACAGTTAAAGCAAACAGATTTTATAAGACTGGCTTTAGCGGGAACAGGAACATATTCCTCCTTGTGAAATATCTGAGGGTTTGATGACATGATCAATTTAACATTATAGAAGGAGATAGAGACAAGTCAGAATAAAACCAGAATGATGTGTTGTAGGAAAATAATATTGTGGATGTAATAAACTCCTCAAGGGAAGAATAATTGGATGCTACTTCTCATTCCATCCTGCTGTCTGATATTAGAGCTCTGATCCATAAACCTGGTCTGAACACAGTATTTGAAATGTTAATGAGGCTGAAAATTTATTTCAAGGAGTAACTTTGAGAAAGCTTCCTATGTTTGTGAAGTTCAGGAATCTGAAAAAAAAAAAGTGTGTGTATTTTTGCAATGTATGTGGAGATTCACCTGCAGGATTGTGTCTAACAAAGAGAGAGACTGGCCACAGAAAAATGCAACATGCAACATTATTCTGGTGCAGAGCAATAATAAAATACCCACTGTCCCAGGCTGCATGGATGGGAGCTATGATTTTTGAGTCTGTTCTATACCTGTTTTAATTAAGTGCAGTAGAAGTTAGAGGTAACTGATCTGTCACCAGATTGGTACAGCTTTTTATTCTTATCAGGTTCTCTGGTCCTAGTCTCCATATTAACATGGATTTTCGGAGCAGACCTGGATATCATCACTAAACTAACAGCATGAGTTTTCCTTGTTGGTAGCATAAAAGTGACTATAGTTTCTTGCCAACTTTTGGTTAGGATAAGTTATGCTTGTAAAATGCTTGATAGATCACATGAGCAAAGGGCTCACAGGCATCACAAGGGCTAAGGTAATGTTCCTTGACTGTGGATCCCCTTAGGAACTGGAGGAATATGATAAAACCTCACCTCTTCATCAAGTTAAGAATTTTTGGTGCCAAAGCAGACATTGTCCTCGGTCCAAAACCCCCTTGAGTCTAGGGGTTTGGGATTAAAAATCCAGTCTAGAACAGGTATTTGCCAAAAAAAGTGTCTCATAGACTCTGGGATTCTGTTTTCGATATGTAGTTGTCAAACATCGCTCACCCCCAGCATCCTGGACGACAATGACAGATATATTTCTACACTTGACAGGACAATGGGGTGATTTTTACCATTAAGGAAACCAGCCCATAACCTTTCCAACTGTCTTGTTTTCTAAGTGATACTGAATAGATCATCCACATCTGTGATGATCATGGCAAGCAAAGGAAGACCTGGCAGCACAGGACACTGATTCCTGAAATCCAAGAAAGCTGGGTGCTTAAGGTTCCAAGATAATTATATTATGCATTCTTTCTACACAAACCTCATTTACATAACTGAATCATGAGATATCTTTATGCTAAACAAAGCTACTGTAAAAAGCCACCAGAACTTAGTTTTGCCTAAGCAGCTTGCTTTCTCTTTCCCTCTCCTTTTCACATCTCTGAAATTGATTATGGATATGAGTCCAATTTCCAGAACAGCTTTTTGGATATGCAGTGTCAGGAATACCACTCCTTGTTCCCTTACTTCCTTTTTTTCTGCCTGCCAGTGGATTTTCCTCTTCATAAGCTCCTTTTCCACCCTGGCTTTCTCAACACACCCCTAGAACTAAAAAAGCCTTAGCATTCTTCCTTTGCTACACAGGCAAATATCTTGCTTGGTTAATCATTTATCTGCAGACTTCCTGTCACAACACCTTTTTGGTTATTTATCCCCTTATAGCACTTTTATGAGATTTTATGTATCTTTCCAACCATGAAATAAGTACATGCATTTCTAGGAAATACAGTTTACAGAACAATGGGACAGATATTCTCCCTGGGGTTTTTGACTCAGTGTTTACATGGTACCAGAGACAGCTGGTGTTCATTGCCATATTTTGATCTTTTGTTGTTATTATTATTTTAATGACAGTTGCATGCAAATTTTTAAATTCACTGAAAGCAGTCTGAGAATGCTAATTTCAACTTAAATTCCTTTTCCCCTTGAATATATGGTCCCAAATCTCTGTCTAAATAGAATAGTACTTGAAGAATTTAGTGAAGCTAGGCACTTTTTAGAAGTACTTTTGTGATAAATGGGTCAGATAGTCCTCTCTCTTGCATGTAAGAATACACATCTGGGAATTTTCCTTCAAAATGCATAGAAAAATTTCAAAGATATATTTAATAAACTACATGTCAGACTCTCCAAATTTCTTGCAAAAAAAAAAGTAAAAAAATCTAATAACACATCTAATAACACCAAATGCATCACTGATGATTCCTCCAGTATATGCAAAGCAATAATGAAGTTTTCAATTTATTATAATAATTGGAATTTTGTCTGCTGCAAATTTCAAATCACCCTTCTGTAAAATAAAGATTATTCAAAGAGTGAAAACAGCAGAAAAAAGGTTTCCCGACAAAGAAGAATTTGAACTTATTCTGAGATTAATTTTTATCTCATAGAAAAAGCTCTCTATTTGTGTTTCTGAGTGACAAAAGAAGTTACCAAATTATTGAAGAATAGCTCTTTTAACTAATCCATATTTTAAGTCCATGTACTCAAAATGGTAATATGTGTTAGGTTACCCTGTGTTTGTATCCTCTAAGAGACTGACAGTCAAATGCTGTTTGAAGAAGTAGAAATCTATCTGCCTCCCTCACAAGAAGAAAGCTGTACCTTGAAATATTTGGGTTTGGGTTTTTTTGGAGGGTTTTTTTGACTGTTCTGTTCATCACCTGCAGGAATTCTGGTGATCTTACCATAGACAGTTAAATCTCTGCCCCATATGGAGATGAACATCAGACTTTTCTATCAAGTAACCTTATGCTACTTACACAAGTAGCCACTCAGTCATCAAATTCCATAATCCTGAATAGCATTTTTGTTTCAATGTTTAAACATATACTCACAACACAAGCTTATGCCCTACTGTAGTCAATAGGTCTACAGCATGTCCTCAGATACTTTTCTGAATGAAGGTTTTATCTGAGGTAACTTCATAATCAGAAATGTTTTTCTTAAGATGCAACAAAAACCTTGGAGGTTTACTTGGTCTTTACTGAGCCCAAATCACTAAGGTACACAAAGTAACTAACTTGTGTGTGTCATGAAATGAATATGATGCCTAGCGGCATTAATAAAATTTTTAAAACCAGACTGTCACCCACACATACACACAAAAAGGGGAAAAATAAAGGGAAAAAAAAGAAGCTTGCAACCAACTTGAAGCATTAGTGGATATGTCAAAGTGTATTTCCCAATGTTTCCCATATAATATTCAGGTGTACACAGTGCCCTGTTAACTTGGGGATTATATCCCACCAGAGGTAATGGTATTTTGACCTTCAAGGACCTTTTGAGAAGTTTACCCAGACCTTTAAATCTTACAAAAAGAATTCAACAGAGTTGTGCCAGTTCACACATCTTGGTTGTCATGCCCATGGTAGCAATGCTGCAATTCTTCAAATGAATGTTTTTAAGTATACGAGTTCTTTATTTGCTCATTTGCCACTGCCAGACACCTTAGTGTGACCTCATTTGATTTCTACAGCAGCACACCAATTTGCTTCGGGCAATACACAATTCTGAAGGAAAAAGATGCAGCTCTGCACAGAGCAAACTCATGTGTGTCAAAACGTTTGTTCTCTCTATTGACTTGGATGTCTCCCAAGGCTTGCTGTGATGGCCAGAATGCATGTTGAACTGGGGCTGGCTAGGCTGTAGGAACAAAGCTATTGTTAATTATTGTGTGAGTGTTTCTAGATTCCCTATGCTCCTGGCTCCTGTTGACACTCTGAGGCATGTCCAAATAAAGATAAATTGATTTCAGCCTTAAACCACAAGTTAGAGATTTCTGTGAGCTTCACATAGAAGGCACCAAATTGTTATTTCTTCTACTTATCTGTTCTTTATTCTTTAATCCTACACAGTCTTCCCCTCATTTCAGTGTTCTTAACACCTTGCAACATTTAATTCACTTCTGAGGTCTTCTGGCTTTTAATTTTAAGTTAATTTAATACAATGCTTTGGATTTTATTATCTTTGAGGCTGTTACCTATGAATGTCTCTTGTAAAAAGCAGAAAACTTCAAGTTTAAAATGGGTTGGAAAGAAGCACTACGGAGTTGCTTTGGATAAACTTGGCCTCCTTCCTAAAATTTTATTGACTGCTAGTACTACATGAAACTGAGGGTTTTTTTAAGAGTTCCAAAATTTACGTACGTATACATATGTACATATGGTCATTCATATCCTCTCACAAACATGCAGGCTTCTCACAAAGATAAAATCAATTCTCTTGGTATTTCCAGCTGAGATCAAAAACAGCATTGTCAAGTAGCTTCAAGCAGATTGATGAGATTTCAGGTTAGTCTTTACAGATCAGAGATTTATACAGTTGGGATATTTATTTAACTATATAAAAAGCACTAGCTGTCTGCAAAGCCATAGAGGGTTGGAAACACTTCCAATCTATTTCAGTTGAAGACTTCACAACAGGCTGGAAAAGTACACATGAAGTGCAAAAACATGATGTCATGCTTTATCCTCTGCAGATTATTCATTCTTGGTTATATCTAATGCTTGGAGTGTTTTAAGTAAGAGCATAC
>NW_009952404.1:996712-1024166 GCF_000747805.2 Chaetura pelagica
GACCAAGAGGTGTATTCCACCTGATTCTGCCAGGGACTGATAAGAAACAACAGAGAGAAATGGCTTGCTCAAAGGTCAGTAGTATAGACACCTATGTAAAGTCTGTTCCTAAAAGCTTTACCACCTAGTGAGTGTTAAGTACTCACCTGCATTACATTCATTTCAAGTAAAATTAAATACTGCATTAATTATTTTTCCAAGTTCATTACCAGGTAGCGCTGCCAAGCAACTCAATCCTGCCTGATAATGTGCTCCAGGCTCCTGTTTTACATCTTTCCCAGCAAACATTAGCGACTGCACTTCACTTAGGTAGTATCTCGGTGAAAAAGAAATGTTTTGGACCTCAGTGGCCCAGACTGTGGTCTGAACACAGCCTGCAGTAGTTTCTGATGTAGTCCTGTGATATTCAAAGGGCTGAGGGTGTACAGTGTAATACGTATAAGCCCAGCTACTGGAACCTCTTTGCATGTGTACATCCTGGTGGATGCCAACAGCAGGCACTAGAGGTTGGACCGCCAGGATTCACAGTCACCTTGTCAGACTTATGACCTCTTTGATGGGACTGCTGTCTTTCTCCTCCTTGCCCTGCAGCCATCCAGCACTCAGAAATCACCACTGCAGCTGCTGGAAACTGCTCCTTCCTGCTTCCTGCTATCTTAACAAGCTCTTTGTAACTCTTTGGCTCAGTTGATTTCTGTCTCTTCTCAGACTGCATCTACGGGGTCAGCTTTCTTTCTGACACACCTGAACTTTGTATCTTTTGTTCCTGGTTCTATTATTTATGTAATTGTTTTTATATTTTTTAAAATAGAAGTTATTCTACTAAATGTCAAAGTACAGGTACCTTTTTAATACCTGTGCATTACAGTTGTGTGATGCTGTCTCCCCATGAGGCATCCTTCAATTTAATTAAAATTTTATTCTATTTTTGATACAGTTACTCACCTCACAGATGCTCAGAACTCTGATTTCAGTGGGACTTTACCTGGACTAAATGGGGATAATGTCACATACCTCTTTTGAAAGTGACTTTAATATGAGACAGAAAAGTCTTTGTCAAAGCTCAATATTATATTTTTATTATTATTTATTTTTTCTAAACAACTACAAATGAAGCATTGTAGGATTGAGCCCTCCTTTATGACAGTGTCAATGATAAAATGTTTCTGTTAAAAAACACATGAAAATTATTTCAAAATGTGACATTATGTGAAGCACCACAACAAGCCTGCAAAGCATAAACAAAGCTTGTCTACAGGCCCACAAGATTCAAATAATTCTGTCTGAATTTGGTTCTCTCCTACATATGCCCCAGGACTGTCTAAATGGCACAGATGGTTACCAAAGCTACTGGATTCCCTATCCTCCACCAGAGATAATAAATTACAGCAGAGAATGAGAAGTAAGCCTTATAAAAACCATGGTATTCCCTTTCCAAATAAAAGAGATTATTTTTATGTGTGTGACCTTTTAGGTTTCATTTGGATTTAACCCTTGATGCAACCCAAAAAAACACTGAGCTAATATAAAATTCAGCAGTTGATCTGTTTTTCCAGTTTATCAATATTTTTTTAGCTGCAATTTTTTTCTCTCTTGAACTTTTTCTGTATATTCAATGGATGTAAAGGCAAATACTGTGCATGACAAGAACCACTAAAATTGAGTACCCAAATTCAGTATAATTCCTCTAATAACTTTCCTTCCAAAAGGTTATTACTGTAGAGACAGTCATACCTCATATGTACAATGGTGGATTTAAAGTTGTTATCTCTCAAATGTGTTTGTTAACAGCTAGATTCTGGGCAAGTAACCCAATATGACTGTGTTTATACCCTTGCTCAAGGGTTGCTGATGAATGTCATGAAAATATTATCCTAATTCATCTGAGAGATTTTCTTTTTTTATTGCAATTTCATTTTCCATAATACCTTAAAGCCACTATTTTCACTTAAGTGCTTATTTGGGAGCTAGCAAGATTTGGAAGCAGAATGCTGACTATGGCTAAGATCAATATGCAGTTTTTCTAACATAGCAGTGTTGCATTCCTGTAACTGATGGTATCACTGTATTTGAGCCTCCAGTAGATGAAAATCATACTGTAGCCTAATAAACAATTTAAGATTATACTCCACTGTAAAGTCTGCCAGGGAATTAATTCCACTAGCAATTCACTGGTGTGAGAACATGGCAGGTATGATCATATAAATATATATACAAAGGCTTCCTGAAACTAGGCTGGATTAGTTCTATGGAGACCAAGAGATTAATTCCAAAGATAGCAGGTTTTTTGATAGAGATGGGGGAGGCTGCTCTGAGGTTTTTTAGCAATAACTGCATTAAAGCTGAAGATATTACCCTGGGTTTAAGCACATGAGAATAGGTTCAGAATCTGTGAATTTCTTATCAGCCTTATCTGAGACCTAGATAATACAGTGTGTTTAAGGAAATTAAGATTAGTTTTGTCTTAACATGAAAGAGTTCTATATGTCTAAATAAGAATATAGTATGCATATTTGACTCTCTTTCATTAGTGAATCTTGAAGTAACTAACTAGTAAGAACTATAAGCTACTTTTCAAACCACATGGGTTTTTTTTGATAACTCTGCCTGATATTGCAAGACTTTTTTCATATTTAGTATTTAGATATAGCTCTTCTACCATTATGAGATGTGAAATCTCTTTCAATACATCCTTAATTACTATTTTTTCATGATTGTAACCATCTAGTGACTGTAATAATATGCATACATCTCTGATACTTGTTTTTACAGATGTGTGCATGAACAAATAATGGACATAAACATGAATGCATGCAAGCACATGTACATATATATATATACATTCATGAATTCATACACTTACTAAGAGTGGTGTATGCAAGTGCTTTATGACAGATAAACACCCTTATAATCATATTTCTACAGGAAAACTTGAAATTATTTCCCTCTTTTTGTGATAACATGCATATCAAGAAAGACAGAGAGAGACTTATTAACAATAATGGCATGATTTTTAGATATGTGCCTAAAGATGTTTTATTATTATTTCCTGGTAAAATAGCATGGAGAATTTCAGCTTTGCAACAAAAGTGAGAGCAGAATATTAAGTTACTCTTTAATGACTGACAGCCTTTCTGTCTAAGAAAGACTAAAAAATATAAATAATCTGCAGATTGACTCTGTTCCTAGCAAATTATTCTTGTTATGTTTTAATCTATAGTAAGCCATAGAACTAAAACTCCTTGGAATTCATTGCTCTGCAGCTAAAAATGTCAACTTTTTGACAAAACAAACATACACAGAAATTTAGGATAGAAAAGCAGTTCTTAATTTCAAGTCATGGATTGTAATTATATTTTTTTTTCCAATCTGCAAAGATTGTTTTGATTAATTTGTCCTAGTTCTGCAGCAATTTTCTTCGACTGAACTTAACAAAACTTCTAATACAAGGTGAGATAGAGGGGGCCTGAGGGGCTGTCTTCTCTGTGGCAGGCACTGTACAAACACATGATGAGAAAGAATACCTCTGCTAAGATGCTTTCAGTCTCCACTGGAATTTCTGAAGAGGGCTGTCTTCCGTATCCTGCAGCCATTGAGTAGCTTCTGTCATCTTTTTATTTAAGCCTCTTGGGAAATTTCAGCCCAGATTTCTATCAAAGAGAGATAAAGAATGGAAGTACAACAGGTTGGGAATTGAGGCATGAAGCTACCTGATTAGAAGATTCTTTCTCACTAAGGAAGGACACTTAAGTGCATGCCAGAGCAATTGCCTTGTTTAGGAAGATTTAAGATGCTCTTTCAAAAGGCACTTCTCTCTCCTTATTTTTAGATAATCCATCACAGCTTCCTTTATTAGTATTCTTGGAAGTAGTAGAACGGTTGTGAAGTAAACTGCCTGGTTTGAATGGACTACATCCAGAAGCTGCATTTTGAGAGTTCACCAAATGCAGCCTGTTCCCACAGGGCCAGCAGAATCCAAAAGAGGACCTGGTCCATTGGCCAGTTTCAAACAATTTCTTAAGTGGTCATTTTCAGTCCTGGGGAACAGATTAAAATTAGTTTGAATTGAAAGTCCAGACTTTAAACAGTGGACAGGTAGGAAGCTCAGCAAGGGCTACATCAACCTACTACTTCACTCCTGTTGCACCAAATCAGTTGGTGGCATAGACATGGCCATCAAATGGACACATGTCTGAGTATAGTCTTTACTGAAGTCCCACTGGTACCCTGACTGGATTTGACCGGATCAGTCAAGTCCTTCCTGAACTAGCATCTATGTATATAGTGATTCAATGCATTTAGTATATGTCCAGCATGAAGTAGTCAAGTAGAATAATTGATCAAATTATTTAAAAGTATTTAAGTGTTTTGCTCACCTGAGGTCAAACAGAACTCTTAAGGTCTCTTGAAAATCTGGTTGTTTCCTTTGGCTGAGGATTTGAACTTTTCCAGAAATCTGGCTGCTGTTAACTTGATTGTTTTCATCAGGGTAGTGTTCTTCAAGTCCAGATTCTGTTGCTTAACCAGAAAGCCATTAATTTTGTCACCGCACAGGTTCCTCCTCATTCCCTTTCCTGTTGTGCTTTCCTGTTGTGGGTAACTACGGTAGAACTGTTCCCTAAGCAGAGTATTTTCTTGAAGGGACCATGCTGGTTGAATCTTATGTGAACAGTTTAAAATTAATGGAAAATGAAACAAGTAACATTTCTGCTCTCCAGAATAAAATGTGAGGGAGTATAAATTAAGCAAAGCAAGATATCATATTTCAGGTGTTATAAAAGGTACATTAATGTTAATAGTTTTAGCAGGGAGAAAAAATTGTTTACAAAATAGTTTTTCTTTATATTTTTTGAAAGGTTGAGCAGAATATTTTTGTTATTTATAATATCATTAAGTGAGGATGGAATTTCCTGAAATGATGCAGCCATTGCTGACTTTTAGTAGATAATTTTGTACTATTCTTTGTTCTTATGTGTTTTAGCCATTGTCATCTACAATGACTAGAAGTGGCATTGAGTAGCAAGATGACAATTGAACAAACTATATCACTGACTGTTTCATCTTCTGGATCCCAAGTGCTTTATATTCAGGAATTGCTTTACCACTGAAATGGATTGAGCCAGTTACAAACTACTGAGGAGCCAAGACCAGGGGTGAGGGATGCTGAGTAACCATCACACCCCCATTAGAGAAGTCTCAGTAAGGAGACTCCAAAATGACTACTCTGAAACTCCTTGAACTCTAACCTATATTTCAAACATCTGTAAAAACACATGCTTGTACAGTATGTTTTACTGTACCCAGGGAATCAGAAAAATCTACCTGTATTTAATGTAAAGTGTTCTTTGTGAATAGGTTTTCAACTGTGTAACTTCGTGGCTAAATTCTCTGCCTTTTACTGCAGAAGTAGAGAGTTCAAAGCCCAAGGGGTTTTAGTTTATTAAAAATGCCTCATATCTATTATTCTTGCAATTTCAAATAGATAGCTCCATTTTCAACACACAATTAATTCTGACATCCAAAGGTACTCTCCACATTTACAAAAAAATTTAATCTTTCTTTTATTTAAGCACATACTCATTGGAGTTATAAGTTAATGAAATTTTGAGAAAAAAATAATTGCTCTGTTGTATCAGGCACATCTGTATGAACAGTAGTCACAGAGGTCAATCAAAGGAGCTGATTAGTGCACACATATGAGTATCTAACAGGTATCTTGTATTGCCAAGAATTTAAAACAGAAACTTCTTTAATTTGAAGTAAAACCCCAATCTTCTTCCTGTAAAAACCTGTGTATGTCCCATTTGTCAGAGAACTAATTTAAAACCCCATCGTGATATTCACGGGAAACTTCAAATTGCAATCAAAGAGTTTTAAATTAGGCCTTCAATGTTTTCTGTGCAGGCCATTGAAAGACAATAATTTTGTGGCTATGAGCTTTTTTATCACTTCCTGTTATGTTGTGGACAATCAGCTTTAAAACTGTTGAGGAAACTAATTTGAAGATCTTATTCTTTCTCCAACCAGCAGGACTGGAAACTGAGAGTGAATGGCTCTGCGGCCAAAAGAGACAGACAGAGTTTGCTTGAAGATGGCACCTCCCCTTCTGTTCCTCCTGTAAAAGGGTAAGGAAAGAATTTTTCCTCACTCTTTGCTACAATCTGTCTGTTGCAAGAGTCAGGAGCAAAGGAGAAAAAAGTGTCATGGTCCAGTGTGGTAAGCCTTGAACAAATGAAGTCTATATCCATCCAGATGACGAGTGAAGTGCAAGCATTCCTGGTCTGGAGCCAGCCCAGGCCCACCATCCAGGTTGGTTGCAGTGGCCAAGGGAATATTTAACTGGTTTTGCTCTGTTTTACTACGCATATAGTCATCCTACAGGAGTGGGAGAAAGTGTCTTTGTCCTGTTCTGTTCTCAACAGACCGTAGGTCACTTTGGACTGCATATCAGAGGCCCAGCATACTTAGGAACCTATTAGCAACTATAGAATGCTTAGATATGTTCTCATTTTTACCGAGCCTTTTCAATTTCCAGAGTGACAAGAAGTCAGTCCTTGTGTACAGTCCTAACACAGGTGACTTTATCTGACACAAGTCAGAGACAGGGAGAGATGCAGAGTGTCAGTAGATCTATAGGCAATACGGTTATGTATGCCATAGCCACTCAGCAAACTACTGCCTTTTTGAAAATGTATTGATTCAATTCCTCCTTCAAAGGCACTGCAGAGAGATCAGAAATCTCACAGGTTCTGCAGGTTTTCAAATCTCCTGCAGCTGAAACCCTCAGAGGAACTCTCCTTCTCACTCACCTTCTGGGAGAGTGGGAATGTTCACAGACCGTTGTATCTCGAAAATGGGGAGCTGAAAGTTTTCTTGGATTGGATTGTTCTTGTTCTTGGATTGATGTGTGGCAGAGATAATAGGTAAGACAGAATTTGTGCTTTAGAGAAGTGGTATCATTTTAATTTGCTTTAATTCTGCAATATAAGAGCCCCTCTAAATGCGACTTTCAAAAGACACATTCACAAGTTCTAGCAAATTCATAACCACAGTGAAGTACTCGTTTTTACAGGAGAATACCCATTTTCCTGGTGCACATGGTGTGTGGAGCCCCCACTTCTGGGCACTGACAGGCAGCTTTCCCCTTTGCTCTGTGCCTTGGCTTTCCCATTCTCCACACAAGATAAAACGAGGAGAGCAAAACTTTCTTCTCTTTGTGTCACTTTGAGATCTCCTGATGACAAATGCTTTAGAACAAATAGGATTTGCCAAGGATCTTGGTGGTTACTGCCTCCATCTCAGTGCTTAAAGCCAAAGTTACAGAAGAACAAAGAGAGCTGAGAGAGATAATTAGTAAAAAGTTACTATTAGTCTGGTTTTGTTCCTAAGTGGGAGCTAATCTCTTAACATGAGTCTTTAGTCACAGTGCTGTCCCCCTGTCACTGCTTGTGCCAGTGATACCTTTTGTAACCTGTGTTTCTTCAGTGTTTTATCTTCTCTGAGTATCTAAGTAATGCTTTTATTGGCATGAATGTCCTGAATGCAAGGAAAGAGATAGGGAATGTATGCATTTGTTAAAAAAAATAAGTTTGCTGCATAACCCTAGTGCTTGAGTCTGCATTTGAGAAAAAAACCTTATGTTCTCCCTGAAATGCAAGATTTTTACGTTCTACTAGTCTTCAGCTGATACGCATAAAAGTGGAAGAGACTTAGGAAACCAAACCTATCTATGGTTGTGTTATGAGTCTGCTCCTTCTTAGTGATGTTTGAGTACATTGGCCAGTTTCAAACTAAGTTTAACAAGATGAGAAAGGCCTCACAGATACCCAATCTCTGTAGGTTTTTGGGGGAGGGGGGGGAAAGAAAAAGGGATGTGAGTGGAGGAAAAGACTCAAATAAAAATCCCAAGCTGAGAGGAAGGTTGAAGAGTGATCTCAGCACAAATTAAGCATTATTGAGAGTACATCATGATACGGATGTGCTAGCATTAAGAAAAACTTGGAGCAGAGAAACTTAGCATAAGCATGAGGCAAATGTCTGAAGGAAATCAGGTTTCATTCATTCTATTGCTTACAAAACTGTGTTTACGCATGCATAGCTAACGACAGGTGCATTGCAAAGACAGAGCACTTCCATCTCTGGTGCAGCTGAACATCAGAAGTTGCAATATCACTTTATTCTCCTCAGATTACCCCATGCCTTGTTTCATTTTGGAGACTGAATCTCAGACTGATGTCAGCAGAGTCCTCTTGAGCACTATGGAGGTGACCTTGTGTGAGTCACTTCTTTTTTCCATTTTAAAAAAAAAACTGATATAATAATAATCTAAAAAATGTTCTTCACAGGGGCGGGAAGCTTAATTAATGTTTATGAAGTGCTTCAAGCTGAGATCTGAGGATAAAGGCACTATGAAAGTGCAAAGTATTATTATTTTTTATTATAGCTTACAGCTATGTAGTTCATTAAATATTCCAAACCTAATCCCACAGAAACTCACTTCTGTACTATAAACCTTGATTACCTTCATGCACAGACAGTTGATACTTCCCTTTGACCTGATGACATTAACTTCATCAGTGGTCTCTTTTTGTTACTATTTCTATGGCCCAAATGCTGACTCTCCATTATTTTTTTGGCTTTAGTTTCAAATTATTTGCTTCAGTCACCAATGCATACCAGTGAAGTCTGGTTTTGATATTCAATCACATCTTTAGGTGGCAACAAACAAAGTCATCTTGTTAAATCACTAGAATTATTTGGGTCCTTATAAAATCATTTAAGGTTTTCTGAAATCTGTGATGTTGTTCTAACACAAAGCAGTGAAACATCTAGGCACCATTGCTTTTACTCTGGTGTCTGCATGGGAGAGAGAGGTACTGGCCCCACTTTAGCCCCTGGGGAAGAGAGAATAAATGCAGTGAACAAGGCAAATAAGTCCCTGCAAAGTTTCTAAGATCTAAGCAATGGAGAAGAGTGAGTTAAAAGGCAGGACCACTACCTGCAGGACACAATGGAGAGCAGTGCAGCAAACCCTGGACATAAACTAGGCAAACTAAGTTGAGAACTGAGACTTGTCTGCTGTATGATTGCACCAGGCTTCTTGGAAATTGTATGGGGATCTCTAATACAGAGCTCATAGATCAGTCATGCAAAAACTTAGAGTGGAGTTACTTAAGAAAGCCTTTTCCAAGGGAAAGAAAGATATGGAGAAAGGCGATGACAGATTAAACAAGGTTGAGGGAAGGCAAACTTGAAGGCAAATGGTGGTAGAATAAAAGCTCTTATTGATCTTTTGTTCAGTTTACTTTGACACTGAAGAGCTTTCACAGAGATTTCTCTTAAGACACTAGCAAACACAAACCTGTGAGGAAACTCCCCAGTGACATGTTATGTTTCTGACCTATGCTTGGTGGCTTTGCTGGCTTATAGGTTCCAGTTGCTCTTTGTAAGCCTTCTGCTGTACAGAGATGTCACAGGAATTTTAGAGAAGAGAATTTTAATGGAAGACACTGCCAGGCATACTAATACTGGATGAGTAACTCCTTGCAGCAGAAAGGAAGAGACTACTATTAAAATACCAAAGTTCTTCCATGCCAGTGCACCTGCAAGAGAAGTCAGATTTTGTAGTGAAAATGAGACATACTCAGTTCTTCTTAAGTGCAACGATGAGGTCTCATAATGGGTGTTGAATCTTCTTGGGCTGGCCTTGTATCAATGTGTCTATAGTATGACTGCACTAACGGTGAGGGTAGACAAGGCTAGGCTGGAAAAGCCCAGACTTCACAGAGCTGCCACCAGATTGCTGGCAGATTGGAGTTTGTTCTCCTAAAGTTATGCAACATCTCTATGCCAGTGGCCGTCAGTACCAGGCACTAGTGCAGACAAAACCATACATGACACTATAGTCCTCTGACTACTAAGCACAAGCAGAACAGCAAATCAGAGACTGTATCAAGTGCCCCGGGTGTCCTTTTTATCTAGAGATCTTTCAACAGAGTCCAAGTGCAGACAGCACCCCTGTTGTAAGTGAGGGTATGTTTCTTTAAGGGTCACAAGAATTTATACCTAATTTTTCCCTTACCACTTCTGTGTGTGAGGAAAAGGTTATCTCCCTGCTGAAAATACACAAACCAGTCAAGTTTTTCAATCTTGGAAATGACAACACTACAGATTTTTACAGCCAAATATAGATAATCACTGGATTTGCCTTTTTTTTTTTTTTCTTTAGGAAGTCACCACGTCTGTTCAATTAGTCTCAGATTTTACTTGGAATTTTCTCACACCAATTTACAATTTTCCTGACATCCTTTGTTCTCAGTGTTTTGTGGGATCTCAGGCACTTTATTTCAGCCACCCAAATGTTGGCTGAAAGGAATTGAGGAAGGAAAAGGTGGTTCTCTGCAATCTCCAATGGCAAACAGTCCTCACACCCTGAGAGACCTCAAACCTGACTGAAGGAAACACAAAGTCTAAGTATATACAGACTGTCATTCTCAGCACTAACAATGTGGAAAGGGGACAGGTGTTTGCTAGAGGGGCTTAATGGGCAACTTGTTTCCATGGCAGCCGGTTTGGAAATCTATATCTTGCTGCAACGCTTGTTAAGAAGAACCTGTTAATAAAGATCTGCCCCAACATCACGGAAGGTACCAAAGGGTAATGGCTCACAAAGGAATTCTAACTGCAGAGACATTTTTCCTGTTTGCTGCATCCTCTTGCCTTTTTCATAGCACTGATATCCTACCAATCTCATCTATGCTCAATTATTTCAAAGTTAAAAAGATGCTGAAAAGCCTACAAGTGGGGGCTCTGTATCTGCTAAGCAGAAAACCCTTTGTTCCACAGATGCTAGGAAATGAAATGTAATTTTAATTTTATAATAATGTCTGTATGTAGCTCCTCTCTTTTGTTTTCTTGTCTTACGGTTCCTCAGAGGATTTGGTAAATGTTTGCATTACCTATATCCTTTGCAGCTTTTCAAAGTCAATTCCACTCCATTATCCCCAAATTAAACTGTCATAGAGAAATGTTCTATAAATGATGGGCTTCCAGTATGTCAGCACAAAACTGAAAGTTAGAAGTTAGGACAAGAATAGAGAAATTTATAGAGATTTAGACTACATACCTCTTATTCTGTGTGAGCTAGCCCTTCCTTGATCTCCTTTACAGAAAAGGACACGTTCATTTCCAGAAGGATGTGGGCAGACCTGAGGTCAGAGGCTGCAGTAGCTGAGGCCTTGCAAGCTGAGCAGCTTCAGAAAGCTGTCGCTGTTAATGGCTGAAAGCAAATTTCTTTCCTGCCCCCAGAGAGTGGAAACCTGACTAAAGTCTTACCTGAAATCTCAGATCCAGAATAGCTCCCCTAAAAAATTGCAGGTAGCCTTCCAGGGGCACAAGTGGATCCCTTTTTGTTCTTGCACAAGCTCATTTAATACCTTCTGGCAGTTTGGTTGTTTGCTTGAAGTCATGAATACAAACAGTTTTTTGCATACTGTGGTTGATGGAGAGATAAAATCCTCTGTCGGGTTTCCTTGTGCCATTCTCAGTGTGAATATTTGCTTTCTACTTTATGTATATGGGGAACTCCTTTTGGCATCAAACCCATTGCTATGCCAGCAGCTCCAGTGAGAGCAATCCACATGGCAGTTCTGGAAGAGGCATCTGGGTCTAGATGAGTATTAGTCATTAATTGTAATCTTATAATGAACATGGGAGCAGTTATGCTTCTGCAGGATGCTGTGCCAAGCTTTTTGCTCTGACAATCCAGCTGTGGAGCTCTCCCCTTCACAATCTAGTGTGAAGATTGATTTCTGCTGCTTAGGAAGACAAAAATTTAGTCTTGATCTGGGTTTTCTTTTCAATTTCTTTCTATTTGTATTAAAGTATGTGAACAGTTTTTGCAATTTTTGCAGAGAAGCACCTTGCAGTCTTGAGTCTAGGCAGAGTATTCTAAGACAAAGTTGCAGAATTTGTCCAGGAAGACAACCTAGTGATGTTCGTGTCATGGGGCATGGGAAAACTGCACACATTACTTAATATGACAGGTAAATGGGCTTCTTAATGGCCCTACTTCCATCCTGTATCTTTTTCTCTTGACTTCTGCCATGTTCAAGTCCCCCAAGGTGGTAGGACCATGTTCCTATTCCACATCCATGGAGAATCACCCACTTTGTCTTGCTTCAAAAGCCTGCCTGGTAGGGGTCAACAGGTCTTCCCTCTGCATGTGACATGTGGGAGGAAGGAGCCAGTGAGTCAGACAATCTGCAATATTCAGGGGTTGCACACCAGCATAGGGAGCTAGAACCAATGTAGTCAGACCTTGGTATTCACTCATTTCTGGATGGGTCTCTTCTGTGTTCCAGCATGTTAAGAAATATTCTAAGATCTTCACAGCATTTCTGTTTGGTGTGGCTATGAGAAAACAGGTTTGCAGAGCTCTGCAAGGAAATTCTTGCAGCCATTTCAGCCAGTTCCCTACGAGAGAGGTGTGTCAGAATTAGGAAATGTAGGGGTTTTCTCATTTTTCTCTAGCCACACCAGACAGAACACATCATTCTGCAGTCCAGGTGATGTCCCTGCATTAGGACCTCCATGGCTGAACTAGGACTGGATTAAAGCTGGTACAATGATGACCTCATCATTTCTGACTCATTGATAGGTTTAGCTATGACTCAGAGGGATATGAACATTTTTCATGGGCCATTGAAATGTCTAGTGTAGGTCTTGCTTTGGAACAATATTTGACTGACAAACTTGTTTTCTAGAGGCAAGCTAATTTCAGAGGCCAGACAGATATCCAGATGGCGATAAAAACCATCAGCGCCAAGCAGAATTAACAATGGCTGGGAAAAGAAAACCAGTCACAACTTTCCAGCATCTGAAATGCAATTACAGGAGAGTGTGTTAAAAAAATATCATTGCAGCAACCTAGTGAATCAGAGAACTGACAATGCACTATCTTAATTTCATTTTTACTTAGTATATAGAGAGCTATTATATTAGGCAAAAATTCCTCCCTCTTTATAATACTGCTTGCCTTTGTTCCCAACTGCAGAAAAATTAAACATTTGGAAAAAAAATAACTTGATGATGTCTTGATTCAGTATTTGTTGTAAGAGAGCTGGGCTAATGGTCCTCTTTTCAGAACAAAGAGGCAGACAAAACACAATGAATATCCAGGATTGCTGAAGCCCAAGGTATTTTGGATTCAGAGACAGGAATAAGCCTTTGACTGGTGTTGAAAAGTAAACCAGGCAGAGAAGAAGAATAAATAATAAATATGCCTGGTGGCAGCACAGCAAGATACTACTTGTTTATCTGCTTGCTTCCAAAGCAGGCCAGTACATCGTGTTACTCCTGCACAAGCTTCAAATGACTTTGTTTGGACTGAGAAATTTAAATCTATGTTTCTAAAACAAATTTATCTAAATATTTTTATCTTAACAACAGCATAAACAAAACCAGCAACTTATCTGTAATTTCTACACAGCAGTGATATGTTATTGTTATTACTTATAGCTGCTGATATTATCTCTGACTGCAGAAGACCACAGAAGACAGTCCACGAGAATTGCGTGTCACTCCCCACCAGTGACAGAGCATTCCCACTCCAAGCAGAATGTAGCATATAGATAGGATGGAAAATGTTAGGAGATATTAAAAATACAATCAGTACCAAAGTCTTTAGCAAATCTGCAGACTTTTTAAAGTAATTATGACAGGACCCTTTAACTGGAAGCTTGAGATACACACATCTCTGGACCACAATGCTAATAGACACACACTAGTATTTGTATGCTTGTCTAAATGACCGTTTCAGAGCTGTTGTCTTTAGATACCAAAAAAAATTCAAAACAACCCTTTGCAAATTCAGCCCCAAGCACTTAAATTGTGTTAAGAAGGGGGAGGAGGGAAGTAATTTATTCTTATACTCAAGAAGCCAAAAAGTAAAATTTTAATTCTACAGGGTCAGTAAGGTCCCTATAGTGTCCAAACTGTGTTCAGAAGAAGAGTAATTTGTTGATCAACTACATATTTAACCCACAAAAATGTTACTACATACTCAGGAGTGCACGTATCTCTTAGTTTTCCTGAAAGCCTGTTTTCTCTTCAGTTATGGGAGTTCACCTGCTCTTAGTAAAATCTGTAAGTGCACAAGAAAAATTCCGTCTCTATTAAAAATGCAGTAATTTATAACACTTATTCTAAATGTTACTGGCATAAAACTTAAAAAAAATAATTAATTTATTAGAGATGGTTGGATCTTTGGAACAAAAAGCCTATATCTTGAAACAAGTACTGCGTTTTTCCAATAAAATATTTAGCAAAAAGTTGTTTTAACTGTTATTTTCATGCCTTATGAAAGGTGTTACATCATTAAAATTTTAAGATTCTTAAAATTACTGAAAGTGATTAGCAGGAGGAAAAATCCATAATCATTTAACTCAACTTCTTAATAATGTTCCCAGAGAAAGTCTGCAAGTAAAATCATAAAAAATCTTGATGAAATGAGAAATGACCCCAAACTTTTCAAAAGAGAAAAATTTATATCCCTAAAGAATTGTGTATGTAAGCTAATGATCCTCGGTTTAATGGTTTCCTCAAGCTTTCTCCAGAAAAGTAATCCTTTTTTGTTGAGCTAAGGGTAGGTAATTTCAGTCCTTCACATCTCCAATGGTTATTCTATAAGGAAAATTACAGGATAACAGAATACGTATTAAAAAACAAAATAATAAAATAAAAAAATAAAAATAAAAAAGGCTCATGTGCATATTGGAAGGTACCTGGCTATTAGAAATGGACTGATGGATCTGTGGCATATCTGGGGTGAAGGTTCATCTCACTTGCTTTCAGACATCAGAAAGTTAGATGAGGTAGCTAAATTCTGTCTATGACCAATGGAGAGAGACAAAAGTTGTGGGCCAACAATTCACTCTGTTCTCAGTTAGTGTCTGTGATAGATGGGATATGCTTTCTGCAGGATATACCTAGAGCCCTAGCTTGGCTATAGCTGGAGCCTGGATAAATAGAACTTTCAGATGATGAATCCTGCTGTGTCTGCTTCTGCCTAGTCATTCCTACTGGCAGACAGGAACCTCTGCCTTTTTCTAACATAGAAAAGTGATTATCAAAGCTGATTTAACAATGAAACAAAAAAATATTACTCTGATATGCACAGCAATAAAATGTGTATTAGGTTTTCTGGCTGTGGAAATAAGTGAACACATATGTTTTATTTAGATGGTAGCAATTCCCACTGACTCATTCAGGGCACTGCTCAAAGTGCACTTGCTCTTTAAAACACTGCTTTTTTGGCTGTACCCTAATTTTATGACAACTGGATATAACATTTATCTTTTCCTGTAACTTTTCCAGCACAGGCAGTAATTGCATTCTATAGACTTTATATCCTTGATGTGATCTCTGCTGAGAGCAACAAAGAAGGAAATAAAATGCCCTCATGCCATAAATAGGAAAATTGTGTGTAGTCTTAAAGTGTATTTGTGATTATTGGAAAGTTCTTACACTTGGAAAGAGAAGCTGTTCTTCACAGGATCACTCCAAATAATTTAGATCTTCCCATCTTGCAGTTTTATTCACCCACACCTGCCTATTCAGACCATCTTTTTGTCTGAAGAGGAAGTTTAGAAAAGCAAAACTGTAATAAAATTATACCTCACCTTAAACTTGCAATTCTCAATTGTGAAAAAGAGCGGATATCAGAATAAAAATGTAGTTAACTTTTGTGCAAATCTTGTTTCCCAGTTTGTGCAACCAAATCTGGACAGAAACAATAAACTTCTCTTTAAGCTTTCAGCTTCTCATGCCATAGAACAGTCACAAACTCTCAGTTTATAAAAAAAAACAACAAACAACCAAACAAAACAAAACAAAACAAAAACTGTAGTCTTTAACTCTCTGGACTTTATGTTCACTAACCTATGTGTAACTGTCCTGGTGTTATGCAGCTCAGTCTGCAGCTGTTTGCTGCTGCTGCTCAGCCGTGTGGGAGGTGGCACAGAGGTGTGTTGGTGGAGTTATTGCAACCAGAGTTCTGTTTGATGGGGTGTGAAGTCAGCAGATTTCCACCCTGCAGACCTGTAACAGTGCTTTCCTCTACAAATGTGATGAAAGAGCAGCAGTTCTGCTTCCATAAGCCTCAGCCAGTTGTTTGTTTTTGTTTGTTGTGGGTTTTTTTTGTAAAAAAGAAAAGAAAATCTAATTGCCATTCAATAATAGGGGCAAGAACACTCAGGCAAAGTTGACAGTTTATAGTCTGTAGCATGTACCTGCTCCTAGAATTATATTTATGTTTACAAGGAAAATTTGACAAAAGATTAAGGAAGACAGACATGGAACTTCACATATACATTTTTTGACTTGACAGCGAAGAAAATCTTTGCTGATTTTGAGTGGTCCTGGGATTTGTAACCACAGATTTTAAGCAAAGTTAAATATTTGGATGTGTGTGCCAACTTTTAAAATATCATTTGACTACTCTTACCTTAAGCAGAATCATGTCAAAGGATCTGATCAAAGACAGACACTGGTTTTGGACTTTCAGATTGTTTGTTTTTTAACTATGTTCTAACTGTGTAGACAAAGAGATACTACTGCCTGAATTTTCTGCCACACAGTTATTTATTTACCTTTCAGCTTCCCTGACAGCTTTCAAAAGATTCCAGTCTCTCAAAAAAAGCAGTATTGAGTCTTCTTCACATGTAAGGAACAGATCATATAACAATGTGTGTGTCATCTGTCTACAGTAACATCACAACAACAGGTATTGTAAATCCCAGACTGATCTCCAGGAACATGAGAAAACCTTCATACCCATCTGTACTTTAACATTTCTCATCTGCAAATTTGAATTTATTTTTTCAATATTTTATCTATTTTCCTCTAATTTCCACACTCCTACTGCTTAAGTCAGACTAAGTTAACAATTTTAGTCTTAAATGCTTGCAGAATCATTAGGTATACTAGAAAAATACATACAGAGACACAGGTCATTGGATGGTCTGGAGGGGGCATTCAGAAGTGACTTCAGAGCAGACTAGATAGAGGAATGAGATGGGCTTAAGCCTGTTGATAGTAGCAGGAATCTTCTGAGCACATCTGAAAGTCAAATCTGTAGCATCTCCCTTTGGAGAAACCTTGCTCAGTGAATGCTTCTGAAAAACTGAATTAATTTCAGTCTCATGACGTGCCTTTCTCACTCTCTTGCTCAGACAATGGCCTCTGACTCCGCCTGTCACTTCTGTTTTTCAGAGAATATCACATACACCTGAGAGATGGGTTGATTGTTCCTCTCTTTTTACCTGTACCTTCTACCCTCTGGCCCCAGTGTCTGCAGCAGTATGCATGTGTATATACACCTGATTTCTTCCAGTGAATAACCTCACTGATAGTTTGGTTGCCTTGATGTAATTTTAATGACCTTACAGAACACTAGTTGCTATTCCTTGCTGGTCACTGAGACTTCAAAATGATGTTTGAGTTTATTTATTTGGTCAATCTTCCTAGTTAAAACATTGATATTAGATTAATGTGCCTCCATTTCTCCCAAAACAGGATAAAAAACCCTAAATGGAAAACTTAAATACCAGCTTCAGAGAAAAAAAAGCAATAAAATCAGCCACAAGTATTTCCAAATCCTCTATTTCTCTATATTACATTAAAAACAATAGTGATAAGCAATTCGATGTGGATGGTATTAACATAGGCTAGAAACAGCTGTTCACAGTGACTAAATCAGATTTTCAACTTATATAAATCAGATAAATCTAGTAATTCAGTAGAGTGATATTGACACCCCCTGAAGATTTGAGCTGCTGCATTTCTTGTCTGCTGTGTTTTCCTTACAACTTCCTTTTTAAATGGCTTGTGAATGACTCATGCTGTATAGAGAGAAGAGAATAAGTCAGCTGGTTTTGTTGGATAGAGCTAGTGCCAAAGCTATTACCACGAATGGTCTGCACCAGTAAATTCAGGAGGACTTAATTTTAAGTAGTTACTACTGATTTCAAGCTTGTTTACCACTTCCCAAGAAGTAAAGGCACTTTCCTTGTAAGTAATATAACAGAGTTTCAAGAGAATATTTTAATTAAACAAAAACAAATTTGGAGGATATTAATGTACATGAGAAATATTGATGTAAGAAAAGTAGACCATATATAGATGTACCTTGTCATTCAGAAAGATGAAAGGCTTGCCAAATAACTTGTTACTAGACAGTACAGAAATGGGGTCTATTTTCATAGAAGATGTTTGCTTAAAACAAAAAATGACCCCTGTTTTTTCATACCTAGTTAATCAGTATAAAACCCAGACTTTTCCAACATCAATATCTGGCATCTGTTTATTTCTGTATACTTTTCTGTTATAGTCCCTGTGATATGATTAAAAACCTCTTATATCTATGAGTAAAACCATTTGTCATTGCACTAGGCTATATATTAACAAATTGTACTGAAGATTCCAAATGTCTAGGCCACTGCTGAGAACAGGATTTCAGCATCTGGTTTGTTTAGTTGGGGTTTGCTTGGGTTTTGATTGTTTTTTAGTGTCTTAAGGACAGTACTATTAACCATGCAGAACAAAATAGCATAAAAATATTTATACAAATCTTGGTCACGAGAACGTAAGTCAAATCTGTGTAGTTACAATTTCTAGATCATTTGTGTAGCTTTTCATAGATTATTCAGGTGTGAAGGAGCCTGTTGTGGTCTCTCTAAGTAGTTGAACTTACTGCTCGGAGCAGCTTGTTCAGGGCTTGATTAATTTGAGTCTCAAACTTCCAAGGGAGGAAATTCTTTAGACTTCATGTTCAGCTTTTTCCAATAGTTAATTATCCTCACAATGAAAAACTTCTCTAATATCCAGTGGCAATCTCTCACAGTTCAATTTAGAAATCTTATTGTTCCCTGTCCTTCCATACACCCTAAGGAGGGAAGAGTAGCACCTGACTCTTCTTTTTGGTAACATCCTCCTAGGCAGAAGACTACTCCTAAGTCTTTCCTAAACCTTCTCTTGTCCAGGATAGTGTTGATTCCCATGCATCCTCACTCTCAGTCCAGGAATCAAGGTGATTGGCTTGTTTGTTGTATTATTTTTTTGTTTGGTCAACTGAGTTTTGGTGGGTTGGCAGGGATGGCAGAAGTGGTTTCAAACTGAACAACCAAACTAAAATGTTCAGAATATATAATTCCATACTGCCCCTTAAGTAAACTATTTTATTCACGTCTCTGTATGTAAATATGCATTTATGTAATAAGAAACATCAGTGAAGTTTATGACCCTCTGGCATATAAAGTTATTCTTTCTTTCTATCTTGCTTCTTTGTCCAGTCTTTTGCTTTTCTTGTTTTGTTTTGATTTTAAATTGTTCAGAGACTGAGCTTTCTCATTTGGCTCTAGAGAACCTAAGATGATGGCTAAGGATCTCATTTGTGGTGTTTAGGTGTTACCACAATAAAGGTAATTATTAGAAACATCAACATTGTTTTATGTCAGCTAAATCTTGCCAAGAACAAATAATAAGATTACTTCATTCTCTGCAACCATCTCTGGCTTCTGTCATCGCACGTAGCAAAAAAGCAAGAGCTGATTTGGGCTGAGATAGAATATTTAATCCAATTGTAGCTGAAGAGAGGATTTGAAGTAAGCAGAATAATGGCATTGGTCATACAAATATGTATTGCAGTCCCCACAGCAGTGTGAAGAGAAGTCCAGAGTATGTTTTGATACTTGTTTTTACATTATGAAGCCACTATTTGATATAATACAGAAGTAGGAAAGATTACTCAAAGAGATCATCAGAGATAGGATATGAAAGTGGTTAAGCGATACAGACGGGTCCTTGATGGCCGCTGTTGTAGAGTCATGCATAATACAGAGCCATTTTTTGTGAGTGTGACACCAAAAATATAAAATATCATCAGACTTTCTTCTAAAACTGATGTACCTCTCAAGATTTTTTGACCCAAAGAAGGAAAAGCTTCAGAATATTTAAAATTATCCAAAAGTTTCTTGTCTCACATGTCCTACTAAATAGTTACACGAATCAATGAGCTTTGTCCAAAAAGTGCTCAGAACGAATGTGATCTTGATAATGTATAGTGCGATTTTTCTATCAGCTTCCTTTTTTAGAATAAAGTAACATTTCAAGAAAAGAGGGAAATAACGTCTATGATTTAATAACTGATTGTAGGCTGGGAAACAAATGGAAGAGAAAGCTCAGTTTGATATTTTCACAGAGGGTGGACGTTGCTGGTGGATCCCCAGAAGAAGCATGTGTTGTATCTTACTGTTATAATTGTCTTGTAAAACAAATGTAGAATCAGGTCGCAAAATCTGATGACACCAAAATAAGAGAGTGGTAAAATTACTATGTAGAGTAGCAGAAACACATCACAGTACTATATGACTGGACAACGAAACAGCAGAAGAAATTTGGTGCTGATAGCTGTAGAGCAATGCAGACAAAGAAAGCCTGGCCTAAATACAAACTGAACCCCAGAAAATGTCTCCAGATATGTCTAGCCATGGATATTAAAAGAAAACCCTAAAAGCAGAACAAGCATATGATGTTTCTTTTTTATCTACTGGCCCACTTCGAAACCCTCCTAAACAAGAGGTGTTATCTCTGGTTTTAATAACACTTCATGAATTGAAGCATAGGGAAAAAAAATAATAATATAACTTATGTGGAACTTTTCCCTTGATAATTTCAATTGATGGTGTCTCATTTGTGTGTTATCTGAATAATAAACATTGAATAATGTTTCCTCATTGATCATCTTTTTGCTACTGATAATTTCACAGTCCCATAGTCTACCCTGTTTAATGACCTCTTTTTTTTCTTTTTTTTTTTTTTTTATGCAGGTGAGCCCTAGTTTATTTAATCTCCCTCAAATGCAAGATGTTCCTATCTTTCATCATTGTTATCACCACTCTCTGCACCTTTTCTAGTTCTACTGCATTATTTATTCAAGATGCTGCAACCAGAACTCCTCTTCCTCTTTGTGATTTGGGCACACTGTGGATTTATATTGTCTGCTTTTGAATTAGGAGATGTCTTACATCCATGAACCCTAGTAACTGCAATAATTGCTGAGACCTATAATTTAGCATCAAAAGCACAATAGGAGCTCTTGAGTACCCTGACAGTAACATGTGCAAGTGCATGGCCAGAAAGAAAATACACGTAATTAATGAACCCGGCTTCTATTTCTGTCATCTGTCATTAGTTTTAAATAGCATAATAATGGATTTATGCTGGAAAACAGCTTGACAGGACATATTACTTCATTTTCCAAGCTGCTGTTTATATGGGTAATGTTAAAACTGCCACTAGATATGAAGAACTACTAAAAAAATCCACAAAAGCAGTATATGCTATTAGAAAAGAGGAGATCATCTCACTGCAATACAGCTTTAGGCCACGGTTCAGCTCTGAAAATGTCAAAGTTATGTTTTCTTGATTTAGAAATCTGTTCCTTGTGTGTATTCAAAGACACCTTTATTTTAGTGACAAAAGTTATCATTCTTGTAACAACAATACAACCCAGGTATGAGGAAAAGAAGGCTGGATTTTTCTCCTGACAAACTTGTCTTCAAGAGAATTGTTAACTAATTTTAAGCAATGCGAGCAGAGTCTGCCTTCAATCAGAAACAGGCACTTTGGGATTACACATGTCTTATGGCACATGGAATCTATTACTGGCAATGATGAACAACCTAGACAAAAAGCAACTGGGCTTTTAAAACCAGGTTAGTTGTAGAGATGACAGTTAGAAGAAATATTTTTTTCTCCCCTTCAAATGAACAAGTTGCTATGGCAGTTCTTAGAGATAAAAGGAACAAAACATGGAACTTAGTCTGTTGTTGTTTTGAAGACCAAACAAAATAAAAAAGACATGTAAGAAAAGTCTCCAAGGTTATATCTAATATCTAATATCTTGTATCTAATGCTCCAAATGACCCTGGTATCAAAATCTGTTACCTGAGCTGCCATTCCTTTTGTTTTTTACATGGTCAGTTCCTAGAGACTGCATTACCCATCACTTAAGTGTAGACATCCATAGGACTTCCTTGACCTCAGAAGATCCAAGGTGTCCTAAAAGTGCAAAGTCTGCAGCAAAGGGAAATATGAAAGAAGTCTTAAAATTTGGTGTTGGAAGTGAATGAGTGGAAGCAGATTTTAGAATTCAGTGTCTCCCTTGTGCCATTTTACTTTTTCATTCCCATTTCTTATCTGAAGTGAAGCCAACAAAATACCTTAAACTCCATCCCACATATGTTTTTGGTATTAAGACACAGACTTCATTTGTTGTTGAGTGATCCCCTCACAGGCAACTTTCCCATTCTATATTGCTAGGAGAATGTTTTCTCCTTAACATATGGCTCTTGTTATGCTGCAATTTATTGGTATACAGAT
This sequence comes from Chaetura pelagica, assembly GCF_000747805.2. Taxonomy (NCBI): domain Eukaryota; kingdom Metazoa; phylum Chordata; class Aves; order Apodiformes; family Apodidae; genus Chaetura; species Chaetura pelagica. Next base: position 1,019,153 of record NW_009952404.1, read on the forward strand.
ACTTGGCTATTTTCAAAAGTTATTTTATTACTCTTCAGAAAGACTATGCATGATTATCCCTGTCACTCTCCTTAATTAACATAATGGACTGGGAGCCTAGGCTAATTCCAAAAAGTAGCAGTAAAATCTTAATTTACTCAAATTTAGAAGGAAGAAAGTGTATATTTGTCAAGACACAGCTCTGAGGCAGTTATTCTGCTGTAAGTACATAGCCTACAACCTTTACTGCTGTGCAGCTCTCAGACAATGTGCTTCACTGCTGACATCAATAATCAAAAGCTTTCCAGTGTCATGTCATGGTTTAATTTCACTCCTTGAGTCAGCAGTGTTAATTCAAAGATTTATTTTCTCTGTAATTTGTCTTTTTTTGGGGGAGAGCAGAAGTTCACTTTTAAACAGACAGCTTGTACACTATTATGACCCATTTAAGTCCTTTGTACAACAATTTATAGGCATATGAATTCAAAACTTTATTTAGATTCCTAAATTCAAATAAATATCCAACCCCTCTGGATAGCAGTTTCTCAGCAAATATAGGTGTTTCCAGCAAAAAAACCCAAACATTAATTCCTCCACTTGTTCCAGAAAGTTTGCTCTTAACAAAATACTCCTTCAGGAAGCCTATCACAGAAAAGTCAAAGTTAAAGAGCCAGTTATAGCATCTTTGTGTACAGTTCGTTGTCTGAAAATGGAAATGTTTATTTCAGGTGGTCTATGCATTTAATTTTGTGTGGAGAATTTTTTATTCTCCATTTAAAATATGAGATGCTTAGGGAGACATGTCTCATAATCCTATTTTGGATAACCTGAAACAGAAGGGGAAAATATCAGAGAAGTGCCTTCCAAAGCATGGAAGAACCATTTATACATTGTAGTTTTAGCAAAAGTCAGTGTAGTTCTTCTTTTAACAGCTCAAACACACAAGACAGTCTGAATGCACTCCTTATGGCAACAGCTACTTAATGGTATTTCTCTAACCAAGATGGTTTTAATGATCCCACACAGGTAGTCTTCCCTGCAGATATGAAGCCAAATATAGCATCAACGTACAGAGCACACATCGTCCTGCTTTGGGCTTATGAGCCTTTTAGTGGAGCCCAAAAATGGGGCAGCACAGAATTTGTTTAGTGTATGTGGCTGAGAATTAACATATTTATATCTTAGGCATGTTTAGTTGTACCCTACAGCTGTGCCCTTTTCCATGCTTTTGTTACTCTTTATATGACAGGAGTTTCTGCAAGAAGTGTAAACATCTATAAAGCAAGGCTTGCAGTGCGTGGCCTCATTAAAGACTTGTAATAACAATAGCCAGTGTAAGGAGAGTAGCAACTTCTCCAGTTAAAAGAAAAAAACAACATTTATCATCATCTCTTGTGAATCTAACATATACCACAGAAGGACTTAACAACCAACATCTATTCTAATCCTGTTTGTAGGACCAAGACCAACTGGAAAGAGAAGGCAGTAGCACAACACCTGCAGAAGCTTCCGCACTCTGCATGACTGTGTAGAAATGGTATCTTCAACTTAGCTGTTCAGCTGGAATGGAAACCTGGTTCTTTGGAACAAGATTCTTCCAAGATCTCAATATTTGACAAAGAAGCTTGTGACTGCTCTTTTTTTAATTATTTTTTTTAACATGGTGTGCCAGCAAGAAGTTATTCATGGCCATATGAATTGTGGAGTTGCTACTTTTCAAGTCCAATCTGGTTTCTTCTTCCTCCAATTAAAACATACCAAAAAATCATCCTATTTGGGAAATCAAGCTTGACCTGGGACCAAAGTACATACTTTTTCCTTTCAAACTTCAAAGTTTGGATACAAGGTTCTCAAATGCTTTGTTGACTTGCTTGCACTTTTGAGGCCTTGACTTGCTTGTTGACTGTTGGCTTTCTTTGTTAGAAAGGCCTCAAAAGTGCAAAGTGAGAACAAGAAAAAAAGCTACTCTTTTAATTCAAAAGGAAGCCAAGTAAAAACTGTGCTTCCCTCATTGCTACAGCCACTCTTCCCATGTTGCTTCCAAGCTTTTTTACTTATTGATTCTTATCCTTTTCAACTCCTTTTCACACTGTCTGCCTAAAGACCTACTTTCCCCACAACCTTCCCATCATATTCTAGTTCTTACTGTTTCACTGTCTTACCACTCAGATGAAGAAAAGAGGAAAAGAGATGGCTAAATGTATTCCAATAGTTCTCTTCACTCTTACACGAGTTACATTTCTGAGCTTCTTGTGTGTTATTAGATATTATAGAATGGCTATATTTGGAAAGGACCTTCACAGGTCACCTTGTCCAACCACTCTGCTCAAGCAGGGCCACCTATAGCCCTTCAGGCACTTCAGGGCATGCTCTAGTGGGCATGGTGAGTTTATTGTGGTTGTGTGTTGCTGTTGGTTTTGTGGGGTATACAGTTATGGTTTTGTGTGGTTTGTTTTTTGTGTTGTTTGTTGTTGTTTTTTTCTCCTTGAGTGTACAGTTGCACTTGGTGATCTTACAGGTCTTTTCCCACTGTTACAGTTCTGTGATTCTGCAGAGCCATAAGCCCAGGACCTTGTTCAGATTCCTTGTGGATGATAGAAATGCCACAACCTATCACATCCTCCTGCACATCCTCCTGTTTTAGCTGAAAAGACAAGAAAACCAAAAATAGACCAATAGACCAAATACACAAAATAGACCAATTTTGCTCCTGCATATAAATATTTGTCAATCTCTTGCATCATTTCCTGAGCACAGACTAAGACAGCAAGAAAAATAAAAGTCAAGGAATACCACTACAAAATCTGATGATAGCAAAACCTTGGCACTAAAAATTTCATCCACAGTGATAGTTTAAGTGCCTTTCCAGAATGACAAATTTGAGAAAAACTGTACAGCAATACACACAGAAGTTAATCAGCTTCTTTAAAGTTATAGCAAGTTTTCAAATTATTTAGCCTATGCAGAAGTAGATCTGAAAGGGAAGAAAAAAATCCTACCAAAAAGCACTAATGAATCTTTTAAATTCATATCAAATGTAGTAAATTGCTTCAGTTTAACTGTAGAACAAACAAAAACTTGTGAAAATATGAATTTTCCATTTGGTATTTTTCAAGCCAAGCATTTCAGGGTTTTCAATTCAAAGTGTTTCCTTTTATGAGGAATTTGCAGGTATGAGGCAAAATATCTCGGTCTTTCACTTTGCTATGTCTTTTGTTTCAAATCTTATTTCATTTATTGTATAGAAATAACATATAGCACTACATGAAACACTTTCTTCCATCTGAAATAAATACTCTCTGACTTTTCAATTAACCAAAGTAACCTGCCAACTTCAGGCAGTAAATGTCAGACTAGTAAAAGTCTACCCTCCTGCATTTTTCTCTTTTCATTCCTTTGGCACTGATATTTAACGGATAAATAGGTTACAGTACAGGACTGCACTGAGATTGACAGTGTTACTCAATGATGTTTTTACAAGTTACTATATGAAGAAACATTCAAAACTGGGGCCAATGTGTTTTGGTTTGTGGTTTGCGGGTTTTTTTTTGGGTGGGGGTTGTTTGTCTCATCCTTTTAAAATTCTGTCAGTGATGAAATAAGGTCTAAATGGTAAAAATTGTTTTAAATTAAGTCTATTGCGAGATAATTTGGCATCAGACAGATACAAACTAAGGAACACTTTATTCTGTTTTATGTAATCAACATCAAGTGCTGATAGCATCAGACAGAAACTTGTTGTATTCTCTGTGCATAATTCACTTTATCCTAGGCTGTGATGCATAACTTTAGATATTTAGCCACATTCATGCAACTAGATCCTATGATGAAGTTTATGCTTACAGCAAAACGGAAATACTCTTTCAAAGATCAGAGCACAGATGATGGGCAAAATAAGTCAACTTGAGGGGAACCACAGAGAAATCTTAGTGTTTTCATATAATGCTTTGACTTTGATCACAGAGATCAGAGTGTTCTACTGGAAAAGCAAACTGGGAATAGTGTAAAATATTTATTTTAAGTGGAACAAGGGAAAAAAAACCAACAACAAACCCTCCCATAACATGTACTTGCAAGTGTATTTTGGGAGAAAACATAAATACTAGTTGATGACAAACCCTTTAATTAACATGCCATATCTGCTTAGGTATGCAGCAGCAGCAAATTAGGTAGCTTTCACATGTTTAAGAGGTCAGAATATTAATCAGGGAAGAGCTTATTATTATTATCAGGATAGAAAGACTGCAGACAGAACAGCTAAACGAAGATTAGCCAGAATGCATGCACAAGTGTGAACAAGGCTGCAAATACATCAGTTTCACAGCTAACCCATTTTTATTATTTTATTATTTATCCTCCTCCTCATTTCCAACAAGAAAAACGGGACAGGCAAATAGATGTTTTTGATGTTATGGCAAGATTCATGTTTGTTCAGTCCCTGACTGGTCCCAGAGTCTTCATCTATCGGAAACTTCCTGAACTCATCTCTTTAGCCAACCTCAAGGTCCAGAAATACATTAAGCATGTTCTGGGCTCTCTAGCTCATCTCTCCAGAAAATGTCAGTCATTAATAAAGTCTTCAGTCAAAGAACTCCTTAGATGCCACTCCAACCCTAAAAGTCTGAAGCTCCGGGATAGGAGCCATGGTAAGACATACAGCCTCAGCCCTCCTCTCCCAGTCCAGAAGTAAAGAACCATAATTATCTCTTGTTCTGAGGCTGATGGAAAAACTGCTCATAAACAAAGCAAACAAATAAAATTGTACTACCTTCTGTCAAAAAGGACAAGCACTCTCTTCAACCTCTTGGCTAGCAAGTATACATGAAAGCAAAACACTGAAAAAATACAGTTATTTTCTCTCCTTTGAACTGACGGAGACAGTAAGCACAAACCCTATGTGTACCTGCACTCCTGAGCTTAGTGTACTGATGCAGAGCTGAGAAGTAAAGAACATGTCAAGGACAGGGTCATTTCAATCATCTTGCAAAGTATCACAAACTCAGCTGGCTGGTGATTGCCCCAGGAATACATCTAC
>NW_009952404.1:1024337-1035830 GCF_000747805.2 Chaetura pelagica
GGAATGAAGCAGTTGTCAATCATGAGCTGCCCTTGGCTTTCTCAGGATGGACACCTTTAATACACAGCAGCATATGAGAGATGGCATGAGCACCACTCCTGCAGGCCACCAGCTGATGAATTCTGCATGTTGGAGAGCATTCATTGCAGAGGATCAGTGTAAAGGGAATGAGAGGGGCCATGAACATATAGTCACACCATTCCTTCCTGGGAATAATTATCAGTGGGGAAAATGTGCCAGACATTTTGCCATAAAAATGTAATTGCTCTGACTGTCTGTAGGTAGAACAATGTATAATTTAAACTGTTTCTTTTTCTTTACTTTCAACAAGTTTCTTATGCATTGCTTTTGAGAGGTATAGACCTCTTCAGATTGGTGAGGATTTTTGTATTTTTTTTTAAGCAAAGCAGTTAGGAAACATCCAGCTGCTAAAAGCCTTTAATTGGTGAGTCTGCACTTCTTCAGCCCCTAGGGGCTGGTGACAAATAAATAATCTTTTCTTTTAGAAATACCAACAATAACTGCAGGTGTTATTGAAGTCAAGGTGAACAGATAATTGTGACTCACTAAACCAACCAATCCAGGGACTAAACACATTTTGTTCTGTGAAATTGCAGTGAGATACCTAGAATTTTCCATGCTGCAAGCCAGTGATTTGCTGCTAACATTGTTTTGCACTTCTTCATTAGGACTGAGGCTATTGGGAACTACATCACCAGCAGCCTCAAGAATTGACCTGTAATGTTGTGATTTATCTCCCTTCATTACACTAGAGCTTGAAATGCAGCTGTATCCATCAGTACATTCCTAACTTTTATTTGCATTATAATTTGAGACTTCTGTGAGTTTTAGTGCACTGGAACTGACATGCATCCAGCAGTGGCTGAATTCTAGCTTATCGTCTGTTTACTAAAATAGGAAAAAAACCCACCTTCTTGAATTATCTCAGAACTTCAGTCTTTCTCTGACAAATAGGGCAGCAGTTCCTCACCTGGAATCTGTATTTATTGTCTTTATATTACTACAGCAGTAATGTATCCTGCAGCAGCTTAATTTATACTTTTTAGTGATTTTTTTTTACTGCTGTCTGTTATACAAACATACAAGAGAACAATAATCCTGCTGCCCAGCTTGAAATTAAGCTTAATGCATTTTGTCTTGTCCTCAAGTTTTCCCTGTGCTGTGGCTGCTTTAATTTGCTACTATCTAATGGCATTGCCAAAACTGCTTTGGGAAGGTGACTGACGAAAAGAAAACAGAGTCTGGGGGTATAAGAGAAAAATGAGAAATGTTTTGGAGTAATGGGAGCAATTGATTAGTGAGGTGGTTCTGGAGGATGGGTGCTTAATTCACCAGAAAAATAATGTCTCTTGTAGTCTCTCTTTGCTTCATGTTTCCTATAAAAAGGCTGTTCACCCTGTACCATCCACTGCTCCCAGCTCCCACATACTGCTTGCCAAAGACAGACTGACTGTTGCCTGCCAATGTAGGTGGTGTGCAGGATGATCTATAGCACTGCCACGTCTCCCCTGGCTCCTGCAAAGCAAAGCACAGGAATCTCCTACTTCTACTTTCTCATTCCCTGAGGCACCTGAAGCCCAAATCCCTGGGACATCACTCTTCCCTGGGCAGAGACACTCTGTCCACAGAGTCCTATTTATCTGTTCAGTTCTTATCCATTTCAATTTTACTACCTGACAGGATATAAATTATGTCAGTAGATCACTTGAGAGTTAAACACCTATTTACATCATTTAGTGGATTATGAAGACATAAAAACATAAAACATTAATAACTTCATTGCCCTCTTATTTGAGAGGTAATGATTTGTTTCACAGGTGGAAGCTCAGTACTTCAGCTAGAGGCGTATCCCAGCAAAACTTACCTCTGTTAGGACAGAACTTCTGCACTGTCTTTTCTTTTAATTCTAGCTCACCATTTTGACACTTGCTTCATCAGAGCAATCAGGAATGTGAGTGGTGTCTCAAGTGGGGGTATCTCTGAAGTGCATTTATTGCCTGGTAGATTAACAACATTCTCAATAACTCCCTTTCCTTGCAATATGCAAGACTTCCGAATGTAATTATCTCTGTGTCATATGGTGCTATTTAGTGTCAGGAGACTGCTAAGGGGAATGCTCTTCCCTTTACGTGAGAATTCATGTTAAATGAAATGGGTTAGGGATGCATTGGCTCCTCCATTCCTTTGTATTTGAACATCAGCTGCACTGTGGTCACAATCTATATTTTTGTAAATTCTTCCACATTCTGCAGTAATTTTCCCTTCATTTTTCCCCAATGTGCTCCAGTTCCTGAGCCAAAGCAACATGCAACACAAACCTTTGTACTTGCTTCACAGCAACTTTCCATGTTCATATTAATGAAAGTGCACTAGTAAAGTATCTGACAGACCTAACACAGATTTGTAACACCAAAACTCTGTGCTTCCCACGGATGCCACACAACAAGCCAGAAATTACATAAATAGGTTGGCAGCTGGAATTTCTCTGTCTCCCTGCTTTGGCGTATCTAATCAATTCTGTTACTTTTCCTACCTACAAAATAGTTATCCAACCTATATAAAGGCATCATTAGAAAACTACTTAAATGGATTAAGAAGGACACAAGAAATAGACAAGTGTTGTTCCTCACAGCTGCTGCCTTTCTCAAAGGCTTCTATGTCGATGCTGCTGACTTTACAAATCAAAACTATGTCTCTATCTGCCAGCTGTGCAAACCCAAAACAGTGGAAAACGGAACTGCATGTTTTCTTCATCATCAGAAACAGAAGTCCTTCAATCACAACTAAGCTAACAGGTTTATTAAAGATGTTTTCACAAAACTGAATCCAGCTCAGCCTTTCATGGCTATGTTGGCTCTGCAATGCTAACAGTGGTAAAATCATTATTACAGTTATCACTAAAGAAATTCTCAGATGCAATTAAAGGAAATACAAAGGGAATCAACACATTGAGTAGGATGATACTGGCTTCCATAATCCCTTTGCTTGCTATAATCACATCTAAAGTAGCAGTTTGTGCATGTGTTTAATTCTTGCTGTATTTATCTAGAAATAAAATTCCTTGGAAAGGAATTTCTTTACAAAAATCTTGGAAGAGAACAAAAAAAGGGTCTCTGAAATAATTGAACAATAACTAGTCAGAATCAGAGACTGAAACAAGAATTTAATATGCTGAGAAATTAGAGGAAAAATCCAAATAGATCATCTTAATCTTCAGGAAGCAGGAAACCATTCTGAAATGATGAAGTTAAATTTAACAAGACAAAACTCTTTTAATAGGTATAAGAAAGTCTGCTTAACACTGGTACAAGGCTGTGCCTCATAGGTTTGAAATTTTGCAATAGAAAATGTAAGAGAAATAAAATAGCTGTATTTTTTTAAGAATACCAGCCACAAAATACTATACAACACCTTATGTTTTCCCATTTCTTCTTATGATGATATGTTGAAAGGAAAACCTCATGGGATTATTCTTCTCTTCTTTTCTCTCCTTGGATTTATCTGTGAAACAGAGCTGTGTGAATGTAAATGGCTCTTTGCTTGTCATTGCGGAAACAGTAGCCATTTGAATTCACAGTTTTGCATTACAAAACACAGTATTTAAAGGATTAGAAGATAATTTCCAGATAATTTTTAAAAAGGAGGCTGGCAGTCAGAGATGAATACTCTAGATAGTGCAAATTCTTGTTCAATCCTATCTCTAAATAGATGGCATACTGTGAATAAACAACTTGCATGTCATCCAAGTATAAAAGATCACTAACAGTAATTGTGCCATATAAGCAAATCAGAAATTCTAATGTTGATTTTGATAGGACAAAGATGTTATGCATGATCAGAAGGAAACGTTTATGAAGGAGCCTTCTTGTATTTACAGTATTCTGTATTGTGATTATGCTTCAAAAGGAAATGCTTCATGCATCACTGTATCTCCTTACTAAGGAAAGGGTACTACTTTGGGGTCAACCTACCATAGCAACCTATTCCTCAATCTGGGTCAATTTTCAATTATGTATATTGAACAACATCCTTTTATTCTTTATATGAACCAAGTGAATCAAACCCTTTTGGTTCCTTACCCAAAATACAAAATCATTAATAGAAACATAATCAGAGAATGTAAGATCCTATGTGTCATTATTGCTCTTAATTCAAACAGATCATTAACTATTTCTAATTTAAAACTTTCCAGGCAAAAGTACTTCCAGTTGCTCTGGAATCAAGACCATCAGAAAATGGCCTGGCTGCCTATTCAACTGCTTATTACTTGTTTAGATTACAGCAGTGACCATGCAATTTCCAGATGGAAAGAATCACCAGCAAGGCATTAAATGCTGGTTTAGGGCCCCTTGCGGTGTTGAAAGGAAGATAACAATAATGACATGTAGTATTCTAATGCTGTGAATCAGCACCTGTAGTTGAAATTTGCCCATTAACTTTGTATCTGTGATCAAAAAAACTACACAAAACATTAACTTCATGTTCTTCTCAAATTTTGTAACAGCCAATAGACAGATGTTCATACAACATATGCTCATCAGAACAACTAACATTGATTGTGAAGAGACTGTCAATTTAATCTGAAAGATTAAGGACAAAGGACCAAAGGTTTGCAATACATCCAGCAATCCACTCCTCCACATCTGGTTTAGGACTTAAAGCATGGATGATACCTCTGTAGTAGAAGCTCTGATCTTCCTCTAACACACTGGAGAGACAGGGAAAGTTAGTGGTGTTGTTTATCCAACAGCATCAATGGTATCTTGTGTGTTTGTGACACCTATGTTTTGTCTTTTCTCATTCAGGGTGGACATGACAAGACTGACTGACCTGTTCACCCTTCCTTACCTTTACATCTAACACAGAGCTCTGAAATTAATCAGTGCTTAAGAGGATCTCAGAGATGGATGCTACAGAGACATCATAGTGATTAACCTTTTTGGCCACTGACGCTCCTGGTAAATACATTAGAGCTAACAGAAATTCACAGACAAAATTCCCAGATAAAGGTAGAAAATCCAGTGACACTTCTTATAGGCAAGAGAATGATGTGGCACTGTAGGACCCAGCTGCCTTCCTTGGCAAAAGAGGCATACCTTATGTAAGTTCTCTGCTAGGACACAAAGAAAGGGCTGCTTCTTTTAGGATCTCATTTTATTTGTCATTTACAGATCCTTTAGATGTGTGTGCCTGGGGAAAAGAGATCTGGGGGAAAAAGTATATTTTGAGGCAGTCTGGGGACAAAACATGAAACATTATTAAGTTTGTTGCTGGGAACCTGTACAAATAAGTATTAATATTTATTAATATTGCAGCAAATTCCAGCATGTTGACATTGGCTGGTGTCCTGGTTTGAGCCAGGATGAAGCCAATTTTTCTTTTTGCTGATTTTTTTTTCCTTCAGTAAGTTTTCTTGTAACTAGCAACAGTGTGTTCTGCTAGGCTGATAAGACAGTGGAATGTTTTTCTAACTACTGAGGCTTCAAGGCTGCACCTGCACTCTGCCAGCTCAGACACTATGGGGAGATCTGTGACCCCCCCATAGGAGGCTGAGTTAGATGGACAGCAAAATTGGCCAAAGATATTCCATTCCATATATCTACGTAAGCTCAAAGGAAGGTCAGAGATCACAGAAGACAACTTCCTTCCTTCTTCTTCTTCCCTTCTCTTCCGTCCATCGCTAGCGTCCGGGGAGGACTCTGTTCATCCATCACCGTCAGCCCTTAGGCTCGAGATCTCCTGACCCCCATAACTCTCTGCTCTGTTCCAGCAGCAGCTTCGGGATTCCTCGGGACTCTTCCCAGTTCAGGGAAGTGCTGTGGGAGTCGCTGGGGTGGGGGGAGGCGAGAGGCTTTTTGCCCATTCCTGAACATATCTGTACATAATTGTATATATTTTCTTGTATCATTCATTAGTGTTTTAATTAAAGCTGTGTAGTTTAGTTTTCAATCCAGCCAAGTCTCTCTCTTTTTCTCTCTCTCCTTCCCTACCTGGGTTGGGGAGAGGGGGGATCGAGAGCATTGTTGTCGGACCTAAGTCAAACTGTGACAGCTGGTTGTTGGGTTTTGTTTGTTTGTTTTTTCCCAAATTACAGCAAAAGTTAAAAAAAAAAATAAATAAAAAATGAAAAGTGAAAAAAAACATTCAAATATTCCATACCTTGCATTTACTTGCGGACTGAGATTAGTCCAGATGAAAAGATGCTTGCCTCCTGAACTTGTTTCAAAACTTTTGTACTCATTTTCTGCCCTCTTGCTCTTTCATGCACTATGATTTATTCATGTTGCAATTCCATCAGGAAGTGGAAAAAAAGAGTTTTCATTATATTCTTCTGGTGAAAAGTTCAATTTAAAACACTCTATTTTTTTAACAGAAATGTGTTCAAACTGACAAAGCTGTGTTCTGAGAATCAAAATATTGTTTCAGCAGACTGTTTCATGCAGTCCTAATTTCAGCCCAGTCACATGGATTCAATTGGATGGAAAAGAATCAGATCACAGCTTTGGTGCTGTATATATAAAACATATTCCTTCTTTGGAAAAGATAGTGCCTTTTTGACAATGAAATTAGAGCATTAGTATGGTGCCAAAAATGATGCTGAACCAGCAGTGTCCATCCAGCATAAGAGGATGAATATTGGTTTTGTTCCCCAAAACATTCACAGGCATAGTGTATGTACGGTACGTGACAGGTGCTTCAGAGAAGCATGGCTCTCTGTCCCATGGCTGACACCTACAGCCACATTACCAGCTCTTTCAAGTAGTATTTCATATTGATGCTTGGTCTGCTTATGAGCGGTACTGATCTAATCACCAAGGGTTTACCAAGGCTCAACCTTCATGCTTATCCAAATCCTGTCTTCCACAAAAACCAGTTCTTCTCATCTTGTTAGTACATAACTCATGAGTGCAGGCATTGTTGTTTTCATCTTCCTGATGACCAGATGAATGCAAATAAAAATGAGTCATTAGTGGCAGAACCTTTTCTACTACTTTGATTACCATAAGAAGAAAAATCATACTGGTTCTGGAATCTTTATAATGACTTTGCACAGGCAATAGTGTGGGGTTTTTTAACATTCAGTCTGAAGAAGTATTATGTATCCATAATAGCCTGCTGTACTATAATGAACTTCACTAGAGAAACACACCAAATTTCAGCAGAGAATCACATCAGCGAAGGGTCATTTTGGTCATTTATAGCCAGCCACTGTACTTGAGATGAGACACTTTACACTTAAAAATTCCATCTATCTTTGAATACCTTGAGGCTATTTAAGCAACATGTCACAAAAACTAAATTGCTTAAATAAAGGAGAAGGGGGAGGGGGAGGAGGAAGGGGAGTAGGAGGGGAAGGGAAGGGAAGGAGGAGGAGGGGAAGGGAGGGTGGAGGAGAAGGGGAAGGGGAAGGGGAAGGGGAAGGGGAAGGGGAAGGGGAAGGGGAAGGGGAAGGGGAAGGGGAAGGGGAAGGGGAAGGGGAAGGGGAAGGGGAAGGGGAAGGGGAAGGGGAAGGGAAAGGGGAAGGGAAGACCTCTTATTATTGTCTTTAACTTCAAATAAATGGGAGAGGCTATTGAGACTTGCAACAGATGTTCCTTACTTCTATATCGCCTCAGCTTGTAGGACTACTGATGTGCCTCATTCTGGACAGAATAATGAGACTCTTTTCTGAAAATCTGCCTGAAGAGAAGAAGGAGAATGTTTTGGATGCATAAAGATGCTTAACAAATGGTCTGTCTTCTGTTTACAAATAATTCTTCATGATCCTTAATAGTTATGGTCACTGACAAGTTTGAGCAAAATATTTTGGATGCCATTATATTCCTTTGAATCATTCTGTCCCTTTGGATGGTGACACTTCTTTCCAAATTTGTAGAAATAGCCTCATGGGTTGGAAAACTTTTTTCCCAATTTTGCACAAACAGAATAGTTGTACATTTGTCATTTCTTCATTGTCTCCCTCCCATTGTATCTCGCTGACAATAGCAAGAGGGGGAGAGCTAAAAACATGCATGGGAACAGTCTCATTATTTGTGAACTGATTATGTGGAAAACATCTGTTTTCTGCCCAGCTTTACTTGTTTGTACACACTTACTGCTTCAAATGATGAAGAGCTCAGAGGGAAAAGGACAACAAAACACAGCAAATCTGCCTTTCTTGGTTGTCTTAATGACTTTCATTCCCGCTAGAACAGTAGCTCCCAGTTCAGCAAAAAGACATGATGAGCCACTGAACTAAGCTTATTAGCTGAATTCAAATCAGTACTGTACTGTCATGTTTGCCTGAACTGTGGACCTCTGGCATCCTAAGATAGTCCAAGTGTGCAATTTTGAGTGCTCTGCTTGCTTCCTACCTGCTGGATATAACCATATGATGACATAAATGTGAATGGTAGATGACAAACAGTCAGCAGTATTCAACTGTATTCCAAGCCTGGAATCAGGGCTATCAAATGGAAAAAGTATATATTATATTTAAATAGATCTTTAAATGCATCACATTTTTAACCTGTTATCACTTCTGGCTTCCCCTTTGCAACTGAAGTGGTACATGAGGTTATCCTAAAGCTTGGCATTTGGTATTTGGCAATGAAAAAAAACCTGAAAGCATTATCCTTCCTAGCTCTCTCCAGTCATGTGCTTTTCTTCAGTGCTGGATTTTACTTTTCATTGTAGACCACTTTTCCTCATTCAAACTGGGGTTCTCACGGGTCTCATTGAATACGTTCAACAGTCTCCTTTTCTTGTCATGTGATCCTTTTTTCACTGGCTATCCTAACTATTACCTCATTTGAACTTTAATCCAGTGTCATTGTTTTCTCTGAATAATACTGGGTTCTGCTGGAAGTCCCAGACATGCCTATACATTATTTACTCAGTACAGTTTGACTTGGCATGATGATATTGTAATATTTTCTTACAGTGATATTAGAAGGTGCCAAGCAAGACCAGGATCTCAGCTGCACACTGTCTGTTTATAGCAAAAGAAAATATTGACCAGAAAACTAACATTCCAGGAACAGGGCTTTTACCTCCCTGGGCCAATCCTCTCATGAGTTTTATGCTATTCGTGTCCTCCAAGAGTTTTGTGCAGTAGCTCATGGCCTCTTCCATATTGAGATTAAATTCTGTGTCTGTAATTCCCTGCTCTCTGCTCATAATATATGTTTCTCAGTGGAGGCTTTTCTAAAATGTCTTATCCCAATGAATACAAGTCTTATACATATTCTGTTGTTGTCCAACATATTCTGTTGGACAACATATTCTCATTTATTCCCTTAAGAAAGCTTCTTTATCTTCCCATGACATCTTTCTGACAAACAAGACTGGCTAAGGAGAAGCCCTTACAGTGTTCCTAAATGTTTGTGGTTTGTTCTTTTTTCTCAGCCCCACACTGTTTAATCAGGTCCCAGAAAAAGTAATTTTGCAAAAATCCCACAGGGAATTCGCCCTTTGTTTTAAATTTTCAGTGTAGACCCTGACGTCTATAAAGCACGCACAGTTGGGAAGAGGGTCAGGACATGGGAAGATGGGCACACCCTGAAGGTGACACAGGTCACTCCTTGTTGATCTAATTTTGTGCCCCTCCTATATGGTGTTTTCCAATTGAAATGAAACTTGTTTTACAAAGGCACTGCACTGTTTTCATGAAAGCTTCATCCTAGCCTCTTTGCTGCAGTGATCTGTGCTTTGCAGCAAAAAGGGCATTGTGGGAGAACCTCAGCAAGTATAACTCAGTGTAGCTTTAGGACTATCACTGGTGCTGCATCAACTTAAATCAGCTAAGGTCCCTGAGAGATGGTTTTGATTGACAGGTTCTTCTCCCTAAGAAACAGATGGAATAATCAATGGCTTGTGTTAGCATGGCTTAATAATAACAGCTCTATAAGAAGCAGTTGTCCCCAGTGCTGACACTGGTTTTGTTCAAAGAGGATGGAATTGTGTGGGCCCCGAAGGATGACTGTTGTTGAACACAAAAGAAAAAAGTTCCTTGAGGAAATCTTACATTTTCTTCAAATAATTCCCATGTCAGCCCTTGGAAAGGGTCCTCTTACAGTCCTCAGCTTTTGTAGGGGAGTCATATCAAAGAGAATGGCTTCTTCTTTAGAATAAACGCTAAACGGAAAAAATTCTTCCGAATTGGAAGTGGAGGAATTCCCTTGCCACCCTCAAAAAAAAGGTCTGATCAGCTACTCCTTCAGTTCTACCATCAATACTTGCTCCTTCATTTATCACCTAGAAATACATCTATGTTCAATGTCAGTTCAATGAGCTTGCTTTCAGAAAAAAAAAAAATCTTGTATCTTGTTTTTATACTAAGGGTTATTTTCACCCTGGTCAACAGCAGCAGTCCAGCATCCGCAAGTAATCTTAAAAGAGAAAATAAATGTGCAAAATGCATCACTACTCGACAACCTGCTCTTAGCATATCATGTTGTGCTAATGTTAAGTAAAAAATAAAAGAAAATGAAGACACTAATTTCATGCACCTGATCCCACAGGCCCTGTAAACAATATGGGAGCATTATTTTACTATCAGGAAGAACATCAGTAAAGATCCTGGCAAAAGTACTTTTGTAATTCAAGATGTTCTCTGTAGCTTTTTAATTTGTAGTAACATTTGGTAGGCTAAGCTTCTTACCTTAATAATTGTTCTCTCATTTCATTTTTTGCCACTCTTCAGTCCCACATAAGTTATCAATCTGCAAAGAACTGGCAATATTTCATGGTTCTTGCAGGACAGTACAGCTTGCTAGCTTTTGCCTCATTGCATTTCTTCTATTGTTTAACTTATACAATGCACACAAAACCACAGTGTCAAAGACAATTGTATTGCAGAACTAATAATAATGTTCTAGTGTTGGAGAGGGCAATGAGCTGGTTTTTTTCTTGGACACAAAGTATTTGGCTTTGTCAACTTTTCTGTTTAGAAGTTGGATTAGTACCCATAAAGTAGTGCCCTTGGGCCCTTCTCACTTAATTATAGCTCACAGCCTCTGAAAGTAATTCTGCTTGGAGTTCTGCAATCATGACAACCAGCCCTTGCAGAGTGCTTTTCTAGCATACATCTCAAAGCATTTTGTGAGGGAAGCCAGAGTCATGCTGCAGATGTGAAACCTGAAAATAGGAGATAGAGTGAGTTGCTGAAATTCATCCAGATTTTGAGAAAAAAAAACACAGAAAAATATTAGTCCTTAGTACTCTAGTCATTACACCAAAGACATCTTGGAAGAAAAATACAGTTTAAAGTCTAGGGGGCAAGTACATAGATACTATATACAGCAGAATTAAAACAATTTATCAGTGTGTTTTTCTAAGTTAAAAGTGTTTCTTTTACCTATTCCCACAAGAAAATAAGATATTTTAGTACAGAACAAATCCATCCTATTTCCACAGCTTTTTACATTAATTTTGTGTATCTGGACATCATATCTTATCAAGATTTTAAACAAAATTTCTCACTTTTTCAGC
>NW_009952404.1:1035896-1050333 GCF_000747805.2 Chaetura pelagica
AGCAGGAGTCTATGGTTCTGGAATGTTCTCTGTTCAGTCAAACTCCAGAGGGATTACTGACAGAAACACGACTAAAGATGAGAAATCCCTTGGAGAAAGGGAAGCAGCTTCAGCATTTGAAGCAAGATGTGAAGGTTTGATGATTACTGAAAACTGAAATTTGACCACTGGAAGTATAGTCTCCAAAGTTCATTGCGTAACACAAGTTTTATGCATTTTTTTCAGCATAATTTCAGTTTGTTTGGTTGAAGTAGAAAGGATTTCTGGATATTAAAACATAAATATTTAACATCAGCTGTTCAGTTTTAAAGGATTTATACAGTGATGATACAGAACCTAGGGTTTTCAAACTGTCAGACACTTTTTGTCTTGGATGGGTATCTCACAACTAGTTAAATATCTATCCACTCTCATTTATACTAACTGTGGATCAACTAACATTTCATAGTACCTGCCATATTTTTTATACAAAGTGTGTTTATATCGAAAGAGTCTCCAAAAGATTACAAGTAGAAGAAATAAGTAAGAAGAGTTTTCCATCTTTTTTTGTCCAGATCAGTCAACAATAATGTTACTTGAAAATGTCTTCACAGTAGCCTGTGAACTACCTGTTATACTTCAGTCAGATGTTAGTTCATTAGCATTCATATAAAAATCATAATAGCACTTCACACATTACGACATCTTACTAGAAAGATGAAAAAATGTATTAGCTGACAAATGGATGTGTCCTCTCATCGAGACCAGAAGAGACAGCCTAATGTAACCCCCCTGTGATTTAGGATTTCACATTTTAAAAAAAGATTAAAAAAACAGCACACATTAGATCTCCTAATGAACATCATCCTGACACAGCAATGTACCTTGAAAGAAGAAAGCTTCGGAGTCTATCTCAGTATTTTTTTTCTGCTTTTATATGCATTCTAGTAATAACCCAAGTGTTTTTTTCATTTATTTCTGCTGATGTTGAAATCAAAAGTTAACCCAGGAAGATGCCCTTCAGCATCTTCACAAGCTTTTTTATGTGATGGCTTTGATCACTGAGGCAATAAAAGAGTCACGATAACCTCAAATTTCAGGCATGAGCCAAGATACGGGAGGGACAGGTTCTGCATTCAGGGTATCAGAAATCATCTGGAAGCAGGACATCTACATTCTGTTGCCTCCCTTTACAAACTGTATCTTGACTTTCTTTCCAACTTTGCTCCAGGATTATTACCTCGTGCTCTGCTTGTCTGCTTAGTGATATGTGCAGTGGTGTCAAGGATTGTCTTTTGCTATTGAGGGCTTGATGCAATAGATTAACATTTTTAAATAGAAATGTCTTATTGCAATCATGTTGTGATTCAGTCTGACAGCAGAAATTTTCTACTCTGAAGTCTTGAACACAGTGTTGTCTGTGATCATTTAGCCTCAATATTTACAAAACCCAGAACAACCTCTCCCCAGATAATTCTCAGACTGTATTCCCCTTTTTTCCTGAGGAATACCTATTTAAAGCAATAATTAATTTAAGATGAATGATAACATCTTAGCTAAGAAACATTCAGTGTGCTTTTAACTTGAAGATGAGAAGTACTAATTTGACTTTACCATGATGTCTACATGCTACCCAGATATGTCAAGTACAGAGGTGTCATGTGACCTCTGTTTCCTAGAGTGACAGCAAGAGGAAAAGAAAGCACTTGAGGGATTAATACAAATATTACTTTTAAGATCCTTCCATTGAAAGGAACATTAAAGAGGTTTACATCATTCTGCACAGATTAATTTATTAAGGAGAGGAGGAACCTAAAGTCTATAAGGACTCACCAACTATCTGAGAAGGGTCCAGGTCCAGAAAAGGCACAAGGGTTATTCACTGAACATATTTTCATTAAAGCTTTTCACACTTAACTGTCAGTACCAACACTCATAACCTGGCCACCGTGATTGTAAAGCCTCTTTTTCTACTCTCTGACTCTTGCTTTAGCTTTAGCTCATAAATCATGTCTGTCATTAAATTCAGCTGGTGCTTTCACTGCAAAATACCTGAAAGCACATCTGTTAGTTGTGCTTTCAGGTATTTTACAGTTGCTTCTACCTGGTCCTCCTAATCCCCACAGTAGAAAAGAGTTGCAACAAATCCCATAAACAGTCTCAGTGTTTTTATCAGTTTACACGTAGATCAACTCCAAAAGCAATGTAGAAGCTTGGTAGGGAACAGCCTGAAACCACAAAAGTTGGATCCATAGCCCAGCAGGGTCCAGATGCCTGGTATAAAAGGGAAAGAAATCTCTTTCAGGAGTGTTTTGGGGGTAGGGCTGGATCTGTGAAGGTGGTGTTCTCTTATTAATGTTAGAAGGGATTTTTAAAAACCTTAGGGAAGGTATAGGAAGGTTGCATCACCAGTACTCTGTGAAAGGTAGAAATGTCCTGCTGTCCAAAGGGATGGTGTTTTGAGAGACCAGAAAGTCCACTCTTCCTTAATATCTTTCAGTGTATCATCAAAGTAGCAGTTACTAATATTTAGGAAATACCTCCTAGGATATATCAGTCTGTCTATACTCCTTTACCACTTCCTTTGGATTTTAGCATCATATTTGTTTGTTTCATCTTCACTTTTTTTTCTCTGAGAATGACATGAATCTCTGTTCCACTTTCTCATCAAACTGATGGTCCTTGCCATATTGCTTTTCTATCTTATTATCCATTCAGTTTCTCTTTCTTTTATTTTCCTCTGTATTTCCATCTGTACCTTGAATAATCTCTCAATTCATCCCATCAGCAAAATCTCACCTGTATCCTTATAATACATTGGAGGCATATGAATATTAGTTCACAGCAATTGGTAAGAGAAGGAAAAATAAACAAGAACCACATAATGCCTGTAGATTGGTAAATGAGCATTCCAGCACTAATACATCACCACTAAAAGAAAATTATTTAGGAGCTCAACTGCCTCTGAAGTTGCAACTTTTTATGTGCTGGATGTTTAGGAAAAGGAGAGAGACATCTAAACACATAATCTAAGATTAGGTAAGAGTTTTGACATCAATATAAACTCCTGTGTGCAGGGCTAATGACTTACTCTTCACATCCTTAACATATTCAGAGTAACAATTTCTCTGTATAATAAACAGTGCATGGGTAAAGCACAAATAGCAAACTGAGGACAGAATTTGAGACTGGTTTCAATTCTTCTTTGTCAGTATTTTATTCCACAAACAGAAGGTGAGGGAAAATATCCAAATCCAAAAACTCTGCTCATTTTTAAATACTGAATATGATATGAGGGTGAAGAAGTCAAGATCACTACAAAAGAGGCTGTTATAGTATATATTTTCTAGATTACTAAGGAAACACTCTGTCTTAATGTTTTAAAGATGTTTTCACAGAAGAAATCTGACCTATTTTTATGAAATATGTGTGTGAGCTACTAGATTTTATGGACATCAGTGGTGGTAGGGCTGTTAAATGCAAAATGTAAGGGCCCTTGCCATGTTTGGAAGTCAGAAACCAGTTATTTCTCTGTAATACAGAGATTTGTAAATTGTGGTTATGCAATGACCTTGGTGGTTCACAAGTGCCCTTTCTTGCCAAAAGCCAATGCATTAAAAGTGTTGGGTTTGGTTTGTTTCCGTTCTACAGGAGTTATGTAGAAAAACAGATAGGTAGTGTCAGATATTTTTCAGGATCCTCATGTAATTTTAGCCATAAACTGAAGCCAATAATCCCTCAAAGAGGACAAAATGTTATGTAATGTGACGATTCTTTGTTATCTAACTGGCTCAGAAACCTTCCTTAGAACAGTAATAAAGAGAGAAATACCACTTGCTGATCTATGCCTCCTTGCTCTCGACTTTTTTTCTTTTGGGTTTTGTACTCAATGTGCTCATTTTGTAGTGTATGTGTGACAAGAGTGTTCACTGCAATGGTTTTCCGAGAATTGAGTCTTGCAGTATGGAGAACAAGGCAGTCTGACTAAAAGCTCCAACACACTGGCTACTTTAAGTGCCAAATTGTCCTGTTTCCAGCTTCCTGGGTTTCTCACAAGAAAATTTCTTTGGCATAATATACACTGTGTTTTTGTCTTCCTATCTCTTCCCTATGACATCAGATCACCATTATCATTTCAGTCTCACTAAAGTTTTCTGTGATCTCTAGTAGTGAAATATATTCTCTTTGCATTCTTGTCATGCCTTACAAGGAAACTCTAAGGCTGGAATTTAGCAGCTCTGTAGAGGAGGTATAATTTCCAGACAATGTTCTACAAATTGACAAATTTCCTGTGTCTATATAGTGTATAATCCTCAGTAGTTGTCATCTTTCCCCCAATTTACTTTGTTTCTTATCTCAGTGCCCACAGGTTTTCCACTATGTTTTGTCTGGGGCAGGTTAGTTCACAAGACGAGAGCAGCATCAAGCACTTGAGGCTCCCATCAGATTTTCCCAGCAAATATTTGGAGATTGGAGCTGATTACATTTTTTGATTTTTGAGGAACAATCAAGGTAATACGATGTTGATTAATCATTTTTTTTTCTACTGAGGTTTCAGTCTCCAGTCCACATTTTGGAGATAAACTATACAAGCAATAGAAGGTTGTGGACTATGAATAAGGCCTACTTAGAAAAGTAGACACTCAATGGGAAAATTGATGATTTTTATGAAATCTGTGTAGTTTACAACTATTTTTAAGTCTGCAAAATTCAACCCTCAGAAGGTCACACTCCATGTAAAGAGTGAGTTAGTTATATTAAAAAAAAAAACAAAACTGAAAATAAAATAGTAAGGAAAAAATCCACCTATACTTTACCAAAATAAAATTAAATTATCAAGATCTTTCAGCTGACCTGAAGTGGTGTAAAACAGTTTGCTGTCTGAAGACTGGAACAGTGCTATCTAACTTTTCTCTGTGCAAAGGCTGCAATTTTGTGTTACAGAATCACAGAATCACTTAGGTTGGAAATGACCTTCAAGGTCATCAAGTCCAACCATTAACCTTACTCTACCAAGTCCGACACTAAGCCATATTCCCAAGCACCACATCTAGATGACTTTTAAACATATCCAAGGATGATGGATAAACCCATAGCAGTGGTGTTAATGGCTCTCTTAATGCCTTTTTTATTTTTTGAAACTAACTACAAAGGATTTGGATTGTGGTGAGTATTTTAAACAGCATGTTCATAGTTTTACACAAATGACAGCATTCACGGATAAAATAAGGCTCATGTCATAGCTGAAGTAAAAACTACATCTAAACTACAGATTTGAATAAAATTAAGGGATTAGTTTATCAAGTTTCATATCTTCACAGTCTTTTTCATAAAATTGCTGTTGATCAACAGTCATTCATGGCAAGCTTTTGAACAATAATAGCATTATTATGCCACTCACAAACATAACAGAATATTTATTAATTTGGAGTGGTAATGTGCACTAAATGCAAGAAACATAGACTTCATTCCTTTAAATGTATTTACTTAATGTTATTCTAGACCTTTAAGGGACTCTCTGAAACAGCTTTGTCATTGCCTCCTTGTATTTCTTGCTATTTATTTTTAAATTAAAATTAAAAATATTCCTTTGAGATGCAGGACTAAAACTTATGTTAATTTTCAGCTTTTCCATTTATTTTTCCTGTACTTTAAAGAAGGTTTCTCTCTAGCCTCTCACTTAAGCTCCTTATCTGCAGATGGTAATAAGACTTTTTTGTTTGTTTGTTTGTTTTTTCCCCTTTTCTTGTCTATTTGAGTTGAAAGCATTTCAAGGCCAGAATTCTGTCTTTTTGCAAATATTGCTTAGCCCAAAGATGCTTGATACTAGCTGATGTATGAGAAAGTGTTGTGAGACAGCTCACAATCACACCACTTTTGTTAATCATAGAATCATAGAATTGTAGTCATAGAAGCGCAGATTAATTTCAGTTGGAAAGGACTTTAAAGATCATCTAGATCCAACCCCCCTGCGATGGGCAGAGGCACCTCCCAGTAGAACAGGTTGCTCAAAGTGCCATCCAACCTGGCTCTGAACACTTCCGAGGAGAGAGCATCCATATCTTCCCTGGGCAACCTGTTCCAGTGTCTCACCACCCTCACACTAAAGAATTTCCATGGCTTTGTAAAAAGTCCCTACCCAGCTTTCATGTAGGCTCCCCTCACATACTGGAACGCCAGTATGAGGTGTCCCCAGAGTCTTCTCTTTTCTAGGCTGAGCAACCTCAAGTCTCCCAGCATCTCACAGGACAGGTGCTCCAGCCTTCTGGTCATCTTTGTGGCCCTCCTCTGGACTTGCTCCAATGTGTCCATGTCATTGTTACGCTGGCGGCTCCAGAGCTGGTCACAGTACTCCAGGTGGGGTCTCACGAGAGTGGACTGGAGGAGCAGAATCACCTCCCTTGACCTGCTGACTACGCATTTTTTGATGCAGCCCATGACAAGGTTGGCTTTCTGGGCTGCAAGCGAACATTGCCGGCCCGTGTTGAGCTTCTCATCAACCAAGAACCCCAGGTCCTTTTCCTCAGGGCTTTTCTCAGTTCATTCGTTGCCCAGTGGTATTTGAGTAACAATTTGGGATTATTTACCATATACTCTTTTATTTATTTATTTATTTATTTTCATGGAATTCAAAGCAGTTAATTGTACAAAGAGTAAATTCCTTGGAGAAAGTTGTGGGAGGCACTGGAGGGAAAGGCAGCATTAATTTCTTTTCTCTTGGCTCAGTTTTTTGCATTTAGGACTCAGCGTATGCAAAAGCACCTATTGAATCCTCTATAGTGGGTATCTACTAATCAATAGGCAATTGTGTTCTTGCTGAGTCCAAATGGAAATTTATGCCACAGAAAATGAAATGTCCTAGGCTAAAACTTGAAGCCCTTAGTTGTTCTCACATTTCTTTAATTACATCTCTAAATAACCCAGAGAGAATGCAGGATTTAACTTCCTACATTTCTCTTATTTTTAAGTTTATCTGGGAAGTTATTTCACCTTCTTACATAATATTGGCAGTCCTAACCATCTGCTGCAAATTCTGAAAATGTTAACCATTACATTAGCAATCTGGATAATTGGCCTTTAGTGACAGAATTCATCAGGTATTTCAAAATATAATAAAAATATAATAAATAATAAATCCTGTGTGCAGCATCAGTGTTTCTGAACCAATAATTTTCAACAGATTACAAAAAATAGAAGAAGTTGCAGAGGGATGAAACAAGTCAAAGTAGTCCTCCTCTGATCAGCCAGGGATTTAGAAGAAAGGTTTAAGCATTGCAGTCCATCTCTCCACCCTCCACCCTCTTCATAAAATCTCAAGCTAAAAAGTGGCAAGCCCTTGCTTTTCATGAGTTTCCTGTAGTTTCTCTGAGGGCTAGAAAGGGGTGTTTTTTTCTCAAAAAGAGGAAGCTTTTGAAAACCTTTTACTTGGGGTTTGATTTGACAATCTGAAAGTCTCTTCATGCTCCTTTGCAAAACAGCTGTACAGCTGTATGAGGAAAACAATTCTTCAGACCTTAGATGTTTCATCACGCTATTTCTTCAGGTATGTCAGAAAACTTCTGTTTTTCTTCTTCTATTAAGTTTCCTTCAGAGCTTAATAAAAAGGATATAGTTCTGGGTTTTTTTCTTTTTTACTTTCCCAAGTAGCATCTGGCAACTATTCCCTCCAAGTGTGAGACACAGGATTACAGAAGCTTTATTGTAGCAGACAAAACGTATAGGATAAGAGGAAAGAAAGTTTAAGTGACACATGAAGATGATGACTTTCAGCAGAGCCTGAAGCACCTCTGATTCCAGTGGCAGACAATGACCTGAATACATTAAGGCCATTAAAATGAGTGGGATAAAAGCACTTTTTGAAGTGAAGTGAAAGTGCTATCATCCCTACAGATGTGAACTGTTCCTGCACAAGTCCTGAGATCCATGTATCAGGAAGACAACATATAAATTATTTTGTTTATGTTTGCTGTTTATTAAATAAAATAAAATAATAAAAAAATAATAATAAATTATGAAAACATGAGTAAGTCTTTTGCATTGATGCAGGCCAGTCATTAGGACAATGCAAGAGCAGCAGCTCTCCAGCACGAATCTCCACTCTATATGGATGATCTTGCATATCTCTAGTGACTCTCCACAGGACAATATGTCTTTCTGGTATCTTCCCAGACCCTGCCTCAGGTACCTGTACACAGCTCATTTCCAGAGTATATGAAATATATTATGGAATATTATGAAAGCTTGCTTTTCAAACAAGCACATAATTAAATTTTGCATTCATACTGTTGAACCTGGCACCAGAGGAGTTAGCAGTTGCACATGCAAATAAAATGAACAGTTGTACATTTTAGTACAGCACCTGTCTTTGGCAAAGGTGTCTTTGCTATGCCAAGAAGAATTATTATAGATAAGCAGAGAGTATGTATGTAGTTTGGAACCTTTCTTTCTCTTCCCATCTGTCTCTAATATAAACATAAACACCTCCACTGCAATGTCTTAGTGCAGAAGTTTGTTACCACTCTTTGTCAGTTAACAGTCATGAATGACCCTAGCAAATACACCCAGAAACTCAGCTCTTTGTATCGAATTTAACACATTTTTCTCAGTTTGGGATTCATTGGTTGAAACATCTGCTCAAATGAAAGGTTGTTAACATTAAAAGGCTCTATGCAGCAATTACTTTCCTGTGTCATGAAACACGACATCCCACACACTCTAAAGTACTCAAGTGCACCCAGCTTTCCTGGGTAAGACAGAAAGTTTAACAAATCTAAATAACCCTCCCAGTCAAACATAATTTGCATGTCACTGACAAATGCAGTCTTACTTCTGTCATCATTGGAGTGTTTAGAGGTAAAACCTCTCTGCCTCCTCTGACCTCACTCCCCATGCAAGTTTTCCTCCATTTGCAGGGTCAAAGTTTAAACCATTTTGCAACCATAACACCAGACCATACTGCAGTACAAATTTGGTCCAGATCAGAGCACACTGTCATGTTTCTGCAAAATTACTCAAGTCCTGATAGAGAGTGGAAGCTGACTTTCTGCTCTTATGTCAGCTGTGGGAGGAAAGACAAGATTTGATTGGCTATAAGGTCTGTTCATATGAGGTGGACCTGGCAACATTGTTTTGTATGAAATAGTAGTACTTATAGGATATTTATTTATATTTGTTATATATATTATATGCATATTTTACATATATTACATATATAATATATTATATATGTATTTATATATATATAATATATATAGGGGTGCTATCTGAAATACAAATATATATGTGGTTTGCACACAAGCACAAAAATAATTGTGTTTGTATCATGATGACATGGAGGCAAGAACAGCTGGGAATGCCCAGAGCTGGGATTTCCTTTGATACCCCTTCAGTGTGAATTTATGGTCTCAGTCTCTGTATTAATACACCTTTAATAACCTCTGAAGAAGAAGTAATCTTTGACCAACTTTCCTCCTCAACTTGAAAAAAAATTATCTTCTGCCATGGCAATCTATCTGACTGTATTTTAGTACACTATAAATTCCTTAATCTCTGCTATTGAGTGGAGTGATTAAGAAAACTGTGTTAATTGCAAAGATGGAATCTTATAGATCACAATAAATACAAAGGACCTGGAGGTGTTGATAGATAGCCAGCTGAATATGAGCCAGCCATGCGCCCAAATGGTCAAGAAGGCCAACAACATCCTGGCCTGTGTCAGGAATAATGTGGATGGAAGGACTAGAGAAGTGATTGCCCCCCTGAACTTGGCACTGATGCAGCCACACCTCGAATATTGTGTTCAGTTTTGGGCCCCTTGCTACAAGAACATGGAGATGCTGGAGAGATTACAGAGAAAGACAACAAAGCTGCTGAAGGATCTGGAGAACAAGCCTTATGAGGAGACTCTGAGGGAACTAGGTTTATTCAATCCGGAGTAAAGAAGGCTGAGAGGACATCTTTTAGGTATTAGAAGAAACTTTTTCACTGACAGGGTAATTAAACACTGAAATAGGTTGCTCAGGGAGGTGGTTGAATGACCATCCCTGAAGGTGGTTGTAACACGTGTAGGAATGGTGCTTAGCAACATGGTTTAAGCATTGGACTTGGTAGAGGTAGGTTAGTGGTTGGTAGAGTTAGGTTATGGTTGGACTTGATGCTCTTAAAGGTCTTATCCAAATAGAACGATTCTATGATTCTGTGTGATTCTGTGATTTACATAGTAAATACAATTCTGTTTTTATATTGCAATGCAATTATAGGCATTTTAATACCAGCTTCCATTTCAGGATAACAATACATAATGGAATCAGACTGGAAATTAATCTATAGTGACATGGCTGTGCACCCACAATTTCCGCTGAGATTGGTAGGTAAGGGGGAGAAAAATGATATTGTTATAGCTGACAATGTTAACTAAAACATGTCTTAAGTAACTGTCTCATTAAACTTTTCCAATGTCATAGGCTGAGCAGAGATATGGCTATAATTGACAACAGCTGGAAACAGATGGAAACATCTGGTAAGGTGATGGAAAATAGAAAAGCCCAAAAATGTTATAGCTTCTCTGACATACCAGTACAGGGATATGTCAGTGGTAAATGAATGCCTCTTTTGATGATGATAAAAAAAACAACAAAACAAACAACAAACAAACAAACAGAAACAAAAAACTAAAACCATGGAAATGTGATAAAGGAAGTTATTTGGTTAACAATAAAGCAACCTGTAAACAGAATCTAGTTCTTTTAAAGCGTCTATGCATCAATATGACACATAGTCTTTATATCAATTACATTTTTTTTTCTTTTTTGCTTGTTCCTTGTTACTCTTCCTAACATGGTGTGAATTCCCACGCATCCTTACAGTCCTGAGAAAGCAAAACCTGACGTCAGCCACACACTGCTATCTCCAAGGGACTTAAGCAAAAGATGCTACCGGAAAGGAGGTGTACTGAAGGTTGGCTGACCACTGTCCAGGTCTGTCTGGAACTCAATTAATCTATGAGCCATTAAGTAAATAAAATCTAACACTGTTTCCCTGTTTCTCTGCAGTATCAGTATATTAGTGTATTCTGCTTAGGCTTTAAGCCATTAAAATAATAGAGTTAGCAGTACACACACACTCATAATTTTCAGGGAATTCAGCCTCATGTCCTGCTCTTCTCATTAGAAAGAAGAGAAATAATTCTTTTATTTTATTTTTTTTTCCTTCTCCTTTTCTTTTTTTTCCCCTCCTGTTTAATATTCCCTCATCCTTCCATCTGGAAACCTTCCCAGACTAGTCTCCCCTCTCCTTACCTGTGTTGCCCTGGGAAGCACCTCTCTGCCAGCTGGCTTCCCAGAGGGGCTGAGGCAGCCAGCTTTATTGCAGCAAGGCAATCTGAGCCACTCTCTTCTCTGGCCTGTGAGTGAACAGCAACAGCAGACCCTTCCTCATCACCTTTCTAGGCCACAAATGCATTTGGGACTTTTTGATCACCTAATGCACCATTTAGCCAGTGCAAGGGGTTTGCTTGGAAAGTGCTGAAAATTAACATTGGCAGTTAAGACACCAATTAATAGAACAGCATCTATTGTAGGTACTTAGCTGTCCTCTTACTTGTCCTCCAACAGTGCCTGACAATGTGGTGAAAAGAGACTCCAAAATTTGTTTGTGTTACTTGCTTAATGTGGTGAAACTGTAGTATTTTTAATTTTTATATTTTCTTTTCTGTTGAAATGCAAAAGATTAATCTGTGGAAAAATCCATATATTTTGATCTTACCAACTTGTCTTAATGAGGAAAGCAAGGTTTGGCTACTTCTTCCATCCCTTATGTTGCACACTTCTTTTCTTTGCTCTGCATTGCCTCTAGGGTGATGAGTAAATACTTTCCCTCTTCAGGCTTTGCCTATAGCTCACGTCATGCTCAGATTGCATTTCCATTGCTTCTGAATCTGCAGTCAAGCTGCTTCTTTTTTTTGCTGCTGAAAACCTTAACCTCTAACTTGACCAAACTGATGTGAGCAAGCTCTTCTGCCAGTTCCTCATGGAAAGTGCTGCTTCATGCAAACTAATATATTTGGATGGGCTGCCCTGGGCCTCTTTATGTCAAGTTTAGTGCAAGCATTCTACTCTTCTGGCCATTAAAAGCTTCTTCTTTTTCTGTTTGATTTACTGATTCCCTGAGGCTGCCACAATATTTCTGAATTTCCCCCCAAGACTTGGGTTCTGGTTTATGAGCTGTCAGATGACTGCTCAAGCATTAAAGAAGCCATAGCTTTGGATTATGTATTGATAATGGGTAGCTGAAAAGTAGCCTGTCTATAGCTACTTAAACATTTTAAAATAATATTTATATTTTTTAAGCAAAAGGTTTGCTTAAACAAAGAAAAAAAAAGGCAAGGAAAAAAAGCCTGATTGTCAATATGCAGGGACTCAGCAGTAATAATTAAAAGAGAGTTATACTATACAGTATAGTTAACCTCCAATCATACTTCCCTTCATTGTCTTCTCTGGGGTACTTCTGAGAAAGTTTGTTCCTTGCCTCTACCCCAATGTTTGGCTTCCTCTCACTGACTGTATAAAATGAAGTCAGATACCCGAAATACCAGCTGTAGCAAATATGAACAATCTTTTTTAAAAAAACAAGCAAACAAAAAGTATTAGACCCTTGAAAATTACTTGGTAAAGACAACAGTGTTGCTACTTGTCATTTTTCGATTTTGAACGTAGAGAATCGGAGTTTACAATGTTATTATGAAGAGAAAAAATCTGGGTGCACCAGAACTGAAGGCAGATGGCAAGACATAGGTGATTGCCAGCACATTCACAGTAAGGCTGTTCTTAATTCTTTCCATAGAAAAGTAAGGTTTTCTCATTGGGTCACTACAGCTTTATTATGTCTAGGGATGGTGGAATTGGTATTTTTCTTCTAAAATAGCCCAGTTAAAATTCTGTGCTGATACAAGCGTAACTAAGTATGCTCTGAAGGCATTAAGAAAGTTTCACAGTGACAGAGGAGGGAGTGGAAGTGGATATGGTTCAAGCAGGACTATTTGTAGTTTAATCTATAGTTGTCGAATTTGGTGTAAACCATTGTGACTCCTACTGGTAACCGATGTTTTACTTAAAAAGACATTTTGTTGTATGTACCGTATGTCCTCACAATTCTCCACATAGCATTTTCCAGATGATATTAACTTTAAAAAACTTCACATCCCTGTTTCAGAAACTCCAACAACCAAATGCAAAATCTTGAATTTATTTTTTTTATTTGTTTTCTGTAAATTCCCACAACTCATTGTTATATCTCACTAGAGCATTTTAAAGCATGTTATAACCATTTTGAGGTTTGTTGTTTGTTTGGTTTTTTTTACAGTTGAAATGTGTATTAGAACTTTAGCCTGTTGTTTCATGTTACTTTAATTTAGTGTCAATTTTAGAATTACTTGGAATTGCAAAACACATTAGAGGTTATAAACTGAGTTTCCCTTTTATAGCAGCTGATTTTCCTTCTGGAGAAGGGAACATCCAAAGGCAGTTTTATGCTTCTTTATTAAAAAAGACTTTCACTCTGTACACTGAATTGGTCACTGGTAGAAGTAAAGGCCAAATACACTGAATAGTAAACAGGCTGTTTATCTATGAAGTCCCATGAAATATTCTTGGCAGAGAGTCTGTAAGCTTTTCATCTATGTCTAATATTTTATTCATCTATGTGGGAAGGTCAAACCACATCTTGGAGAGTGTGGGTAATTTTGCTTCTCTAAAGGTACTGTTTCCATGCACAACTTTATCAGATCGTACTTTCTGTAGCTATTTCAGGTGTCCTCAGTATGCTGGACTGGATGCTTAAGTGATTAGCTCTCTGAAAAGCATGCATTTTTAGATTGTGTGGTGACTCTGTCTAAGAACAGGCACAGCAAACCACACTGAAGGCAATAGAAAGCCCCCATTGATTTCAGTGGGATTTGAGTTAGATTGGCTTGAAACAAATAATACCTTTAAGGCTTTAGGCAGGTTGATTTTATTTATTTTCCCCTTAATCTCCATGTGACTGAAAAATCCTTAAGGAATAAGCTAGCTTGTGTTGGCAGGTTGAGCTTGCACAAGCAAAACATGATACAGCACCAAAATATAATAGGAATGTTATTTGAAGTGGACACCTGCACACTAGTAGCTGGCTTGCAACCGAAAAGACATTCCACAGGTCAGCTCAACTCAACAACATTTAATTGGCATGATAAGCTATACATGTGTAACCAAAGGATTAAAGAGGCAGATTTTTAAGATACATGTTAGAAATAGATCTAATCTAATCTAATCATAAAGGAGTTATATACTTGAAAGAGGTTGTCTCTAATACACATTTAGCTACTACAGTCCACCCTTAAGCTGATACTAAGGTAATGGGAGGATTCTGTCTCTTTGTCTGTTTTTTATCCCAAATCATGTATTCCTGAATCCCTGCATTCCTG
>NW_009952404.1:1050689-1109790 GCF_000747805.2 Chaetura pelagica
CCTGCGCACAGTTACCGTCTGCTGCTGACTCGAGATGTCAAGTCTGGGAGTTTTTATCAGGGCCTGCCCTACAGCCTTGGTGGTACATGAACGTTATGGAGTGGAGATGATAGTGCTTTTGTGTATATTTGTATATATTTCTTTATTTTCCTTTTCATTGCTACTGTTTCATTAAAGATGTAGTTTATTTTCCAACATTTGAGAACATCTCTCTCTTATTCCCTATCTCTTCTCCATAGGGGGATGGAGGGGAATTATTAGAGAGAAATCTGTTATTCATTTATTTGCTAGCCCAGCATGAAATCATGACAAAGAAAGACTACTGAAAGTAGTATTCCTTATCTTCACACTTGCATTTATGTGATGCCTTCACCAAATATTTGTTCCTTCATTCTGCTTTTAAGATAGTTTGTCTTTGACAGAAACATTTCCTTTTCCTCATTTAAACAAACCCACTGTCTCCTGTAGTAGTTCAGAATCTGACTCCACTATGCTCTGTGTATATAAATAAGGGAAAAGGTAATTCCTACTCTTACAGATCAAAACTCTATAGGTTTAATGCCCTTGAAATACCTTCTGTTTCAACAATACAGATGAAAAATTAATTAGAAGGAAGCTGTGCTTCAATATGCTTTTTTTATTTCAGGTCATCTGAACCTGACAGACACTAGCCAGAACTGTCTAGGAAATTATTTTTCACCCGTGAATATTTTGAAGTTCTTTCTTTCTCTGTCCTTGGACAAAATCAAGAATATGAAGTCTACTTGGGTCTTTGTTTTTTCTTAGGAGGAAAAGAAAATAAACAGCTAAACACACTGAGAGAAAAACACCCCAAAAAAGCCGTACTTCACAACAGAGAGAAGACTGGCAGTCACATCTCTTTAACTTTTTGGTGAGTGCATGGAGCATCCTCCCCTCCAGGACCATGCTCTCAGAGTCCCTCCCACAGTTCAACACTCTTCTGACAGAACCCTTGTCTCTGCACCCCAGCAGTCAGAGCATATTCTTGAAATAGGGAAGACAGGGAGACACTGTGCAACAGAACAGATAATCCTTGCCCTAAAAAAAATATTCAGTTTAAAGAAACATTTATTTTTTTTTATTTATTTTTTTTTTTTCCAGCAAGGAAAGTAAAGATTCATTAAAAATACTTAATTAGTCTTACCCATGTCTTCTATTGCAGAACACACACTTCCTGGTTTATTTCTTCAGCTTTCCACATAGCAAAGTATCTACAGAGTCAGATCTCTGCATCTTATAAGCAAGAGATAATCTGTCTCACCAGACAGAGAAATAGAAGGCTGTGGTAGTGCTAGACACAGAATGACTGGATGAAATGAGTGCAAGTTTATAAATGCTGCATCAAACAAAGCAAAATACACAAGTACAGTAAGATACAATGATGTAAATCTGGAAACATTGAGACTTGAAAGGTACATCATAGGCTTTGAAAGTTACCTCCCAGACTGCTGGATGTGAAAGCTCCCTGCTTTATTAACATTCTGGTAACAACTCCTGCATCTGCCTTGGTAAGTACTGCAGAGAGAGGGCAGCTGCAATATTCTATTGTATGCTGCTAAAGGGAATGCTAATGAGGCTCCTGAAGCAGCCCTCTGAGTTCCAGCTGAGGATAATAAAAACACAAAACCTGTCCTGTAAATAAGAAAAAATAAAAATAAAAAAATTAACTGAGTACTGACTTTACAATCTCCTATTATGAATTCTCAAAATATTGTTTCCCAGGGTGTTTAATCCATCTGACGTCTAGTTCAGCTTCTGAAGTACTGGTTCTATTGGAAGACTCAACGTATGTGGGTGGTAGAAGAAAACAAACAAGCCACTTATCACCAACTATGTTGATAAAAATATGTTGGAAATTTCCTTCTTGCAGCAAGTTGTATTTAGTTTTCTCCAGAAACAAACTAAGATTTAGAAGCCACAGAGCCATGCTTATAGCCCCCTGTTGCTGCTCTCATGTCATTATTCCACAGACAAAGGTATAATTTTCTGACTTATTTGAAAAAAAGCTTCTCCTGACCTATATAAACATTACAGCAACATCTGTTCACCGGAAGAGATCCTAAACAATAGTTTCAGGGAGAGTTTCTTGATCTTCAAAGGCTGTTCAGCCCTGATTCTATTCCTCATCTCCCACCACTAGAGAGAGCCCAATGTGGAGAAGGGCTGAGGAAGCACAATGAGTTCAACCTGCCCTCCAAGTCTCCATTGCTGGAGTTTCCCTTGCTGTCAGTGTGCTTCCCCAAGAATAGCAATGATAGATAGGTCTCCAGCTACCATTCCTGGGGAAGTGCTAAGAAAAACTAAATTAATAAATAGGAGAAAGACACTTGGTAGAAGTATGAACACTAAATCTGTGACTAACATGAATCCTGAAGTGGCTAAACTCCAAAAGCATGTTCATTGGTCTGCTAATGGGTATCTTTTCCCATTTTCTTTTGTAGATGTTGTACCTGGGAACCATTAAAAATGCCATCATCAAAAGCTTTCACTCATCTCCATTGATTTCACTTTTACTATCCTCAGCAGCCTGTGGATCAGTGTTTCTCTTGCTCTGATTCAAGGACCCAGTTGAAAATTTGAAGTAATTTGACCCTTTTTATCTGGCCAGTAAAGCCACTCACTGAACTACCAGAATGCCAACCAGATCCTGCTTAAAAATATCCAGTGTGCTTTGACCTACTCTGAAAAATAAGTTTTTGACTAGAAGATTTTTGTACTTGGATGTTTGGTTAGATGTCTGGCATTCCTACCCTGGAAATCCCAGATCACATTCTCCTTCATTTATATTACTATAATTCCATTATCTTGATGGTTTACACTACTGCAGCTAAGTGAGGGACAATAAAGCTGCTAGAGATACCTATGCAATCTCTATTTACCTATAAATCACTTTGTGAATTGACAGAGCTATCACCATAGTAATGATTTCCAATTACTCAAAAACCTTTGTCACAGAGAAAATGTTTGCATCTGTAGTGCTTTAATAATAGCTCAAGAATCCTGTTTGCCTTCTGAGGGTGTTTTTGCAGTTTAAAGTTGTAATATGTTATCCAGAAAGACAGAAATATATGATGACTGTGACCTCGGAGATCAAGAAAAATGAAGTGAATTTTTGAGAATATCAGGATGTAAGAAGGCATCCTGATCACCCCCTTTAAGTCATGTTGGAAAAAGAAAGGATTTGGGCATGGGCTATGATTTCTTCCAGCATCTCTGAATCTTCAGATGGCTGTAGCTTTTGGGGAGAGTTCCACGAGATATGGGACTCTAATGAATGGATAATCAGTGACAGCAGAGACAGGTGGATAACTTGTGCCATTTGTCCAGAACAAGTCCTCTTCAACTGCATTCCTCTTCCCAAAACATTATAGGAAATGTTTAGATCTTACAGTATGTGTCAAAAACATGTTAGATGGATAAAAGGGTAAGTCCTGATCATTGTGCCAGTACTGCCATTATTCTCATCTTTCCAGAGGTGTCATGAACTGAACTGATCTGCTTACTGAGTCTTGACAGAGCCCTCCAGGGTATTGCGAATACAGTCACAATGAAACATCATGTGTAGAACGATAGCAGTATCTGCCTCACACAGGATATATTTCATTGCCTTCACACTCACTACAGGAAAGTTTTTGACAGGGAAGTGTCACAGGCAGTCAGTGCTTACC
The DNA here is from genome assembly GCF_000747805.2 of Chaetura pelagica. Classification (NCBI taxonomy): domain Eukaryota; kingdom Metazoa; phylum Chordata; class Aves; order Apodiformes; family Apodidae; genus Chaetura; species Chaetura pelagica. The sequence continues at coordinate 1,054,379 of NW_009952404.1, forward strand.
CTACAAGGTCATGAAGCAGGGCCCCTACCACAGTACTTGCTGGCCATGCACCAACATTTCTGCAGCTTCTTGTATAGTGTCCTAGTCACAGATTCCTCAACACAAGTAGGATGTACACTTTCGTAATTTGTACTATCATAATATTTAACAGATTATCCAGTGGGTGGTCACACTGTGGGCTCTGAATCTGGAGTGAGGACCAATCCACAGCATCCAAGGGACAGGATAAAAACATCAAATCTTTACAAAAAAAGGCACCTGAATAAATAAACTATTTCCTAGCTCTCTCCATACGAACACTAGTGCAGGACAAAAGTATAACAAACAAAAATGGAAGAAGGCCCACAACATTTTGGAGGCAGGAAATTATTGCACTTAAGGAGATCATCAGGATGGCTGTATGTATGTATTACCACGAGAAGAGAAGGAAATTGAGACATCTCACACACCTGTGTAGATGCTGGCCTCTTCCCATCACAGGCACAGCAATAGTTAGTTGCACTATCAGCAGAGCTGAGATCAGCCTGTAGCTCCATCAGACCTCTAGTCTAACCACAAGAGAGATTATTGTTCAGCATTACAACCCCGCTATCCTACAAACAAGACAAAACTTCAGGGTTGACTTTTCCCTTCCAAAGTCCTCCTCCTCTGACCAGCACTAGCAACTTCTGCAGGAAGCAAGGATAACCAATGCTTCTCCTACTATGACCCTGTGCAAACCTTCCATGGCTGTTTAGCCTCTCAGTGCTTCTCAACCACTGAACTTAATTGAGAAGTTATTGAAGGGCCCTCAAGAGTGCCTGGTCCTCTGGCAGACCAGGATATTGACAGAATTTCCTCCTGTTGATGCACAGGTTGTACAGTGCTCAGTAGTAACTGGTGATCAGGATGGAGTTCTCTATCGTGGAAGACAAATATGACAACTTCAATGATTTCCAAACTTCACCTCAGAATTGGAAGCCCGCACTGATGATTGCAAGCATTCTTGTCTTCAGCCTAGATGATATGGTTTTGTACCACTGAGATCCAAAGTACCCTTAGGATACACCATCCCAAATCTGCCCCAGTGTTTGATCCTAATATGACCACATTCCACCCACCTCCAAAACATTAAAACTGTTTAATCTTATAACAAGACACCACAGTTTAAAGGTTAAGAAGTTTTCTGAGGACATAGCTGCTGAATAAGGACTGGAAGAGCCAAAGGGGAGGAAACTAACAGCCTGCAGGGTGTGCTCCTCATCCTGTTTGCCTCTCTCAAGATCTCCATCTGAACACGTGTTCATGCACTCAGGAAGACTAATTATGCATTGGTCATAGACCTTATGCTCTAGTAAAAGATTATATTCATTATGTGAGTTTTATTAACTTAGAGGATGTTAATTTTATACTCACCTTCAAAACTACCGGCAAACAGCCTGTCCCAGGTGGCTCTGTGCCAGGCCCAGCAGGTTGTTGGATTTATTGCCCACAATCAAAACTTTTGTCCAAATTTATCACACCTCACTGTGACCATTAGCACTCCTGATTACCTCTTCATCTTCAACGGTGTGAAACATGAGTTTGATGTATAAGAGCTACTCAAGCAAGGACATTTCTTCTCCAACAGTAATGCTGAAAGATACATAACCAATTGGAAATATCCCATCAGGTTTTTAAGATGCAAAAACTTTGTGGCAAGACTTTCACCGAGGTCTCTGAATTCCATTTTAAGAATATAGAGGGGTTTTTGGTTGTGTTTTGTTGTTGTTGTTGTTGTTTTTGTTGTGTTTTTGTTTGTTTGTTTGTTTTTTTGTTGTTTTCTTCTGGCTATTACACTTCGTCTAGTAGCATGGTTTAAGCACTGGACTTGGTAGACTTATATTAATGTTTAGTAGATTTAGGTTATGGGTGGACTCAATGATCTTAAAGGTCTTTTCCAACAAGAATGATTCTGTGATAAAGGTGAGCCTATATTGTGCTCTTAACTTAGGTTTTGCCTCAGCAAATAGAGTTAGTGTTATCTAGCTTCCAGAATGAGAAAAAGAAAAGAAAGATCTATCAGTTTTTTGCACTTTCCAGCTGAAATGCATGAACCAGTTTCAATAGGTTTGTGAAGTATGGACTTTTTCAGTCAGATCTAGGACAATCATCTTAAATAGTGAACAATAAAGGTAGCAGAAGCTTATGTATTCTTCAATCAAAAATCTCTTCCCACACAATCCCTTCTGCTTTGAGAAACCTATCCAGAAACATTCACAAAGCTCCTCTACAATTATCCATTAGCTCTTAGGTACACAACAGCAAGGAAGAGTCTGACTCTGCTATATTGAGGCTACAGTTTATCCCAGTGAAACTAAGCTGTTGCAGGTTTTCCTTATATTTCCTTGTCTGCCTAAGTTCACCTGTTGTCTCCTACTGCATGCTGCAGAACTGCTTGGAGTAAAGAATAAGGTTTTTTTGTCCTGTATTTAGACAACACCAAGCAAAAAATCATACTAAGCCATAGCTATGTATCAAATTTTAACAGTAACAATGAAGATTTCTTTAAAGCATGTTGCACAATAAAATTAATTCTTTTATTGAACGTCTTTTCTCCTCCAGAGGACTCCTGTTACAGTAGACAGCAAAATTCATGGAACATACCCTGAAGGACTAAGAAGCTTCTGCTTCTCTGCCTGGCATTGATGGTAAGTAAGCCATTTCTGAAGAACCCTACAGGATTTGTGCTTGGATATTTTTGTTCTTGAGGGATGACACTCATTGCAAATCTATCCAGGAAAAAGTGGCTGGAGAATTATGCACGTTCAGAAGGCCTTAGGCCTGATGGTGCCAAGGCAGCAGATCATCCCAGTCACCTCACCTCAAACAACTTGACCTTCTGCCTGGAACACCAAATGATGGGTGGGCACTGAACTAACTGTGAGCACAACTACTTGCAGGCACAGTGATCATAAAAGTAAGGCTACCAAGACAGCAAATTTCCCACCACTTCACATTAAATGATATTCGCCACATTAGGCAGTGCCAACACAGTCAATACCAGCCTGGTAAATGCACTTCTGGTAAGAAAAATAAAACATAGGAAATATCACAACATGACCTCTGATAAAGTTTGGTTCCTTCACTCTGCCAACTATAACTGCTTGTTATTCTCTTTGAGCTGAAGGATTCCTTGTCTCACTCCCACAATAGTGAGGACCACAGGTCAAAAAAATAGTTGTTTGAGAGCAGTATTTCAACCAAACCTGGTGAAGAAAAAGAAGACACAAAATCATCTTATTATGATACTGTAAAAACCAGAGATACTATAGAAAGCAAACCACATAGAATGGAAACATGACAGAATAGGCTTCATCTCCACTGGGCATCAAAAAATAAAATTACTAAACATGGTGTAATAGAAATTCAGTTGCAATGACCCTTGCAGAATTTGTTTCACTATCTGTTTACAGGGAAATCCTTGCACAACTTTCCTCTGTACATTTTACCTTCAGAATCCTGAATTATTTTATTGTCATTCTAGACACCTCTTTTGCTTTTGCTTCATTACATCTTTCCTAGCCTGACGATTTCCTAAGTACATGCCTTCTCCATAGTTATAAATAGTCACACAGAGGAGGGCTGTAATGGCCATTGCCCTGTCAGATGGAATAAAGATTACATCTGAGGGATAAGGAAGAGGTTCAAACAGCAAAATTGTAGTAATGAGTCCATCCAGTAGCCTGCATTGTCTTAGTTCACTTGCTGCTTGAATCCTAACAGCCACCAGACCACCTGTTTTCTGCCACTGCAGCTCAGCTGTTGTTCACAAATTTCAGATGTTTGTGCCAATAATTAAATTGTACCAGCAAAGCACAATTAAATTTAGTTATTGCAGAAAGGAGCTAAAATAATTGATCAGATCTGAGTGGATCATCAACGTGTCGTTGAATATAATGAAAATGAGAACTGGTTCAGGAGGAGGAAGAGGAGACATCAATTAAAAAAATATATCTATACTGGAGTTTCAAAAGCCTTTAACATTGATTTGACACAGGGCCTGGCTGGCAAAAAGCATGGAAAGATAATTAAAGAGGCCTTTTTTTTGTTTGTTTGTTTTTTGTTTTGTTTTGTTTTTCCCTTTGGTAGAATACAATAACAGAGCTGCAAGTGGAATTAAATAGGATGTAATCACTCTAGAGAGCTATAAAGGGTTATGAGAAGCTGTTGATGCTACTGCTTTTGTTTGGTCTCCTTTCCTATCTTCATTTGCATTTTTAAGTTTGAATATTTGCTCTTAATGTAGGATTGGAGTTGGAATTCCTTCTGCCCCTTCAAGCTGTTCTTTCCATAGACTCATCATTGCTCCTTTTGCTGAACATTATTTAGGTAGCCAGGTTCCTCACAGTTGGATCCTGTTCAGGAAGGGGTGGTAACATGGGCTGGCTTAGATTAACTGTTTGCAAAATCTCCACCATAAATAAGGTAACTGTCCTATTTCTGAATAAAAAATGTATCGCTTCTGAGTCATTCCATTCCTGTGGAGACTACAGATAACATGGATGCACTTCTTCCATCTTCCTGCAAGTAAGCCTTACTCCTTGCCCTTAATTTTCAGACCTATGTGTCTTACTTTGGATGCCCCAGGCAGGATTTACTTAGCAAGAAAAAATTAGTTACATGATATATGGTCATAAGAACTTCATTGTAGATCAGATCAAAGAAGGTTTTCCTGTCTCCTTGCAGCAATCCTTCTGCCTGTGTCTATGAAGCACTTTCAAAATTGCAGCTGTACAACTACCAAGCCTAGGCTTTTTTCAGTGTGACATGTGCAAAACAGTCAAGTCACATAATAAAGAGGTGAAATAATTCAACCGCTATAAGAACTGAAAGCAGTCCTTCCTTCCTTCCTTCCTTCCTTCCGTCCTTCCTTCCTTCCTGCCTGCCTTCCTGCCTACCTTCCTACCTTCCTTCCTTCCTTCCTCCCTCCCTCCTTCCCTCCCTCCTTTCTTCCCTCCCTTCCTCCCTCCCTTCCTTCCTTCCTCCCTCCCTCCTTCCCTCCCTCCTTTCTTCCCTCCCTTCCTCCCTCCCTTCCTTCCTTCCTCCCTCCCTCCTTCCCTCCCTCCTTTCTTCCCTCCCTTCCTCCCTCCCTTCCTTCCTTCCTCCCTCCCTCCTTCCCTCCCTCCTTTCTTCCCTCCCTTCCTCCCTCCCTTCCTTCCTTCCTCCCTCCCTCCTTCCCTCCCTCCTTTCTTCCCTCCCTTCCTCCCTCCCTTCCTTCCTTCCTCCCTCCCTCCTTCCCTCCCTCCTTTCTTCCCTCCCTTCCTCCCTCCCTTCCTTCCTTCCTCCCTCCCTCCTTCCCTCCCTCCTTTCTTCCCTCCCTTCCTCCCTCCCTTCCTTCCTTCCTCCCTCCCTCCTTCCCTCCCTCCTTTCTTCCCTCCCTTCCTCCCTCCCTTCCTTCCTTCCTCCCTCCCTCCTTCCCTCCCTCCTTTCTTCCCTCCCTTCCTCCCTCCCTTCCTTCCTTCCTCCCTCCCTCCTTCCCTCCCTCCTTTCTTCCCTCCCTTCCTCCCTCCCTTCCTCCCTTCCTCCCTCTCTCTGTCCCTCCCTCCGTCCCTCCCTCCCTTCGCTCTTGAATAAATGGTTTTACCCCTGTTTTTGCACAATTGTTAGACCTCTTCTGCTCTAATTCAACCTGCTAATCCCGAAGAAACCTCTACAGGCTCAAGGGTTTTGCTTGTTTGTTAGTTGGCAAGTGTGTTTTTCTCTTCAACTTCTTTGAGTTGAAGTAGCTCACAGAGGGGTCCAACAAGTGCTAAGATCCCAGGAGTTAAGCGATGGAGAAGAGAGACAGTACAATGCAGGGGGTGGAGTAGAACCTTCTCTTTTTAGCAGCAGATTACTGTTCCCTTTGTACAGAGACAGCAGGCAACATGTCCTGAAGTCTCTATGACACTTATTTCTGTCAACCTTGTTGCAAATAAAATATTTTTGTGTGCATGTGCTTGAAGAGCTTGACTGAAGGGGCAGCAAATACCTGACAAGATACTTACTTTGTTATATTCAGTCTGCAACTTTTTTCCCCAAATGTATCTTTCACCATTTGTGATGACATTGACTTTTTTTAATTGAGTTTTGAGACAGAGCTTTCCAAAGACCTATAGATATCATAGCCATTTCATTATACTTATGAGGTGTAGACATACAATGGGACCACTGAGAGTAATGTTGTGATTTGCTCAACATTCTGAACATCCTATGAATCCTTCTCCAGTGTATTGAGATGTTCTTCTTAGCAGCAGTTCCATGCATTCTCACCACTGTCATGCTCTGACTCCTTTTCTGGAAGGAATTTAGAGAAGGCTGACTTCTAAATTATTAATTCATACTTCTAGAAAAATAGTAAACCCTAAAAAATATCATATGAATCACTTAAGCCTTGTTTATATCCTAGTTTAAGAATCTAAGTGAAGTCTAAGCCATTCATTGGCATTTTCTGGGTTGTTATTGTAGGGTAACAGTCAAGGAAGAAAGGTCTGTATTCTTGCTAAAAGTACTGTGATCAGGCTAGGAAAAAAAACAACAAACAACAAAGCAGTTCTGTCCTCTCAGAATACCTTTGATTGGCACATTATTATTTCTGACTCCACTGATTACTGGAAACCAGCTATCCAAAGACTCAGAGTACTCATTCTCTATACAAGACAGTACTCAAAAACCTTTTAGTGCTATACCAAGCACACAGGTTAGCTAGTGTATGTGTGCTAGATCCAGGTACTCACCAGACCCATAATAGCTTTCTTTTCTAAAAATGATGATTTACATCATTTAGAGGCAAATGAAAATCAATATATTGCTACCACTTATGTTGGACCTAGTAATGAGAAGACTTCCATATCTTGATCAGAGATGTAGGTGGTCTACAACCTCAGAGCTGGGGTCCAAAAGCCTTCTGGGAACCACTTTCTTCCATTTTTTTTTTTTTTTTTTTTTTTTTTTTTTCCCATTGGCTTCAGGAAGCAGTCAGGAAGCCAAACAGTTTTTAAGAAGCACTGCAAAACTCATAGCTCTTGCCAGATTGCTGCCTGTAGGTATGGAAATTTGAGGTAGTTGTTACTCTTATGTCTAGTTTTTTTCATATTAGCAGTGTAGTTAAAAATACATATATCCTGTGGTGCACATTTAGGTAATTTAAAAGAAAAGCAATTCAAATCCAGTTGTTGTTTTGCAAGGCAAACATTCCCTGACATCTGCCTGGTGGATACATTTGGACCTGTATACTGCCCAAAACATTTCCCTGTACATGCACGAATACTGCATCACATGCCCACTGCATCAAGTTGGCTTAAAAAAATAGCAGAAAAATTACCTGAACTGTTACACTGACCTTCTTTCTTCTCTTTGTTAGATAAAAATCAACTGTGGTATTGCTACTGTCTTCATTACCCTACAAGTCAGAAACAAGCTGCATATAACTGTTACACTTTGTTGGAAAACAAAACTAATTGGCCATAAAATGGACAATTGCAGCATGAGTGGAGAAGAGAGAACATTGGGAGACAGATCTTCAAGACAATAACATGCTTTGGAAATTTATTTTACCAGAGTATGACTACAGTTTTTAGCAAAATCGCTTGACAAATGGATGGCCCAGCAATTACTGTTTTACCATTAGAGCTGAAGTCTCATTAAAGTCAAACTCTCTGACAAAACAAAGAAGCATTTTCATGCAGATTCTGTGTACTTGTCAGAGGGAATTCTGCAGCTCAGTTGGAATTTGGCTCTTTTGTTCTCTTTCATCTTCTTGCAGCATATTTTGGCATGATTCCTTGTCTTACATCTATATTGGTCTGAGAAGAACAAATGAGTGATCTCTGAAACCTCTGGAGAAAAACAAATATGTTGGTTGTTTAGTCTTGGGGGTGTTTTTCTGCATTAAAATTTGGCAACCTCAAGAGAATATTTTATTAACAATTTCCTAAATAGTAGTAGAGTTTTAATACTTGATCAAAATCAGGCTTAATTTGAAGTCTGTTGGCTTCAATAGTAATTACTTTTACAAGCTAAGTGAGCACCAAACTAACCCCCAGACCAGCTGTTGAAGAAATTTCTTTACTTTAAGTATTTGCTCAGGTAAATAAATTAACTTTTAAATGCTTCTCAAGTTGTTCTTTTGCACAGTAGTGACCTCATAATGAATTTAGGAGTAAGGCTGAAATGGAGGAAGAAGCATAAGAATATCTTTGCTTCACTGCTTCTGTAAAAATAAAGTGTCATGAAGCTTCAGGCTCAGTGGTGTGAAGACATGACGAAAATATTCACCAGTGTTCAGATATAACCACATCAGCATAGAACCAAGGCCAATAGAAATATGCAACAGTCAGTGTTAGAAGACCAAAAAAAAAAAGTTGTAGAAGCCATGAGTAGTGTGGTCAAGGTTCATGGGTTGGAAAACAAACCTGCACAACTTCGAACATCCCCTGGTTTTACATGAGCAGAATCAAGAATCACTTCTCCTCCTTGGAAGTGTTCAAGGCCAGGTTGGATGGGACTTTGAGCAACCTGGTCTTATGGGAGGTGTCTGTGCACATGCAAGGGGGTTGGAACTAGATGAACTTTCAGGTGCCTTCCAACCCAAAATATTCTATCATTCTATGATCTGAAGTGTTGAACAAATCAGCCTAAGGATATCAGTCATATTTGTGACTGCAAGTCCCACTAGCAGAGCTAGATTTTTATGTTCAACATGTGTTGCCCTTTAAAGTGCAGATGCTAAAAAGGGAGCAACTTCTAAAGTGCAGAGTATCCAGACTATATGTTTACTGTCTGCTAGGCAGCTTATTATCATAAGGACAGCACTAGGAGGTGCAGCGTAGAGACACAGCAGGCATAGCACGGGAAGTTGAAGAGCCACACCAGATGACTGGCCCTTCTCTGAGAGGAATTGCCCTTTTGGACCTACTGCTATGTACACTACACCTGGAGTTAGTAAACAAGTTATGTCTGCAGATAGACTATTGCTTTTTTTTTTTTCCTTGCTTTTTTTTTCTTTCTTTTTTTTTTTTTTTCCCCTGTAGAATTCCAAGGTTCTTTGATTTAAAAATAGAGCCTTCCCCACATTTTTCTGCTTCTTGACAGCAAGCAAAATGCTATCCACTGTCTTATACTTGTCATACATAAACCACCAGTTTATATGCCCTCTTTTCCCAGAGATATCCCTGAGCCTTTGATTGATCTCAAGCACTGGCTACAAAATGCTTGTCTTGTTAAAGTGCTTCCAGACCTTTTGTTTGTCTCCCTCATCTCCTCCCTCCACTCATTTAGCATCAGCTTCCTCTCTATCCCTCAGCACAATCTCTTGCCATCTGCAACAGCTTTCCAATATCTCTCTGCCTCATCAACTCTCCATCTCTCTTCAGATCTCATCTGCAAACATCCCTTCATTCCCTTGGCTGCACCTCTTAATTTCTTTTACTCTCTGCTCTATATTATTGGTCTTTATTTGTCTTTAATATGTTCTTTAGGCAGCATATCTCTACTACTGTTTTATCTGTAATGTATACACTAAATATTCATGGTCTTGTATTAGTTAAACTTGTAAAGCATTTTAGGATACAGTTCAAATGAAAGGAGCTATGAAAAATAAAGTTGCATTGCATTATTGATAGACCAAGCTTGTTCTATAGCTATCTCTTTTCTTTCTCTTTCCTTTAGTATCCCCCTAAGAGAAATCACTTCTCAAAATATGCAAAAGTATCCATATGCCCACACACTTGTACAGTTTCTGATTTCAGCTCAGTTGTGAAGAATCCAAATTTCAACAACTCCACTTCTAGGAAGCAGAAACAAGTATCCTGGGAAGGGTACTGGGATGATGTCTGGTTGTGCAGGGTTGGGATCAGGAAGGCCAAGGTGTGGCTGGAGCTGAATTTGGCAAGGGGTATAAGGAACAATAAGAAGAGCTTCTCTAAGTGTGGCAGCCAGAAAAGGAAGGTAAAAGAAAGCATACCTTCCATGAAGAACACTACTAGCAAGCTGGTAACAACGGACAAGGAGAAAGTTGAGGTACTCAACACATTTTTGCTTCAGTCTTCATTGGCAACATTTCTTCCCACACCTCTCAAGTAGATCATAGAATCATAGGGGTTGGAAGGGACCTCCAAAGATCATAAAGTCTAATTTCCTGCAGTAGGAACGCCTAAGGAAGATCACACAGGAATTCGTCCAGAAGGGTTTTGAAAGTCTCCAGAGAAGGAGACTCCACAACCTCCCTGAACAGCCTATTCGAGTGCTCCGTCACCCTCAGAGTAATTTTTTCTCATATTGAGGTGGAACTTCCCGTGTTGTAGCTTGGTGCCATTTCCCCTCGTCCTATCACAGGGCACCACTGAAAAGAGATTGACCCATTCTTGACATTCACCCTTCAGATATTTATAGACATTAGTAAGGTCCCTCTTAGTCTTCTCTTCTCAAGACTAAACAGCCCCAGGTCTCTTAGCCTCTCTTCGTATGAAAGATGTTACAGTCCCTTAATCATCCTCGCAGATTGCTGTTGGACTCTTTCCAGTATATGCCTAACCTTCTTGAACTGGGGAGCCCAGAACTGGACACAATACTCCTGATGTGGTCTTACTAGGGCAGAGTAGAGAGGGAGAATAACCTCCCTTGACTTCCTGGCCACACTGGTCTTACTACATCCCAAGATATTATTGGCTCTCTTGGCCACAAGGGCACATTGTTGTCCCATGAATAACTTGTTGTCCACCAGGGCCCCAAAGTCTTTTTCCATGGGGCTGCTTTCTAGCAGGTCAACCCCTAATCTATATCAGTGCTTGGTGTTTTTTCTCCCCTGGTGCAGGACTCTACACTTATTCTCATTGAACCTCATTAAGTTCATCTTTGCCCAGCTTTCCAGTCTGTCTAGATCTCACTGAATGGCTGCACAGCCTTCAGGTGTACCAGCCAATTCTCCCAGCTTTGTATCATCAGCAAACTTGCTGAGGATACAATCTATCCCCTCATCCAGGTCATTGATGAAGATGTTGAATAAGATTGGGCCCAGTGTTGACCTCTGGGGAACACCACTAGTCACAGGTCTCCAGCTGGACTCTGCAACATTGATCACAACCCTCTGGGCTCTATTGTTTAGTTAGTTCTCGATCCATCTCATTGTCTACTCTCTTAACTCACACTTCCTGAGCTTATCCACAAGGATGTTATTGGAGACAATAACTGGAGTCAAGGAATACATATATCCACTATTCTCCCTGCATATACCCATTCTGTCACATTATCATGGAAGGCTATCAAATTAGTCAGACATGATTGGTGAACCCACGCTGGCTACTTCTGATAACCTTCTTTTCTTTCATGTGCTTTGAGATGAGCTCCAGAATGGGTAGCTCCATCATCTTTCCAGGGATGGAGGTGAGATTAACCGGTCTGTAGTCACCTGGGTCCTGTTTCTTGCCCTTCTTGAAGGCTGGAATTACATTAGTTTTCCTCCAGTCCTCAGGTACCTCTCCCATTTACCAGGACTTTAAAAAGACAATGGAGAGTGGTTTATCAATGTCTTCTGCCAGCTCCTTCAGCACACATGGGTGCATCCAATCAGGGTCCATGGATTTGAAGACATCCATTTTCCTTAACTGATCTTTAACCTAATCTTCTTCAAGCAAGGTGAAGTCTTCCTCACTCCTGAGTTCTTCTGTGGTCTGGAAGGTTTGGGAATCCTGAGGGTCAGCCTTCGCAGTAAAGAACAAGGCAAAGAAGGCATTAAGTAACTCTGTGTCCTTCATTACCAGGGCACCCACTTTATTCAGCAGTGGGCCCACATTTCCTCTGGTCTTCCTTTTACTTCCAATATACTTGAAGAAGCCTTTCTTGTTCTTGTTGTCCCTGACTTCCCTTGCCAGTTTTAATTCTAAGGAGGCCTTAGCTTTACCTGTTGCATCTCTACACTCTCTGACCACATTCTTGTGTTGTTCCCAAGTGGTCAACCCCTTCTTCTTTCTTTCTTCCACTTAAGTTTGGACCACAAAGAATGGATTGTGGGAGCAAAGTCCCTCCCGTTGTAACAGAAAATGGGTTTTGTGATCACCTGAGGAACCTGAACATGCTTAAGTCTATGTGACCTAATGAGATGCATCCCAGAGTCCTGAGGGAAATGGCTGACATAGGTGCCAAGCCACTCTCTATTATATTTGAAAAGTCATGGCAGTCAGGTGAAGTTCTTGGTGACTGGGAAAAGGGAAACATTGCATCCATTTTTAAAAAAGGTAGAAAGGAGGACCCTGGGAATGACTGACCTGTCAGCCTTACCTCTGTGCCTGGGGAGATCATGGAACAGATCCTCCTAGAAGCTCTGATAAGGTGCAGGGAGGACAGGGAGGTAAATTGAAACACCCAGTGTTTCTTCATGAAGGGCAAGTCTTACCAACTTCAAGGCCTTTTATGATGCAGTGACTACATCAGTGGACAAAGAAAGACCTATGGATGTCATGTGTCTGGGCTTCTGTAAGGCCTTTGATATGGTCACCCACAATATCCTTCTCTCTAAATTGGAGAGGTATAGATGTGATAGGTGGACTGTTCAGTGACTGAGGAATTGGTTGGATGGCCACATCCAGAGGGAAGTGTTCAAAGGCTCAATATCTGGATGGACATCAGTGATGAGTGGTGTTCCTCAAGGGTCCATATTTGGACAGGTACTGTTTAATATCTTCCTCAGTCACATAGGTAGTGGGATCAAGTGCACCCTCAGAAAGTTAGCAGCTGACACCAAACTGAATGATGTGATTGAAAACCCATAAATCCAACCATATCCTGCCCTGCATCAAAAGAAGTATGGTCAGTCAGGTGAGGTGACTCTGCCCCTCTATTCTGCACCTCCTATCTGATTACTTCACATAGCTAAATTGGAAAGCAATCATGTCCAGACTACCTAAAAGAAAGGATTAAAATTTGAAACAGAGGCCACCAAAAGAAAATTGAAAAAACAATGCAATTCTCAGGGCTTTATGGACTCGAAGCATCAAAGCACCTATCACAGAATCACAGAATCACCAACACCAATATATAGTCACATTCTACAGCACAGAGAAAGAAGAAAGCAGCAGGAAACTCTGACAATAAGATCTGTTAACTTGCAGAATCATCAGCATCACAGACCTAATGTGAATAAGGTAGCAGATTAGGCTACACAAATAAGCACTAAGGAAAGGTAAGGACTACAAATCTCTTACTCCTTCCTGAGGGTCTTATTTGGGGAGCACGGTGGAGGTGCTGATGCCTCCAGAGCACAATAGTCACCTGACAGATTTAATGTTGAGAGTATTGACTAAAAACTTTACAATCACATTGTAGCCCACAGCAATGCCAGGTCTTTAATAAGAATTGACAAAGAGTCTTACAGAAAGGGAGAATGTATCAAGTGGGAATGAAACTTGGGAATTAATCTTGTCCTTCTGGTCATCTGAACAATTCAGTTGAATAATTACAAAGCAACAGCAAAGGCAGTCAGGCAGAATAATTAAAAAATATATCTTAAATTCATTCCTTTAATTCCCCTTCCAATTCTTTCTTCACAAATTTCATAAATATGAATATAAGCCATCAATTAGAGCAGAAGATCTTGAAAACCTTTAATCAAGTTCGCATGTTAAGTCTCCATTTTTATTTTGTTTTTTTATTTCTCTCTCATGGTCTCTCTCTCTCTTTTTTTTTTTTTTTTTAATTTTGCTTGCAATTACCTGCATGAAACTTATTTATATGTTTAATTTACTTCAGGATTACAGGTATACTCTCATTCTTCACAGTAATTATTGCTAGAGCAGGTTGTGATTGCCATAAGTAATGATGGCTAGTCTCAACAAATGAGTCTGCAGTTCTCTCCCTTCCCTCAAAAATGACATACAGTTTTCCTCAAAGCTTCACAATAAAAAAGTAATAAGGTGACTTCAATCTAGAAGCCTATTGTTATCATAGATGCAAGTCAAGTCCTCAGCTGGACAAGTCATTATAATTTTGGATTACTGTGAGTGAGCTACCATGTCTGCCCCCTTATTTTTATGTACTGCCTTTCCTGCACTGTTAATATTGCAGAATATCTTATGGACACCTTTATGTTCTGCAGATAAAGAAGAAATTCTGAGATGCTCAGGGAAACCAAAAGAAAACCAAACCAAACCAAAAAATAACCTTTTATCCAGATAACATTTATAGGGAGGAGAGTGTAGGAGTAAAGGGTAAAAAGGTCTAATCACAGCCAAAGAGAATCTCAGAGCAAAACATGCTCTGAGATGTATTGTCTTAATGTAAAGAAGTTTAAGAATCATCACACTATGAAAATTGTGTCCTCCATGAAAGGGGGAAGAAAACAGCACCACTAGCTGTACCTGGCGGCTGCTAGAGAGCAGTATGAGAAGATGTGACAGGTAGAGAAATGGAAAAAGAAGTTTGGTATTAGGGAGCTGAGGGTTTGTAGGTCAAGTACAAGCTCAGTCAAGATAAGAGAGAGGCATCTCAGTGTCTTGACCAGTATGGTATCCAGATCTGGCTGACCTGCCCTATTTGCTGCAGGAAGCAGGTCTCCTGACTCTGGTCACTGCTGGACTGCTGTTACAGGAGGTGCTCAACTGAGTTTCAATTAATGGGAACTGCCTCCAGTAAAATCAGGTGGATTTTCTTTCCCAGTTGACTAATACAGTTAATGAATGAAAGAGCAGTAAGGGCAAATGATCTGGTATTTGTATTCAACATTGCTTGGAATAAATTAAGAAAAGGTCCTGTGTACACCTCCAGACAAAGCACAGCCTAATCAGCACTACATCTTCTGAATTTGCATTCAAGGACGAAGATGATGGCTTTTTTTTACAATCATGTAATAGAAGTTTTGATGCAAGAAATAAAAACTAGTGTTACACCATGACTCGTTGCAGATGAACTGCTATGAGAACAAAGTATTAGATGACATTTAACCTATGCTGACATTTTTGTTTGCCCTTAGAACACTACATAATTAAATGTGAATTTATTCTGACAAGCCAGATGATTCTGTGGTTACTGAACAAGAGTCGTGACATACCATATCTATTTCTGGCTCTCCCACTTATCTGTTCTAAGACCTTTGCAAATTACTTAACCTCTTCACACCTCCAAATTCCATTTGTCATACCAGAAGAATAATGCAGTTTTCACTGTGCAAAGGCTTTGTACAGTTCAGTACATTAAGACCACTAGCTGTTTCACAGTTTATGAGAGGACAACTGACTTAACTTTATGGAACTACATAATCAGCTGGCATTAATTGGTCCACCTCTCCTGACTTAAATGGACTTTGATTAACTCATACTGTCTGAGGATTTGCCTTATTTTGTGCTTTCATTTAATTTGTAGTCTGAGTATTTAGCTGGCTGCATTTTTTCATTACGGTCCCATTCTGTTGCAGTGTCATTAATAAACTACTAACAAATTTACTAAAGAGTAATAAATTTTTATGATGTCATGCAAGTCAATTACTTGCTTATTATCATTGCTAATGTATACTTCACGTTACAGTAGTATGCTTCCAAGGTATTTCATTAAAAATAGTTATTGCTATGTCAGTCTTTATCATTAGCCTTTAAAGCAACACACATACATGCAGACATACTTTTATAAAAACATGAGGACCTGAACCTTAATGTGATCCTTTGATTTAAAAGATGATAATATTTCACGCTTGACTTTTTTAGTAAATACTTGTAGAAGAGCATCACATTAACCACCCTCCAGTTATCTGGGACCTCCCCTATTGACCACAATTGTTGATAAATGATGGAGAGAGGCTTAGCGAGCTCTCCCACCAGGTCCCTCAGTACTCTAGGGTAGATCCCCTCAGGCCCCATAGACTTGTGCATGTCCAGGTGCAGAAGCAGATCATTAAATATTTCCTCATGGATTACTGGGGGGTTGTTCTGCTTTCTGTCCTTATCTTCCAGCTCAGGAGGCTGAACACCCTTAGGCAGGGAGGCTGGTCTGACTGTTAAAGACAGAGGCAAAGAAGGCATTAAGTATCCCAGCCTTATCCTCATCCTTGGTTAAATGGTACTTTCAGAGTATTCTGTGTGACTTGCAGGCCTTCCAGTAAAGTTATGTAGCTTGCAAAGTGGAGGCAGCTACTGATTTTCACATGTTTTGCTGATGTTGGAACTTCAGTTTTTCAATTTTAAAATAAGGATTTGTGTATTTGATTACTTGCTTCTATAAATTTAGCTTTCAGTGTTATTGTTCCTACATCTCGAAACAGAACTCACTGAAGCTGAGTTGTTAACTCACTGAATTGTTAACACTTTTTTCTTAAAAAAAACTCACAATAATTCTGTTGAGTTGTTGAATTGTTAGAAGATGATGGTGTCATGGATGTGTCTTTTGCATATCAAACCAGCAATAGCAAAGTTGATTCTTGTTCTGCAAACACTTTCTGCCTCCCTGATGTTATGGATACTTGTTTCAACCGCTTTAACAAAAGAGGTAAGTTTTTTATGTCTTTTTTAATAAAGGAATGCAAAGTGTGAGCAGAAGAAACTACAGTATCATTTATTTGTGTGAGATACCTGCAAGAATATAGCCCAGTTCATACTATATTCAAGTGTGATTGGCTACTGGAATTTAGACTAGATAGAAATTGGCAGGGTCAGTATCAGATTAAATATTTCTATCAGAAATCTCTGAGGTTCATCAGTTCAACAGATGGCTACATTTCTAGAGGGGCTCAAAACATAAAATGGAGCTTTAATAATATGCTCAGTAATCTGGTTTTAACAGCCTGATTTAAGACTCTTGGAAGGGAGTTTTTCCATTGACACTACTGGACTTTGAATCAATATGCTCATAACTCTAGAGAGTTTTAACTACACTAGATCACTGGCATAGAGCACAGGCAGCTTTTGACTCTAGAATCAAATTTACCTCAGGCTTCTGGATGTGCAGATCTGGGATTTTGATTTAGACTCCTACTTGAATTATTATTCCTTCTTATCTCTTAACTGAAATTTTAAATTATTAAAAGATCTCAATCCCATGGTCTCAGTACCTTTTATAAACTATGCAGTAGCACATGATTTTAGCAATGTTGAGATACTCCTTGATTTTGCCAACACAACCCCCACAAGGCCTCTACCATTGCTTCAGCAGTAAGGGCATTATTCAACTTTATGCTTTTCCACAGCATTTTCCTGGTCTCTAAAAGGCTTTTCTCAAAGGTGTGCCTTTTATGCTATACTTCATGAAAGTAACCATGTGCATCTGTTCCCCAACAGTTGAAACAAACCCACTTTCCCAGATAAAAAGCTCTGACATTTGTAAAAAAACATGCTTGAGTAACGCCAGGTATGGTTGAGCAGGTGCTCAAGGGAAGGTAGCATCTTCCTAGGTCTCTTAACTCTGTTTTGTTAATCTGCATAGTTCTATACTGGAGCCAGTTACAGACTGTATAAATAGTGTCCAGTTTATTTAGCCTATTTATTAGAAACTTCTCAGTTCAGTCGTGTTTGCTCTCTTGTGTTTCATACACTTCACACAAATGCTTGAGGCCTAGCTGTGCATCACTTAAGTACCCATGCTAGTATGTATGGTGATGTTTGTCTTGTGTGTTTCAAGGGATTGAACTTTTATGAAAATGCAAAGTGAAAAAATTTTCAAAAATGTAAAGTCTCATTGTACAAACCTGCATGTTAGTTAGTATTTTCAGGAGCCTCTGTAAGATATTTGGGTTCAGCAAAACTGTTCTTGAAAATTGGAGAAACAATGGAAACAATTAAGAAGAACTGGAAACAGAACAAAATGTATCCTAGGAATTTGTTTGAACTTACATAAAATATTTTGTATGGCAAGCATCCAACACTTACTACAGTCTTCTCAGACCAAAGACCATGATTCTAGTTTCACCTGTATCAGCACTTAGAATAATTACCTTAAAATGCATGGAACTGCCTTACTGCAAAATCAGTGTAATTGGCAGAGAAACCAAGGCTCTTAGATTTATGTTCATTCTTTGATGATGAAATTGTTTAATCTTCTTTTAATTTATTATTCTATTTTCAAAGGTAGAAGAAAATAACTCAACATGTTTCCTCAGATTCACAGCTACAAGCTTCTGAAATTGATCTCCACTTTGGGACATGCTGCAGAAGCCTTACCCTCATTCAGGGGAGAATTCTCAACAAGGCCATTCAATATCTGTCTCAAATAAATTAATCCTTTGGGAGATAAGTGTCCAACATCTTAGATGAAATTAAAACTTCTTTTATGTGAATGGTTTTATTGCTATTGCAGTCCTTTTATAAGTTTACTCAACAGAGTTGCCTAGAGACCATTGACACTGCATTTTGTGCAGGTGCAGATGGGTTTTCTAGAATCCACAAGAAACTGCTATGAGTTTATAAAATAGTTTGTTCTGGTGGGTTCAGTCACAGATGTGTGTGTTCATGTCACAAGTAATTAATCAGGTACAGGAGGTCTGTATAACACCTTTACTCCTTTAAACCAAGTCCCTTTTCAAATTCCCTCAGGAGTTTGACTTTTTTTTTCTCAGGATGTGGCATGGAATTTACTGTGAGCACATCTAATTATGTAAAGCAGAGGTTAGTTAAGATGCTTCCACCTTTCTGAAATGGAAGCCCATTCCTCCTAGGAAAGAGACCACAGGAGTTTTTCTAGAGCTGGTCATGAAAGCAGTTTCTGACTCCTAGAAAACTCCTAACTGTCTCTACTCTGTGTGTGCAAAGGCAAAGTTTGCTGGACTGGTATGAGATGTACAGAGCGGGTCAATCACACAAATGATGGCTGTTGATACTATTTGCTCAAGTACTACCAAAGAAGGGCTTTTGCAGAATGTATTGTAAGTGTAGCCTAGCTGGAGCCATCAGTTTCCAAACAGAGGTTATTGTGCCTGCCCCACAACCTAGAGGTGTTCTGGGGATGTGGGCAGTAGCATTATTTCCTGAGAGGGTTTGTACCCACCCACCAATGCCAGTGGCAGTTCATAGAATCATAGAATCATAGAATCTTAGGGGCTGGAAGGGACCTCGAGAGATCATCTAGTCCAACCCCCCTGCCAGAGCAGGGTCACCTAGAGTACATCACACAGGAACACACCCAGGTGGGTTTTGAATGTCTTCAGTGTCTTTTATGCTGTTGGGAGCTGCACTACTCCAGCAGAACTTGTGGCTGGTTGAAATATTTTATTTTATGAGGACTAACTTCTGGACATAACAAATCACTGTTTATGCTTCAGCATTTTAAAAACAGCATCTAACTTAGAGGGAGAAGGCAGTAGGTTGTGAAGCTCTGTTTAATAGCATACTTCCAGCTTTACCATGGGGAAAGAAATGAAAGCAAAGATGATACCTCAGATGTGAAACCACTTTCCTCTTCAGTAACACAGTGCTCAGATTTTTCACTCATTGTGAGAATCTGTATCCTTTGTTTTTTAGTCAAAAGCAACAAAAGACCTAGTGCTTATCAGATACAATTAAGCATTATTTTAGCCCACTGTAGAATGAGTGCTCTATAGATTTTTTCTTTTCTTTCCTTTTTTTTTTTTTCTTTCTTTTAGTTTCATACAGTCTTTGATAGATGAGCAATAGGTCATGTAAAGCAATTCAAATCCTTAACTGTTCCAATGACTGGGATTGTTCTACTGGATAAACATGAGATTCCTTGGGGCTTTCGGAACTGACTAATAAGATCAGCAGGGAGGACCTCACTGGCAGATGAAGAAGCATTGTATTTAAGAATAGAATTTAATCTTTCTCCTTCAATCACTCAGGCTGTTATAATGTCTGAAGTGTAAAGCAGTAAGTTTGAGAAGGAGAGAATACAGCACAAAGAAAATTTAGAAAAATCTAGCACACCTAGTGGTGCAGCAAGTGTCTTGCTACAGGTGCAACAGTCCGGTCACTGCATCTTCACGACTTCTTCCTTTCACCTTTGGGGATAAATTTCTTATTGTCTGCACTGCTTTCACATGGACATTTTTCATTTCTTATGAAATTCACAAGGGGACTTCAGGCAAAGTCCAAACTCAGAAAAGTCTACTGAAAAAGTCAAGAGCAATGAAAAACTAGGAAAAATATAGAAGATTTTATGCCATAAAATACATTTGCTATTAGACAAAAAAAGAACTTCTTCCTTATGCAGACAACTGAAGCTATACATGCATGTGTATTTGTATGAGAGAGATCACAAAATAATTTTATCCAAGGATCCCTCAATGCATACATTTGCCATTCCAATTATGTTATTAAATAAGTCTGGAATTATTTATCTAAATGTGATTTCCCATATAAATAATAATTGAGTCTGTAAATCTAAATTTTAATTTCTATTGAACTGTAGTCTTAGTTAATCTTGAAGTGTTAACTCTTTCTGTAAAACAAATGCAGGTGGTGCTTTATTATATTTAGACATATGCTGAAATAGGAACAATAAACATTCCCTTTTCCATAAATTTATTTCACCAGGGCAATAAGCCATGTTCTAAGAGCGATGTAGAACCCCAAATGTAACCCCAAATCATTATTCAGCTGCTATTGTCACACAAATCCTATTGAGAAATATTAATCCTGAATAACTAAATGAAAAAAAAAAAAATTCTCCATCAATCAACAAATTTTGATCTTGCAACCAGTTAAAACACCACACATACCTATGTGCAACTTCTGCTGCATTTTTCTGAAGGAAGATTTATAATGGAGAACACATTTTTACCTAAAGAGCCAAGTCCCAAAACATTCCCCTTTCTCTTCCAATATGAGAAGAATTTTGTATATTATGTTACTGTACATTATATATTTTGAGACATTGAGGTCTGTTCCTGACAGATTAATAAAGCTCTGTTATATTCGTTAGTATACAAATACTGTCTCTCTTTTTGTTACATGTCAGACTGCATCAAGGCTATTCCACAAGATATGTCTTCTGCCAGAAGAGCCTTCTCAAACTCAAAAGCTCTACTTCTCAGATAACACTCAAGATTTTATTTGATTCTAACCTCAAGGCATCTTACCTCTAACATCTTTTATGCCTCTGTTTTCCAGTTGCTAATCCCCAGCTTTCTGGATGTACTTTGGCTATTTCTAGGGAGAGCAGGAAGTATACTTGAGAAGGACAGATCTGTTTACAGTAGTCCTATATTTGTTGCTCCATTAGGATATTTGTTTTTTCTTAGGATATATAAAATACAAAATTTTGAAAACTTGTGCTCTAGGACCTTACAGGCTAGATGTTAGGCACTTGGCAGTACAGGCAAGAAGAACAAATAACAAGGGAACTAGGGAGAAAAGATGCCACTAGAGGAAGAAAAATTTACTACTTTCTCACATTAGAAATGGACATTGCAATGATCCTGTCAAAGGGGTTGTGTTTTCTCTCATGAAAAAAATACACATTGTTTATTCCATGTCCTTTTAAAAATAATTAATTTCTAATAAGTAGAATGTTCTGTGACGAAGCAGACCGCTGATTTTAGGTGGGGTTTTGTTTTTTTAAAAAAAACAACAACTGTGTGCTTGAGCCAGTAGCATTTACCCATTTAATTAGTAGATTTCCTTGCCCCTCAAGATACAAGAACAAACACATTA
The DNA here is from genome assembly GCF_000747805.2 of Chaetura pelagica. Classification (NCBI taxonomy): domain Eukaryota; kingdom Metazoa; phylum Chordata; class Aves; order Apodiformes; family Apodidae; genus Chaetura; species Chaetura pelagica. Next base: position 1,075,957 of record NW_009952404.1, read on the forward strand.
ATTCCTAGGATATTCAGGGTGGGGTGGGGGTTCTTTTGCTCATACATACAGGGGAGGTTTTTTACTGAAATTGCAGATATTGACATGGATGGCCTTATTATTGTTGTTGTTATCTGTTGTTGCTTTTCTTCCTAACCTAAAAAAGGAAACAATAATACTTAGGCAGAAAAATTTCAATGTAGAGAAAGTGTTCCATATGCCAGGTTATAGATAGATCTGGCAGAGAACAAAACAATAGCTCTGCTGATGCTCTCTCAGAGCTGAGCTGATCCCAATAAAAACAACAGGTGATTGTTTCTTGCTATCTTTCACTGTAGGTGAGAGAGAACCATTATAATGATACTGCCTATCAAAGAGAAAGTAACTCAGTTAGGTAAACAGTAATTATACAACAGGAAGAATAGATTGGGCAGGATTAAACATGTTCACAAATAGGGAACTCTATTGGAAAACAGTGGTGAGTTCTGCCTCTGCCTCCCAAACACTAACATGGAAGCACACAGGGCTTTATCACTGCAAGTGGTCACTGCCCTGTGATGTGCTGTTAATCCCAGAATTACCACTTTCTGGGAGTAATATCTGTAGGGGCCTTATCGTTGTTCAATACAACATACATCTGGATGTTTTGATGTTGAATTGCCTTGCAGCTGCTGCCTAAAGGTTTCATGGCCTGCTTAGCAATGGTGAGCTTTAATTAGAGGCAGCACACCTGCACTAGCAAAAAATACAGTTATAAGCACTGGCAAAATTTACATGTTGACCATGGTCCCCAGAGCAAATGTAATTCTGTGCTTTGCTATTTTGAGAAGCTGTGTGGCTATGAGGATTAAAATAAAGAGGATATATAATTTACCTGGTTTCTTTGTCCTGTACAGTGGAGAAGAAAATGTTAGCTGCCCGTTACCAACTCAGACAGAATAAATGAGTTATATTAACAAAGTTCTCTGAAACCGTGTTTGAACCTGCTTACTGTTGAGAGTCTTTATCCCAAAAGCAAAAGGATCCCATTCCTTCACAGATCCAGAGATGCATGAGGAGATATAGACTAATGGTACCATCAGCTGCTTCCCTTGGCTGCCCTGATTAATCAAAGGGGGCCTTGGATCCTGGATGATGGGTGTTCAAATAAAGGATGCACTGATACAAATAGTATTCAGCAAAGAGGTGTTCTAAATTCACTGCACTGAGGGAAGAGGTGGAATATATATTTTAACAGACAAAAAAAGAGTAAGTGTTCAGGCCACAAAAGATAGGTCAGATACAATTATCCCACATCCATTTTCATCTTACCATATAAGAGAAGCTGAACCTGCTCTGTGGCCCTAGAATCAAGGTAGCTCAAAAGATTCCAGTTAGCTGATCACTTGATCACCGTAAAAATAAACAGGGCAAACACGCTCCACATTTAGCTTAGTCTAATGGGTATTTTCTTTCTCCTGGAAACAAATTATACCAAAATAGCAACAGCTTTTGTTCCTTTTCTATTTACTTTTTAAAATTTGTGTGTGTGTGTGTGTGCATGTGTGTTGGATATTATTTACCTGTACCTTAGGAGTCATGAACAAAGATAATAGGTTTTCATTTTGTGGTAGTAACAACATGCAGGGGACTATGCAACAGGCAGTATTTGCATGATTTAGTGAAGACAAATATTTATCTTCCATAGAGGTTTTGTGTCTAAGCAGATCATATGCTCATTATACAAATCACATCTGGGATCTGTTTCTCAATCTATCATTTTACCTGCTGCAGAACTGGAGTGACAGCTTTGAGATGTGCTTTCTTAATTGTGGAAGTTTAGCACATCTAATTTTTATTTTCTTTAGTATCTGTCTGAGGGTAGATAATGGTAAGAGGTATTACATCTCTTCTGTTCTTCACCCCTTATTTTTACTCTCTTTTAACTGTTGGAGTTCACCATTTAGATATCAATGGAATTACTGTGTGCAGAATTTCTATTTTATTAAAGCAGATATTTATTTGTGTGTATTTTCAAGGCAGACTGCTTTGGGGACATACATCTTTCTGGTTACTATTGATTAAGGATCCTCTTTCTTCCTTCCTCCTCCTGAAATGCTGACTCCCTAGATTCACAAACTGATGTTTCAAAATTGCTCTTAGAGAATAAAAAACTTTTTTAAAGTATTCTTGTTACAGTGCAGGAAAAAAATAAAACAAACAAACAAAAAACAAAACACAACAAGCAAATTATGAAACACTAGTGTCACCAAATAAAATGGGCATTCTCCAGCCAGTTCTAATTTCCATAGTAGGCTCACACATGACTTGCTTAGGCCTTTGTGGATTCTTTTAGCTGTGGCTCTCTATGTAGCCAATATTTCATGAACTGACACACACTGCTAGTGTGTTCTCAAAGGATTTCAGTGATATTTACCTCCAAACATTTTTTCTGAATAGAATAGAACCTGTAGTCCAGATTATTTTTCCAATCAGAAGACCTGGACATGAAGCCTAATAATAGACTTAGTTTTTCTGGGTTTTGGAAGTTCTATTAAAACAAGAGGAAACAACAGACAATAGCCAATACAACCACTCTCCTGCTCATGGTTCCTTCTACTGGAAAACATAAGGTGTCCTACCCAAAGTCCAGATGACCTGAGCCCAAGGCTCTAGAGTACATCTACAGACATATGGAGCTCAGAAGCTCCTCATCACAGCGTGGGAACTACAGCAGGCCAGTGCTGTGGTCTTACCCCTCTAGGCAGCTCAACATCACACACTTGTGCCCTCACTCCCCCACCAATGGGATAGGAGAAAGAATCTGAAGGATAAAAGTGAGAAAACTCATAAATTGAGTTAAAGACAGTTTAATAAGTAAAAAATCCAAACACAACAAACAAGCAAGCAAGTAAACAAACAACACAAAAATAAACCACAACAAAAAAACAAACAAACAAACAAACAAAAAACAGTTGCACCAAGAGGAGCAAGTGAGACAAATATCTCAAATTGCTCACCACCAGCCAGCTGCTGCCCAGCCCATCCCCAAGCAATAGGAGCTCTGGCAAAATTTTTGAATGTTAGGTCTTAAACTTCTGCATGAAGACCCAAGTACCTGGCTCAGGGTTGTGGAGTCTACAAGTTAATGTGGTGAAAAATAGTTCATTTTGCTGGATTAGATCTAACTTCCTACCCTTCAAAGGCCCAGAGGATGGCTTGGAATAATGAAAAGATAGTTCCTGTCCTGTGTATGTTTCCCTGTTTATTATTATTGCCTGGAAGTGAAGAGATTTGTTGTCCAACATGTTTTGCTTAGGCTTAGTTCAGATAACAGCTTATACAAAAAAACAGGAATTGATATAAAGAACACTTTTCTAGGTACTGACGTTTCTTCTCATAAAATCATACTCAGGATGCACCAGAAGTGGAAATATCTGTCAGAAAGGACCATTAGAGAATAATATGAACTCTGCAAAATGTGCTGATCCTCACCAATGCACTAATATAGGGTAGATACTAGGGAGAAAAAAAAATACATAATCAAAAAACAAACAAGAAAAAAAAATAGGAAAAACAAAACAAAACAAACCTTCAGAATTCACAGATGTAAAGTATGGAAATGCTGTGATGCTTTTTTTTTTTAATTTATTTTAAAGGAAGATCCAAAGCACCTTATGAAGCCAGTACATGCATGTAATAATAATCATGTGCTTGAATCTAACCCTATCTTGTGAGTGTTTAGGCAAATAAATGTTTTCTTTGATAACTCAGAGATATGAGTAGGAGGAACAAATAAACCATCCATTAAATGAAATAGTTACATGACTGGTTGCTACTCTCTTAATAATTTGTTCTGTAGCACCTTTTCCTCATATATCTTTCCACATGTTACTCAAAAGACTTTAATTAGTAATGTCTCATAACACTCCATTGAGGGAGACAATCACCGTGGTGATTTTGCAGATTAGAAAAAGAAGGCAAGGCAGACTGTAGCCTGTATTTTTGTTAGGTGCTTCCCTGTTTTAACAAGTAAGTTGAAACACCAAGGCCCTGATTTTCAATGATAGCTCCTCTGCACCACAGCAGCACACACATTAAAATTCAGCAGTTCAGCCAGAACAGACTTGTGTTTGGAACACAAGTGCTGTACACTTATATTTGAAGGAACTGTTCTGAAAACAGGTGCTTAAGTAATTAATTAAATCAATAATCCTGAGTCCTGAGCTTGCTCTTTAGTCCTTGAGGTCCAGTTGAGTACATAACATCCCTATTCTCTATTATCACACTAGTAACTTCAAAGGTGAAAGAACATATGAGAAGCAGATTTTAGCTATTTCATGTTCTGAGGGTTCATATAGGCATCAGATATCAATGGATCCTGTTCTCCGTTTCTGTGTAAGATTACCACATGTGATCTATAATCTTGCTGGATCACCAAACAATTTAAGAAGTGTGCCTGCACACATTTTTCAAGTACTGCAGAGCTCATCCAGTTTGCTGGCTGAGCTTGACCATGTATGATTCATTGCTCTTAATAAACATTACAGCAATGTAGAACTCCATCTGAGACCTTTCTCTTTTTAATTTAAAGCCTTATTATAAAGGCTGCTTATATTTGATTTAATACCAACTTGAGCTACAAAACTATTTTCATGTCTCCTCAAGAGAGTCTGTTTCTTTTGATGCTAAACAATCCAGCCAATGAGCTACTGCACAGAAAAGTAAAAAGAGGTAATTTTAAGATGTAGAATATGTAGATGCTGCCAGAGGGTCCACACATTCTGTGTCTGCTGATTCAAACTGCAACAGAAGACTTTGTTGTTATTTTTATTTATGTTATTATTATTAAACATACTCTAGTGTCAGGAAAATACTTAAAATAATAGAAAGAATCAAACAATGGCTTTTTATTCTAATGTTTTGTATCAGCCTTCCTATATGGGAATAGTGTGCAGTTTTCAACAAAAGACACAAGTTAATTCTCCAAGGTGCTTAGGAATGAACTTAGTTTTTTCTGCGATAATAATGAAGTTAAGAAAGGAAAAAACATTCAAACTAACAAAAAAACCCCAACATTGCAGGTTGTTTTTTTTTTTTTAATTTTTATGGTAAGATATTATTGACTACAATTCAGAACTGCACAGAAAGAAAAAGAAAAAGAAAAAGAAAAAGAAAAAGAAAAAGAAAAAGAAAAAGAAAAAGAAAAAGAAAAAGAAAAAGAAAAAGAAAAAGAAAAAGAAAAAGAAAAACAAGACCAACAACAAACAAACCCTAAACAAACAAAAAAAACAACTTTGATTATTTAAGTAAAGAAGTGAATTGTGAAATATGTGACAGTAACTGTCACTACTCTTACCTTGTTTCTCAAAAAACATTTTGAAAAGCTGTAGATATATAGCTGGTAAAAATCAGTACAACTTCGTTGCAATTGCTAGAAATAGGAAGAAGGTAAAGTTTGAGCAACTCCGTTCCAATTTTTTTTTTCCAAAGAATAAACAGATAAAAGAGGAAATATATGCTAGACTAAAGAAAGTGAGAGCTATAATTTAGCACTCAAGCATTAGCAATAAAAGTATTTACAAATTAGTTCTGACAAAGGGACTCCAGCAGCAGTTCAGAAGAGCACAGTTCATTTGGAAAGGGTGTTTTGTTGTTTTTTTTTGCCGGATTAGAAATATCAGAAAAAAATGAAGAAAAGTGAACACAATAGCAAGTTTTGGTGTCATAGTTAATGAAAAATCAATATTGATAAATATAAAGCAGTAGATGTTGGAAAAGAAGAAACAACCATACTGCTACAATATGCTAAAGTTTTCCAGTTAAATATGAGTGACACAAGTATAATTAAAGACAGACTAGCAAATATGTGTTCAGTGTTCAGGTAAGTAAGTAAGACAGAAGGATCTTAAGCTATGAGGTTCACACTGATTTATTAAATAATATTAGGCAATCATATTATATTATACAGGCCTTTCTTTTAATATTGTGGTTTTGTCTGGAGTAGTAGTTGCTATAAAATCACCTTGTCTCAAGAAGTGTAGAGGGGGAAGAGAAAGGGAAAAAGAATTATCATGAAACATGGAAAAAAACAGAGGCCCTTGGCTCAACAGAGAGTGAGGAAAAACATGTGGAATCCTTAGCCTTAGATCACAGGAGCATAGGAAAGAATATGGAAAAAATACAGTCCCACTGAAAAATTCCAATATAAGAGTTTTCTTGGAATTTGCTGTTCTTGCTCACATCAAGAAAAAGAAAAAACAAATCAAATCAAACCAAACCAAACAACAAAATCATAATCAAAACCAACAAAAAAAACAACCAAGAAACAAACAAAAAAAACTACTAAAAAACCTCAACAAACAGACATGGTAGAGACCATCAGTTGAGGTAAAAGTTATCAACGTCAAAATTCATAAAATTTGCATTTTTTCACAAGCTTAATTGAACTGTAAACCACATAATTATACTGTAGTCCTCAAAGTCAAGGACAAGCCTGAACCTGAAAACTGCATCAGATTTAAAGAACAACAGGACATTTTGGAGACATGCTAGCAACATCCTATACTATAGCAGCAAATGCTAAGATAACCAGTAGAAGAGACAACAACAACCATGCAGGAGTATTTATGCAGGTGCAGTTCTCTGGGATTGGAAGGAGACTTCATGGAGGAGGCAGATTATCTCATGTCTAGGGGAGAAACAGTTTTGCTCTTTCCATACAAATACCTGATTCTGGCCATTTTTGGAGCAAGACTGTTAATTTACTCCTGTACAGATTGGGAATTTCTTTGCTTTCCTCTTGCTGTGAGCCTAAAACACACAAAAAGCTTCAGAGGACCTTCCAGCTGTGAAGAGGAAATAAAAAATGTAGAGACAATTAACATGGAACTCCCTTTAAAGAGCAAGGGAAACAAAGTCATATCTACAGAGGACAGTGCAGTGTAATGCAGGAACTACCACACTGGCCTTCAGAGAGCTGACACACTGTCCTGAATGGGGTGAGATAGCAGAACATACAGTACACTTCAGTGAATTGGGAGGTATGAGTTCAGGTACTGAGAACAGAGCAGTCACAACAACATGCAGTTTCATCAATAGGTAGTAGGCATATTACAGAATATTTTGCTCAGGACTCCTGGCACGGTGCAATACAAAGCCTCAGAGAGTGTGTCATTTGCAGTATTGTTCCTGAACATGATGAGAGGTGTCTGCTCCAGCACATAGAACAAATGAAACCACTTTCACTCTGGTTCAAATCAACAGCTCACTAGGCACTGAGGAGAATGTATATCCAGCACAGTTAATGGAAGTTTATTGTCCATGTCTGGTTTTAAGCAAACTTGTGCTTGTTGTTACTGTTATTCTCTGATACCTCATCCCAGCTGTGTGGATGTGTGCCACCATGAATGTAAGTCATTTAAACAGCCAATGCTCTTCTCCTGCAAGCATCACTACTCCAGTAAGCAACAGCTGACACAAAATACAACACTTTCAGGAGGAGAAAGCAAGAGGAAACAAATATGCCACAGGAAAATTCTCACTGGGAACTGTTACGGATGAGAGTGGAAGGTCTTAAAGATAGCTTAAATAATCACCAACAAAGATATCAGGAAAAGGTGATTTTATTATAGATATATGAAAGTGTGATTTAGCATAATTCGATGGCAAGGTTAATCCTATTACTATGTGGAAGGGATGTGTATTGGATGGAATTGGATTTCAATGACTTACACAGGGGATATTTATACTGGAATAGGGGAAATTGAGTCAGGATCAAGCTGGAGTGATTTGCACAGAGATAGGGAGAAAGAATGAGGAAGGTCTTCCTGTTGAGTCACAAGGTTCAGAGTGGACCCCCTTACTTTCTAAACTCCTTCTCAGAAAGGAATCTAGATGCACCTGGATCCACTCCTAGTCCCAGACTTGATCAAAGATTTACAACTAAGGGGTTCAGATGTAGGCGTTTCAGGGTAGTGTTTTATCACATAATTATGAGTCTCATGTGATTTGAAATAGCAGTAAATTAAGGTTGACTGAAATTATTACAATGAAACACAAAATTATATGACTTTCTAGCAATACTTACTAACAATTTGTTATAATTAATACAGAGATTCAATTAAAGATCTAACAAAGTTTCTAAACTAAACTGCACATACACACATACAGAGATAAAGAGGTTAACCTGTGTCAAAATGTTGAATTTTGGTACCTAAACATCCTCGAACTGCACAAAAGAAAGTTGCAACACAACGCTCCCATGGTATCAAATGGTATCAAGTAACAGTAAATTAATGTAAATTTATCTTTTTGCCATATGTATGAGAAGAAGCCAGCTACTTACTTTTTTCCTTTTGGATAGACCAGCTTCCTTTGTCAGACATGAGTAACATTTTGGTGTAATCCCAGAGAGCTCTGAAGGGCCTCCCTTTCAGGACCAATGTTTACAGTGTCTCAAGATGATTGAATTTGGTCAGTATTTTTTCATGATGGTCACAATTCGAATTAGGTCATTTTTGGAAATTTTCTGAGTGAGCTTGTAATCTGAGCAGGAGCAATATTGGTTATGTTTCCCAGGCAACACAGTTCAGGGTACATTTAGGGAGTACTCAGTGGTCCCTAATCACTGTATCTGCCCCAGAACTAGAAGGTACCCAATTGTTTCAACTCACTGCTCCAGGAGGCAAGACTGGAAACTGTCAGATTGTCTCCACCTACTGCACTTGCTGTTGAAACACAAACAGTGTTGGTCCTACTGCACTTGTAACTAAAGCAAGAGCAATGTTTGCTGCTGTTCATATTGCAATGTGGCCCAGTGTGAAGGGGGTATGCATGACTACAGGAACCTAGGTGTTAGTTTAAGGATCCCCTCTTTCCCAAAGAAACTGCATTCATTTTCAGTTTTCATATATTCTATTTGGATGGAACTGAGCTACTGGCATATATAGCTTACTAAAAAAAGTGTTTGGGAACTTATTTTAACAATTCTGTTTCTGGATTTATCAGTTTTGGATGTGCTTCAAATAACTATTCACTCCACATGTGTGTTTGGGTGAGTAGTATCAGTTCTAGAGAGAATTGTACAAGCCCTGTGGCAGAATCAGAAGTTTAAAAGAAAAGTGTCTACAGAAGAGTTTGGTTCCTGGGCTTAAAGTGCTCAAAGAGCAGTCAAAGCACTTCACTTCAAAGATGAATTCTTGAGTCTGTTCATAAATTATTATTTTAGGGAAAATATTTCCCAAAGACCTGTGACTCTTTAAATCTCTCTACAAAACCGACAGTCCTTGGCACTCCTCTACAGTCACCAAGGGTCTAGCTGACCTGAGAAAAAAAATGCATTTGAAACACCTCTTGGTCTTTCCCCAGAGAATTAAAAGAAGTACATGATTTACCTGACACCTGGCTTCCTGTGTTTATGCACCTTCCCTGTGTGTAATGAAAGTGAAATGGACAGGTTTCCAGTAACTGAGGCTCTCTGCAGAAAAGTTCCACTATTTACTGAGACCCTGAACTAGAAGGAGCTATTCATAGTCCTAAGCTTCAGGTTGCTGTGATCTTCAGTGTATGTTAGAGCTCCTCTGGCACTTTCAAAGAACATAATGGATTCTTCCTCATTTCTATCCTCTCACTCCAAATAGTGGGTACATGCACGGGCTTGAGGAAGTGTGGCTGGAAAGTGTCTGGCAGAAAAGGAACTAAGGGTTCTAATTGACAAGCAGCTGAGTGTGAGCCAGCAGTGTGCCCAGGTGGCCAAGAAAGCCAATGGCATCCTCGCTTATATTAGAAATAGTGTGGCCAGCAGAAGTAGAGAGGTGATTGTCCCCCTGTACTCAGCATTGGTGAGGCCACACCTGGAGTATTGTGTCCAGTTTTGGGCACCTCAATTCCAGAGAGATATCGAGGTGCTGGACTGAGCACAGGGGAGGGCAATGAAGCTGGTGAAGGGCCTAGAGAATAAATCTTATTAAGAATGCTTGAAGGAGCTGGGAATGTTTATTTTGAGAAAGGGGAGGCTGAGGGGGGACCTTATCAGTCTCTACAACTACCTGAAAGGTCACTGTAGAGAGCTTGGTGCTGATGTTTTCTCACAGGTAATTAGCAACAGAGGGAATGGCTTCAAGCTGCAACAGGGGAGGTTTAGACTGGACATCAGGATTATTTTTTTTTCACAGAAAAGTGGTCAGACACTGGAATAGGCTGCCCAGGGAGGTGGTTGAGTCACCATCCCTGGATGTGTTTAAGGGTGGTTTGGATGTGGTGTTAGTGGATATGATTTAGGGGACAACTTTGTAAAGTAGGAATGATGAACTTGATGATCACAAGGGTCTTTTCCAACCTGAATAGTTCTATGATTCTTTGATTCTATACAATGCACGGAAGCAGCCCTCTCCAACTTGCTGCAGGGAGTAATCTTCCCGGGAACTCAGCATTCAAAACAATATATATGACTTCAAAGAACATCCCACCAGATGTGCAGCTGAATATAAGTTTCTATTTGTCTAAACAGCTGCAAACACACCTGCAAGCAAAGGCTGTGTAAGCTAAGGGGAGTGTGTGTGCATACACATGGACACAGAGACAGAAGGACAGACAGAGAGAAGAACACACGGAGAGAAGAACAGATGGACAGACAGACAGAGATGGACACATGAACTGCAGCTTGGCGGCTGGACGGCCGCTCTCCAAGGTGCTGCTGCTCCGCGCTGCTCCAGAGGCTTCTTCGGCTCTACCCGTTGCAGGATTTCTTATTTTTTATTCAGTGGCACTTCAGACTCTCAGTCCCTGAGTTTTAGGTCAAGGAGGGTCTGTGCTTCTATGATCAATGTCAAGCAAAAATTTTACATAGTAAATAACCCACTTCACACACAGGCACACAATGTAGAGAGGTTTTTATTTGACTCTTGGCCTTCTAAGGACTTTGTACAACAGTTATAAAACATATCCTGTTATAAACACAATTGTACAACTGCTTGCAGCCTTGTTACTGTTTTTTAACTCCCATGCCACATAAATTGAGGCTATATACTTTCTTATTGTTTTCTTTCCTGAAAGTCACTTTTCTCTTTGTACTCAGAAGTATGTCTGACAGCCTTGAACATGTTCTATATTGTCATTTTCAGTAGATGTCTTTCCAAGTCTGGACAAAAGTGACACCGCTTCTCAGCAAACATATTTTTCAGATTGTTCTGAGGCTGTTTTCAGATCTGCCCACTTACTCACCTAGAATGCTGCAACATTTGCAAAGATCAATTAGTCCTACAGGAAAAAGTGCAGATCTGCAGTTTATCGAGCTTTATTGATAAGAAAATTACTTGCATGTTTACACCAAAAAATGCCCCCTCAGCTTTACTATGCCTAGCAGGATGCTTTTCCAGATCCTGTGTTTATCCTTAATAAAACAGTAGATTTGATTTTCCAGTTCGCCACCTAGCTGCTCCACTGGAGAGGGAATCACTTTGGATTTGGAAATTAAACTCTGGGACCTGTCTAAACCTGCTGGGAATTCCCATTTCATCAGTGTAGTCCGGTTTAAATAATTCCTAATAGGTCGGACTTTGAGAATAAATGGGGCCATAAAAATACCACTGTCATGCAGGGAGGAAGTGAAAGAAAATGTTGGCTATTTTTTCTTAGTAAGACAGTACTAAATGTTTCTGGTGAGTGAAAACAACACATCTCCTTTCTAGCTGTGTTGGTTGGTTCAGAAGTTTCAACTGGGAAGGAGAAACCGAGGTGCTCCTTGTTTCCTAGCTCTAGCAAGATCCAAGCTGTGACATGTCAATGTTTCATTGCCTTTCCCTGGCAGACCTGACTGTGCTTTACAACACTCTTCTGGCTGGACAGCTCTGGACTAATCTAAGTGATTACATGCCCTTTTCTGTTAAAGCTTTGACCATCAGTTTATTTGACTCATTTAATTTCCTCGAGTAAGTGCCTATTAGTGATTTATTTACATGGAGTCTGGTTCAGCATTGCCTCAGTTTGGATTCATTCCTTCCTTTCTTCTTGCTCTCTGCAATGCACACAGTCAAGATGATTTGCTATTCCATTGTCCCATTCTTGCCTTCTTTCTCCTGTCATCTGTCAAATGGCTTCCTCCCTCATGTGCAAAACCATTAAAATCAGCATCTGTTGCAATGCTGAAGGTAAAAGGACTTGGAAGACCCAGAGAGGGCTAAACAGCAGCAGAGAAGCATGATGAGTGGAGTTGAGCACAACCCACAGCCAGGGTGCTGTGGATGGGTGCCAGGAGCAGCAATCACACTGATCCATGCTAGGAGTGAGATGCCCAGCTCAGCTGCCTTCACCCTCTCTTTGCACCTTGTTTGACAGCCTTGTACTGCTTAGGACAAGTGGTTTTTTTGCAGAAATCTCTTTTTCCACAAAGACTCTGTTCTTCCCAGACCCTTTTCTAAAACTAATGGCAAAAACTCCAAGGGAATAATTGTTCCAAATAAACATGACCCTCAGAGCTACTTCTTGCTCCTGGGAGGCTCGATGCCCTCCTCTAGCAGGAAGCATGAAGGGGATCAGATCTCTGAAAGGAAAGCAAGCATTTTGGTTAGCAGAGCTGGCTGTCTCCTGGGCTGACTGCCTTAGTCCCCCCAAAAAAACCATCTGCTGGCTAGGAAGTCGGTCACCTAAGCCATGTCAAACAGGTTGGGAGGTATCTGATTCATCAGGACTTCATCTTCAGGTATCTGCATGTCTAATTGTGCACTCTCCTTCCTTCCCTCTTCCTAGGAAACTTGGGAAGTCGGAAACAAGAAGTTACGGGAGCTGGGCTACTTTTCTAGGCCAGCCTTATCAGTCTGGGTATAGAAAGAGGCTAACAGCAGGGAAACTCTCACCTGCCCTGGCTCTGGGAGTGTCTTTGGTAGTGAGAAGGAAGCTGGCAGTTTTGTCTGGGGTCTCCCCTTTTCTCTTACACCCTTTCTGCCCAATCCAGTTGCAACAAGATGAAACAGGCTTATCACACAGAGAGGCACTGAAGCAGGGGAAAGAAGGTGCTATGGGAGCACACAGATGACCTGCTCAGAACATTTGTCCCCAGCACTTCTGTAGCTTGCTCACTCTTGATATTTCTGTGGCCCCAGGGAGCAAGTGAGAGTTGAGTCAGAGTATAACAGAAAGGTCACCTTGGAAGTTGTCCCTGGGATATCCCTCCTCCTTTTCTTCCCCTTGCCCACCGAATCTATAAAATCCTTGGGACAGGGCACTCATCCTCTTGGAACCCACCCCAACAAGGCAGCTCCAAGCCCGGGCAAGAAGCCAGTTGTGAGACACCTAACTAAAGGCAGAGACACGACCCGCAGCAAGAGCTTGCTAGACATCACGTGACATCACTGGATATGGATGTGATTTCTTTGGAAATCTCACTGAAAGTTGCTGTCTTTGCCTCCCTTCCTCGGAGGTGTCGCTCAGTCCCTCCACGGGAGGGAGAAAATCATAATTGGACTATTCCCTTTCTCATGTGCTTTCCTTTTTCCTGCGAGTGAAGAGATGAGCGCTTTGTTCTGTGATTTTACAATGGATTTATATCTATAGCTGTTTAGCACACTGTAAATGACTCGGACCCCTTGCCCTCCCTCCTCTTGCATGAGCGGAGGCGGGGAGGGGGTTGGGGGGGTAAGGGGGATGCATTTTTAAATGTTTTAAGCTCAGGAGCAGCACTCTTTTTCCCTCAGGAGGTGTGTCTGGCACTTAGTGCTCTGAAGAGAGGAGCCTGTAGTAACAGATGATCTGTCAAACTTAAAAGGCGCTGCTTACCACGCAGTCACGGGGTGCCGTCAAGTTGTATCTGCCGAAACAGATGAATAGCTCCGCCGGCTGCGGAAGGCAGCGCTGCGCACACGCGTTGCGGTGGAGGCAGGAGAGGAGTTTCCACATCTCCACTCTCCCTGGTCGGGCTGCAGGCAAGGCAAGGTGGAGGTGAGGGGCAGACGGCAGGGTTTTTTATTTCCATGGGAGATAACGGGGTGCGGGGGAGGGGAATGAGCATCTGGATACGAGATGCTCCCTGGCTTGTGCGAGGTTTGCCCAGCGGAGGCTGCCCCTCCAGCGGTCCGAGCTGAAGCAGTGGGACATCGGAGAGCCCTCTGCAGCTGAGCCGCAGCTCCAGCCCGCGGGTACCTTCTGCCTTCGCTCCGGCCCTGGGAAGCAGCGAGAGGCTGGAAGCGGGGCCTGCCCCGAGAGCTCTGCCCCTCTCCTGCACTGGAGGGAGGGACAGTCTGCAACACTCCCCGGGTGGCCCCGGGGCAGGGCTGCCACCCCCTCCCTTCTCCTCGCTTCGGGAAGGTCTGACTCGTGCTCCCGGTGATTGAACTTTAATTAAATCTCCGGAAATCAACTTGCACAATCAAACACTCGCGACTTCGCTGGTAGGGAACAAAGCAAAACAAATATTAACAATAATAAGGAGAAGAGAAGGCAAGCATTGTCCTTTTGAAGCTGCTGATCATCTTGATTAATGAATGTTAAAATATGTTAAGCGCCAAGGTCTCGGAGACAGCCCGTGGGAAGTGCAGGGGGTGGCCGGGGCTGAGGCCGGGGCTCAGGATAGCAGTCAAGCTATTGGGGTAGCTGTTCTCTGCCCTGCCTCAGCCTGCTCATGGTTTGCTTCCAACCTCCCGGTGCCAAATCTCATCTGAGTTCCCCGGATAGCTGTCTCCTAACTGCTATGAAGTCCAGGCAAAGTTACCTGTGAGGGCTGAGAAACCAAGGGGTCAGGCCCCAGCTGCCTTGATGGTCCCAAAGAGCTACAAGTGGTCCAGCCCTTAAATGCTGTGAAAGTGCTTTCAGGTAGAGAAAGACAGACTTGTGTAGCACTGAATTGTGAGTACCTCCAAAATTCAAAGCCTCTCTCCTCCAACTATGTCCTGCCAGGACAGGGGAAATACACACCCCAGGGCCAAGTAGAGTATTTCCAGAATCTTGCTATCCTGAAGCCACATCACCCACTTGGGAGTAAATCCAGCCCTGAGATCCTTCCAGGAGCACTACATAAATGTATACAAGTAGTGTAGGCATCTCCTTTGCCAGAGGCAAGCCCAGGCCAAGAATTTCTGCCAAGTGAAGGGCTTTTTGGAGTGGAGAGGAGGGGAGATGCCAGGCTGTGGCTCTATCGGCTCTTCAAGAAGAGACATGAAGCAGGAAAGGCTGTGCAGGCAGCAGACAGAAGCTGAGGTCACCTTCATAAAGTGCACCTCATCGTTTAGCACTTCCCCCCTGTTATTACTCGGACAATACGTGAGATGTGTTTCTCTCTCCTTCTAACCATCCCGATATCCCCTATTCCAAGGGAAAAAGCACCACTACAGACCACAAATCAATTCCAGGATAGAGGCAAAGAAAGACACAGCAAACCTAAAGGTGTTTATGTCTAGATTACTCCAATTGAACCAGCAATTTTCCTTAAGCCAGGTAAACACTTTTCAGCCTAAGGATTATTAATTAAAGGGGAATGCTTTGTACCCAAGAAGAATCAACTCTTCTTCACAAAATGCATGTTTCTTCTAATTCTTTTGTCATTATGCTGGGGAAGCAGTTTTTCATTAACATTTCAGCACAATAATGAGGTTTAAATACTAAACTGTATTTAGTGTAAGGGTATTTTTCCGCTCCGATGACTGCAATAATCTAAAAGCGAGATCTCTTTCTCTCTTTCTCCTCCCGTGTGTCTCTTCAGACTTACAGCTATCATGGAACTGCCAAAAAAAAAAAAATTAAAAAAAAATGGTAACAAAAAATAAAGAGGAGTTGCGGGGAAAGAGCTTTGTGGGGAAAGATGGGGAAAGAGGTAATTGAAAGAAAAAAAAAAAATCTGTTCTGATGAGCGAATTGTAGATAAAGACAAGAAGAGGGGAGTGTCTGATGAGGAAGAGGGGAGAGTGTGTCGAGAGATAACAAGAACCAGTAATTTCTATTCAGCAAAGCCGCCAAATCAGAGAGCAGTGCTGATCTTATTGGAGGAGAGCCTTCAACAGCAACTAATCCTGTCATATTGAAAGAAAATTGTAAATGCTGTCTGCAGAAATTTCCTGGCCATTGCAGTTAGTCGAGCCCGCTTGGCGCTCACGCACCCCCACGCACCACACACACACACACACACACACACACACACACACACACACACAGCCCCCCCGAAACGCCGAACCCCCCCCCAGCCGCAGCATCCCAGCCAAGACCCGAGATGCTCACCTAGGCGCTCCGTTTCCCTCCCTCGCCACCACTGCCATGAAGGTGGCAGCCTGGCCTCATTTCCTCAGAAGCACTGGGGGAAGTATGAATTATTACCAGCTCACTTACAAGTCCCAGCTTCTGCTGCTTTTATTTTTTCCTGCTTGGTCAGAGTGATTAAGCCAGGTTTGACAGCCCTATTGCTCTAATTTACTATTTTTTTAATTTTTCTTTTTTTCTTTCGTTTTTTTTAAAGCTCAGTTTGGTTGAACTGAAGCAGAGATTCCCAAGGGCCAGAGCCACGGAGGTTGTGCGTGTCCATGCGTGTGCCTGTGCGTGTGGGAGGGCAAGAGCGAGCGAGGAGGGAGAGACAAAAACTCCACCGGTCCGGACGATCCCATCTCCCGTGTAAAGCTTCCCAACTGTTATTCTTTCCCCCCCAGTTATCACGGCACCAAGTCATCTGTCTTCCCCCCCACCCCAACCCCCCTCCCTCCTCTTGGAAGATATGGAAGAGGAAGATAAAGCGGCTGCCTGCGGGCTCTGACCGCGCGCAGCCCGCGCGCCTCTGCCGCCGCTCCCGGGGCGACTCCGCAGCCGCCTCTCGCCGCGCGCTGCCTGCAGCGGGGTCAGGTGCAACTTCTGGTAAATGGACCGCAGGTAGGAAAGCTTTGGCTTTTACTGACACTTTCTCTCTTTTGGTGTCGGTTCTGTTCCTTGTTTTGTTTGTTTGGGTTGTTCGGTTTTTTATTATTTATTATTGTTACTTCAATTTTCTTTCCTTCCTTTTTTTTTTTTTTTAATTTTTCTTCCTTTTTTTTTGTTGTTGTTGGCTTTTGATTTTCTTTTTTCCCTTTTCTTTCTCCTCTTCTACCCTCCTCCCCTTCTTCGCCGCACTTAGGATTTCACCAGCTACTGTCATAGGAAAGCTCCAAGAAAATAATGTCTAGGGAATGAGCTTACATTTTGCTTCCCGGTGGAAGGAGCAGAACAAAACACAGGGAAACTTTTACTGAAAAGGTCCGTATCCGTGCGGGCCACTGGGGAAAGGCAGTGAGAGGAGAGAATGCAAAGAGATTGCCCTCAGCACAGAGCTGTTGACTTGCAGTTGTGATATGAATCCCAGAATCGAGTTTAGCATGTTACAGAGGGGAAGCAGAGAGCCAGCAGTCTGATTCAGAGAAACCCTCACATTTTCCAAGAGCTGTCCACATGATTTGGGTGTTTTTAAATATATCAATGCTGCGTTCCGACACAGGGACATCTCCCAGACTACCCTTTCCAAATCCTTCTGTGTGTGACACGTTTGCTGACCATTCCAGCAAAATGTCACTGGGAGCCCGTAGCGGAACCGTCCCCGGGGAGCGGATCCTGTCCGAGGAGCTGGCGGGCGGGAGAGCAGATGCTGGGCGGGGGTATCCCTGCCCTGCCGGGGACCGTGCAGGGACCGTGGGGTGGAAGGGGAGGAAGCTTCCGATGTGTCAGTGCGGTCCCTCGGTCCTTAGCATCCCTCCTGAGGAGCTTTCCCCTGGCCGGGACCAGTGCCTTTCACCGCTGCCTCAGGTCTCACGTCTTGCCTCGGGGAGGGGGAGCGAGGGCGCGGGGCGCCGCCGGAGGCGGGCATGGAAGGGCTTTCCCCCTCTCATTTCCGATCCCTCTTGTGTGGCTCGGTGGCCCTGGTGTCCGGTACTCGGTGCGGCCAGGGAGCCGGGTGCGGCGGGGAAGGATGCTTCAGGGTGGGTCGGGTCCAGCTCTCCCCGCTCCCCCGGCCCGACTGAGCTCCCAGCGGGGTGACCCGGTCCCGGCAGTGCCTGCGGGCTCCTTTTCCTTTTCCCCGTGCAGCCGCCACGGGGTGCCTGTGGCCAGAAGGAGCAAGCTGATGCCTTGAGAGGGAGCTCAGATCAAGCAATGAGCTAAAAGCTGCCTCCCAGAACTCTGGGGCACCCGGCTCCTGGTGATTCCCGGAGTCCAGCCATTTCGCAGGCTCTGGAGGGGTAAAGTGCTTTCCGGGCCGCTTTTTCTCGGACAAAAGACGAACCTGGCTACCACTCCGGCTAAGGAAATCATTTCCTTGGCGCCTTCCCACCGGTGGGCGGCTGCCGGGGCTTGGAACTCCTTTCATGGGCCCAAGGATGAGTCCTTACCCCTTCACTGGGGAAAGGACAAAGGACTCTTCCTCCCTCCTCCGTTAGATTGTTTTGTTTGTTGTTGGTGGTTTGTTTTTTTTTCCTTCTGTTTTCATGTGCTAAAGTTCCTTTAGGGAAAAGAGAGGTAGGTTTGTTGTGGGTTTTTTTTTACAACTGCAAGAGAAGGCTGGGGAGGGGAGGTATTCCGTATGACGAGTCTAGCCAGAATAGTATCTTCTCCCATTATGTGTCAACCAGTGTGTTTTCACACATTGGTTTGTCCTTTCCTCTGAGGGAGATCTTCCCTCTGCAAAGATGGAAAATAAGAGAGGGAGAAAACGAGAATGACCAGTCTCTCTTGACAGCCTGCTCGTGTAGTTTCCAGAAAAAAAAAATAAAAAAGGCAGAAGAAAGGCAGAAACTGACAATGAGGAAGGTTGACATGGGAGATCAGAAGTATGCATGCTTTCTACTTTTACAGTATTCCATTGCCTGCAGTCACAGCCCCTGTCTAAATGCACACCAGCCTTGATCATATGGTTTATGACACCAGCCACTCTTAAAAACTCATCTATAAATTGCATTGCACTACACAGAGTACTCTCCCTCTCCCCTTTAGGCTCTTTCTGATTATAACTTTGGGCTAACTTCCCCTTTGTAGTACCCCTGGACTGCAAAAGCAGCTCTAGGTGCTTTTGCATCAGGAGAGAGAAGTGCAGTGGACTTGCTGACTTGGCGTGTATGTCCCCCACCAAGCTGCCCTCTCTGCCCCTTCCCGCAGCACGCTGTGATTTCTGCATTGCAGTCTTTCTGCAAAGTCCTTCCAGGGAAGGGTCTCCATACATGGGGAGCCAGGTCTAGGTTGTCCTGAAGTTTCTTTGCAGGGGGGTCAATATAGTAAAATGAGGGTTCATGCTCTTCTCCCACCCAAACCCAAGATTTTAAATAATATCCTGTGCCCAAAAGGTTCTAAGTCTGCATCTGGGCAGAGCTTGGGAAGACTTAATCCGTGTGTGATCAGGAGTGTCCTGACATGAAAGATGTAGCAGCCATGCCGTGCTGAGCCATGGTGTGGGAGAGAGACCAAGACACAGAAAGGGGGAAACTGAGGCCATCAGTGAATAGTGTTTGTGAAAAAGAGCATGTTTTTTTGTCTTCATGTTCAGTCCCATGCCCCACCATCATTTTAGTTTTCACATCTGGGCTGACTCCCTGGGTGTGTTTCACAGCTCTCAGTTGTTCTAACTGCTTGGATCTTTCAGCCCACTGGGTGTCTAATTCAGTAGTCTTTTGAGGACATCTACTATGAAACCCCCCACTGTTGTTGTTGTAGTCCCAGACGGTCATTCTGCTCTACTTCACTCCTGTAACCCACTCACCTGTTCACCCAGACTTTCTCTTCTCCACTAATATAATGACCTAAATGCAAGAGACTTATCCTGAGGTCCCGTTTCCATAGCGATGCAGCACCGGGAATGCAGACAAACCAGTAATAATGAAGCAGATTCCCTATCTGTGAAATCAAGACCCCTCTGAAAGTTGAGTTCAATTTAAGGGAAAGTAAGGATCCTCAGAGTTGGTTTTCTAGACAAAGCCCAGCTCTCCCCACTCTCTAGTGCCAGAGGCAGGAGAGGGAAACCATCCTTGGACATGGAGTATGCAAGACTTGAAAGCTAATTACAGCAAAGCGAGAAAAAACAAGTGGCATGAGACAAGGACATTCCTCCAAGTGTCTGTTTCCAACCAGGTCTTTTCTCTTCTAAATCCCAAGTTGCACAAATGGTCCAGTGAGTTTCAGCTGATTCTGGTTTGATCACCCACAGGTTAGTAAAGCAGGTCCCGAGTGACGTGGTTTACTATTAGGGAATAGGTAGGAAAAAAACTAGAGTTGGAAAGCCCAGTCAATATCTCACCATTTACTCACAAATTCTGAATCTCTCAGTCTTTGAGCTTCCTGAAGTGACTTGAAGTTAATTTTCAGAGATTTGAAGGCACAGAAGAGGATTTCTTATTCCTGAAAATGCTGCCCTGACCTTCTTTGGGCTTTTTGGATGGGTGGATGAGTAGACAACAGTAATCAGGCTAGGTGAAGATAAAAGGGTTTAGATCCAGCTCATATGAATGACAGGGATAACTTTTTCCACAAATGCTTAAATCTTAAATCTTAAAAAGCTGAAGTTACATGGTAGCATTTCAAGCCCTATTAAAGCTGAGCCTGGATTCCCATCTCTAAGAACCAGGCTGCAAAAAGGACCAAACACTGAGAACTGCTGTAACTAGAGACCATTAGCACCCACCCCACTCTACCCATTTTTCTAATTCCTCTATTTTCACAGGGGTAGCTTTCAGTTTTACCAGGATCTCCATTGTTTTTTCCTGGGTTGGAGTTGCCCAACAGATGCAGTTACCTGCTTGCTTGTCTTCATCTCACCAGCTGAAAGCCAACCACATTCCTTAGCCGCCTGCACCAAGTTGAGCAGGGACATCTTGCTGACTTATCCCGCGGCCTTCCTACATCTTCCTCATGGAAGTGGGCAGAATTGAAAGATGAGGCCACCCCTGGAGTTGCATTAAAAGGCTGCACCCATTTCCCATGGGATCTGAACTTGTTTCTATGTAAAAACACTTAAGGCTGTGAAGCTGCCTGTCATTTTGGACCATCTGTCCTACCTTAGAGGCTGTATCTTTACCTATATCTAACACCACCTATTTTCCTGTAGAGAGAGATACTTAGCAGGTATTCCAAAGACACGTCTCTCATATAACAAGATTTTAGGTCCCAAGTGGATGGGTCAGAGAGAACTGAGTTTCATCTCATTTCCACCAAGCACGTCCTAAAGACTGCTTACCAATGAGTCTAAGATATGCAATGGGTTTTCAGTAGTCCATATGTTTCATATATTACTTTTAAAGAATAAGAGAAGGATAAAGTGAAACAGACCATCATTTAGGGCCAGATGCTTTACAGAGACCTTTCTGCACATTTTTATTTGTTTATTTATTTTTATGAGATGATCCTCTGATTTGTCTTTCCAGTACTCTTTTGACTCCATGGGCTAGATTCTGATCTCAGTTACATTCTTTCAAATCAGAGGTGGCTTAATTAGATCCACTGGCTTTAATTATTTCTGTTTTATTCAAGTGCAATTGACCTCAGAATTTGGCTTTCACAGAAACATAGTAAGTGTTGTAATTAGAATATGCCAGTGTTTTGACAACTTTTCATGAAACAGCTCTGTTCCATCAGCCTCTGCTGAAAGGGAAATGCAAGGTGATAATGGGCTTTGGGAATAGTGTGGGGCACCTCTGGCAGTCATGACAATAAAGATATCTATGAGCAACTACAATACAAATAGGTGGGAAATTCTATAAACCAAGATTTCCCAGGATTTTCCTCAAGCTCTTTGAAAAGCTCTGAGCAAACTATGGACAGATATGGGTTTTTTAGTTTGTTTTTGTTTTGCTTTTTTTTTTTTTTTCCTTTGGAATGGAATGGGATTTAAAAAAACACACCACCTTCATAAAACTTTCAGCTGAATCATTGTGAAAATTATAATTGGAAACCAAGAAGATAAAATAAACTCAGTAATTTAAAAGAATTAACTTTCTTAGTAATTTCTTTGGGTCAGGATTTTCAGATATTCTGAACATCTTAAGCTCTCTTAAATTCAGTGAAAACAGGATAATCTGAAAATGTTTAGGTTTAGACCTTTTGCTTTTATAATCCAATCCAGAACGTGAGAAAATAAAAAATTTCAAAATCTGTCCATGGAAATCACTAAGTTTCTGGTATAGCCCATAGTATTTTCATAGATTCCTTATAAATTCTTTTTCAGCTTTGCAATGTATTACTGATGCATATTTTTTACTCAGCTATCCCATCTTTAGTCATTCAGAAAGCAGAGTGGTCATGTACTGAAAAATATTCACAAATTTGTTCATGAATAAAGGCAAGTAGCTTATTCCACTTTGATTTCCGAGGGCTTTTAGTGCAAGCTGGTGACCAATGATTTATTAATGGAAATATTCATAAATGTCAAAAGTTTCATGAATGTTAGTAAGAATAATTATCAGAGTTTGCCTGATTTGTTCTTATTACTCATTATTTTCCCATTCAAAAAAACATCAGTCATCCAGTTAAAGAACAGTAGAATATAATAACTGCAACATCGGATCAGGCAGGTGTTTTACCTTGTCCACTATAGTGTCTTTATCTATGTCCCTTACCACATGCTTCAGAGGCAGGTGGAGGGAATGCTGCCCTAAATATATGCACTGCTCTCATGTAAAATGTTTTAATACCCACCAGTGTGTTTGATTGCTCCCCAGAGACCATTTCCAAATGAAAACAGACATCTGCCTGTCTCACCAAATGGAAAACTCTAGTCAACCTAGGTAAACTGCAGATATACTCACTGGCTAGATAAGCAGATAATCCGGTTTTGCTTCCTAGTAAATTCACTACCTTAGTGATAGAATGTAAAAGTGAGTTCAATAGGCTAAGTACCTGTCTTCTTGGGAAAACCACACTCAAAAAACCTTTGATCTATTTAAACTAGTTGTCTTTCAATGCTACTGCTACCTCTTTGTTACATTATGTGAAAAGGCTGACAGGAGCACCCAGTTCACTGTATAGGTGCCATTAATTTACACAAACAGTTCTTTTGTTATCTTCTTCTGTTCTCTCAGTTAGACAGTCCCAGTCACTTTCCATGTCTTAATAAATACTAATTCTTCTTTCTTCTTTTTTTGGTGATAGATTGACCAGTGTGGACACTGTATTCCACATAGCAACTATCAGCTTATACAAGAAAACTACTCTCATTTTAATGCTTTTTACTCCTCTATGTACTAATGGAGACTTTGTTTTGTTTGTTGGGTTAGGGTTGGGGGTGGGGTTTTTTTGACTGCTGTGGTAGTTGTGCAAATTTGCAACTAGGTTGTCCACAGTGATGCCAGTAATCCTTTCTTAAGTGGTCACAGAAGGCTCAGAATCCAGAAAAGTTTCTAGGTATTTCACTCCACCTGTGTTTTTTTTGCATCAACCACCATTTATTTCCATCTGTGATCTGAATGCTAGGTTCACCCAACCTAATTAGCATGCTCTGAAATACTCCAATTCTTATTCCTTTCTCTAACAAAAATAATTTCAGTAAAGCAATAATATGTGGTATGGAATCTTGAACAACTTAACTGTTAATGTTTCACAGTGAAGAAAAAAGGTAATTCACATGTAGTTCCTGTTTTTCTTCTCTTAAAGTTTCCAACTGTAAGGATAAGCTACTTATTCTACAATTTTTTAAATTCCTCAAAGGATATTTATTGTAGAATTTAAGAAGATATATGAAAACCTATATATATACACACTTATAATGGTTTTTCATCTTCTATTAGCCTGATGTCTTTGAAGAAGACATAGAAGAGACAATATTTCTTTGAAAGAAGATCTGATTATTTAAAATATTTTTTTTTCTGTATGCAATTTTTTTTTTTTCGTTAGTTTCAACCAATTTATCTGGAAGTGAGATTAGAGTTTTCAATATGTAATACCTACAGTCAATCCAGTGCCTGTCTTAAAGATATATAAGTGCTCACTTTTACCCTCCAGTCCTTCTTTAGAGTATCTGCCTTCAGTCACAGCTTGTGTAATTTTGCTATCAGCACAGCCACTTCATTTTCAAATGCTTTCCAAACCCTTGCACATACAACCATAAGGTTCTTGTCACATGCTGCTATTTGGTTTATCAATTTGTTCCAGTGTTTCCTTTTTCAATGTTTCACATTCTAACAGCTGATGTCCTTTCTTGTCTTGAAAAAAATAAGACTAGTGTGGACACTGGCACAGCATTATTTGCAGGGAAGTTTTACCCAAATGAATCATTCAGAACCTCTGCAAAGTCCTTTTGCTCATTAACTATTTCCATTACCTCCTGGATGTGCAGCAGATCCCATTGGCTCCCTCTTAAACTGGGTGAATTTAAGACTTCCAGAAATGTCCTGTGGTTTCCCCTCTGCCCTCCCTCCTCCAAGATCTTGTCAGTTAACGCATCCCTGGGCCTCTTCATTTAAGGCTGACATTTTGTTTGTGTTTTATTATAATTTCCCTCCTTTAGTCAAGGGCTTCACCAGAGCTGAAGTGTCATTCCTGAAAGCTGCTGGCTTGGCTCAAACAACCTCTTGGACCTTAACATTTCACAATACCTTTTTTTTTTTTTTTTTTTTTTTCCTATGTCGCCTTTCAGTTTGCTTTCTGCATGACTTCACTGAATAAGAAACTGTCTGTTAATACACTTGTCTTTTGAATCTATAGTTTTTATTTTCTTTTATTTTCATTATTTTATTTTCTTTCTTTTTTTTTTTTTCCTATTTTCTTTCTGCCACTAATTATACTGTTTTAATCTCATGCTTTAACGTAGTAATAAGTTCATCACCATTCAGTGGCTTGACTGTATCATTTTTTCATCTACTTAAGACTAACATTGAGAAGTTAAAAACACATACTGTTCTGTTCTCCAGTTATTCTATAAATCACCTAAAAATTGCATTTTTAAATCTCTTTGTGCCAGTTGACCTGCCCGTGTATGGGTGGGTGAAGTCACCTATGATTACAATTTTATTAGACTTAGATACCTTTTATGTCTCTGCCATCTATTGGGACATTTCCTGAACTAAGTGTGGGAATACTTTTTGCAAGTATCAGGACTTAATTAAGGAAGGATATTTTTATGCTTAACACACTGGACCAAGACCAAGGAGATCATGGCTATGCTCCTGACCATGCCACCAGACTCCTGCCTGATCTTTGACACATTCCTATGGGCTGACACAAAGCCTGCTGAGGTCAGAGACGAACTCTTGTTACCTCTGCGTGGGCTTTGGCTCAGCATCCTGAGGTAGGAAGAGTAACTCTTTCTGGTCTCGTGACAGTGTTGTCACTTGCTGCAGTTTTGCAGGTATTGAGGTTCATCTGTGGTGCTGCCACATGAAAACAGGAGCTGACAGAGTCCGTCTACAGGGACTTCCTTTGCATAGGCATGTTGGAAAATCAAGCATTTAGGAGCTGATTATCAGGAAAGTTTCTGTTTAGAGCAGAGAATAATCTAAAATGTTCAGCATTATTGCTCTAGAACCTGGTGAGAAGAAAATGAAAAAAAGTTGCTAACAACAGTTTTATATGGGGAAAAGTAGATCTCATAAGCTGGGGGGTTTCCTGTATGTGTTTTTTGTGTGTTTTTGGTTTTTTTTTTAATGAAAGAACTGATAAATAAAGTGATGATAATCAATTAATAAATTTGGGTCTAGGGCTTTACTCAGTTCTGTGTGTTTTCAACTTAGCCAGTGCCAAGTAGGGGTAAAATTACCAAAGCAAGGTTTACAATGCCATGATCTGGCTCAGATCTTACACTACATCAGAGTTGTTCACAAAAAACTACAAGGGCCTGCTGGTCCCCCTGCTCCTCCTTGACCCAACACTAATTTCTCATATAAAGCAGAGATAGTGGTCTCTGAAAGCAGGATACATGGGTGAAACAATGTCCATGTGTGGACAGAGAGGCTACATATTCTCCTCAGCCATTACTAAGGGTCCTCGAGGACTTGTCTTATCCTCACTGTGGTAGATTAAGTATAGTGCTTCATGCTTCAGTTTATAGCAAGACCAGATGATGTATTAAAAATGGTTGCCTGTGAGACTCACTTTTCTGTGTGTGCAGTAGCATTCTGCCATGGTGGGAAGTTCAGTTGACTCCATTTTATACTTGATACTGCATAACAGTAAATTAATATGTATGTGAAAAATGTAGTTAGATAAGTGCTGGTGGTGGGAATCTTGAGGTGTGGTTTGGTATGCAACAAGTACACAGTTTGCTTCTCACTGAAGTTTTGAACTTCTGCTCAACATGGATGTTGAGAGAAGGCTGACTTTTAGGGGAAAGAGACTACCCAGAGAGATGTCTTCTCTTCTGTTCCTTTTCCGTGTTTAGGCTAAGCTGCATGCTGATCTCCTAATGCATTGCTGGCATCTTTCATCCACACTAATTTCATTTTTCTAGCAGTGTATTCTCAGCTGATGAAAGCTGTCAGAACATGAGTGACATGGAAGAAGAGGCCATCACCAAACAAAGTGCTATATATAACCTGATAACTTTATGCCTTTTCAGGTTTGACCTTGAACCCTAGCAGTGAGGCTATAAATGGGGTATCTTGGTTGTGCAGTTTCTTCCTTTAGCCAAACATAGAAGGTTCTTAAATATAAGAAAAAGCAGGGAAGAAGGAAAGTCATAAAACTTACCCTTCTGCTTTTGACATTTGTGATTGGCAGTGCACTTAGCTGCCACTAGAAGGAAAGAATACACGAAGGGTTCACTGTTACATTCTCATTAAAAATATCTGTTTGATGTCTGCAAGTAATTTTCACAATCTTATCCACTGGGACTAAATGTAGGGATCTGTGCTGAAAGGTTTTGACATCAGAGGCAGTTCCCTGCAAGGAATATCCTACTGTTACTATAATTTTGTGATGTGATTCAGTAAAGGGAAAAAACCGCAAATGTATACAACTGAAAAGAAGCAAGGAAGAAAAAAGAAGAAGATGAAGAAAACCATTTGGTCTGTTTCATCTGAGGAAATCTTTTAACTATCTACCTTTCTTTAGCACAGAGTGGGACTCTATACTTTGAAGCTAAGAGAAATGCAAAATATCTGGTCTAAATAAAACCATACGGCTCAAGCTTTGCCATTTTTTTGAATGACAGATTTTATTATTAATATTCCATATTATTGCTTCTTAGAAATCCAAATGGTGTATGGAAATAACACCTAACTAAAAAGACGTGGAACACATTTTTTGTTACTTCTTTCAGAAAACAGTGACAAGGGCTGAATTCCTAGTTTCCCCATATATTGCTGGTGCGGTCTTGGACAAAGTTGGCAACCTCCTGTACCTCAGCTTCTAACATAGAAATTGTATAAAACAGCATTTGAATTCTCCTGCACTTTGTCTGCCCTTTCTCTAGAGATTTTAAATTGTTCGGCAGCACTTCTGTAACAGTCTGCACAGGGGAACCTTATTTGAATTTGGGCACCCATAGTAAGAAATTAACAAATCTTTCAAACATTCAGTTACTTTTTATTCCATGTGAAAAATAGCTTACAGCACAGACTTGATCTATCTCTTCTCTAGAGAGTAAGAGCCTTTCCTTTCACCCCTGGGTGTTGCTGGTATGGAAAGCTATACATGGGCTACCTCTCGACAGTTTCTGGGGCGGATCCATAACAGATCTCCTTAAGCCTTGAAAGCAGTTCTGTCCATGCTTGTGCTGCAAAGGTGCAGGGGAACTGGGAAAACTACACAGGAAGGTGACAAAGATGCTAAGAATTACTTGCCTTCCAAAGAGGAGACATCCAATAAATTAGGACTCATCATGCCGGAAATCATATGACTTATGAGGAATGCATGTAGGTCTAAGCAACCTTGAAAAGAGGAAGAAGGTGAAGAGGGTTGATTGTTTGTTTGTTTGTTTGTTTTGTTGTGGTTTTTTTTTCACAACATCAGACCCAGAATTCTCGGGTGCATATTAACAGGCACACATTAAAAAAGAAAATAAGTCACTGGGTGGTTGAACTGTGACACTTAGTGCCCTGTGATGTTTTGCTGGTCCCAAAGGTATAAATGAGTTAAAAATTATCAAACTAGACAGAATACTGCAAGAAAAACAGTACTAAAGCTTTGTGATGCAAATAAAGTCACAGAGAGCTCTCCACGCCACCAGTTTCTTCAATCTAAGAAATATTAGCTGGTGTGGTATCAACCTATGTCTGTTTCCCTTGCTTGCACTTTGCTAGCAGTTACTTTTCAGGGAGGATAGTGGCTGAGCTGGCTTAAGGAGAGTTGCTCTAGCACACAGAGCTTCATTTGGAGTCATCAGTGTAGCCGTCTTCTTTGGACAATGCTCAACCTGTTCTATTTTGGCTGCTCACCAGAAATTTTTTGTCCTTCTTGGCTAGGTGCTTGTCAAACAACCACAAGACACTTTGGAAAGCTGTTTAATTAAGTTTTGACTCCCCAGAAAGACCTCCTACAAATAAATTCAGATTCTTTGTTTTATTTGTCCATTGTAGCAGCTGGAGAATTTTAATATATACATAGTTTCCAGACAGATCTTTCTGCCAGCCAGTGTGCTTTCCTGCCCCACTGTCTTTAACTCTGACATAGCAGCCTGAAAAAACCTTCTTGCAGACTCACTTCTCTCACAGCTTAGTGCCTTTGTGTTCCCTTTTTTGGTGTTCCCTTTACAGGGCAATAGTTAGTTGAGAAAGCGAAAACGTGATCACAGCTCTGCCTTTTGGCTCTCTTCTCATTCAGTCTTACGTGTCCAAAAAATAAACTGGAACAAAGAGCCTATACATGCCAAAAATGAGGAAGGATGTGATAGGCATTGAGAAAGACCTTTGCATCCCTGTAAATGTGACAGGAGAAAGACTCCCTTGGCAATTCTTACTGCATTAGAGCAGATTTGCCCCTCCCAAATGCCAAAATGAGAGGACTCCTTCTTGCTTTTCACTTGAAAGCTTTAAAATCAGTCTTCTCAAAGCTCTGTGTCATTTTGTGGGCTGTATCAGGATTTGGCCTTTTGAACAGTGAATCCTAGTGGAAAAAACCATAACCAACCAACCAAACACACCCCAAAACTTTGCAGAATAGAATCTTGAAGTTGAATTTATGGTGGAGATACCTCCTGAAGATGATCTCTGCTATGCTGATCCTTCAAATTCTGTAAGTGGTTCATTGGAAAGTTCTCTAGGTCAGAGTTTTCCCATTATGACCGTGGTCCCATGGAATCACAAGATCAGTCTTTCACCTAGGCAGGATTGCTCTGTACTGCAAATGCATTCCAATTTAAATACACAAACTTAAAGATGAGTTGAAAAACTTTGAAATTAGCAGAAATGAAGCTTTCTGTTTGCTAAGAAGCCCACACAATAACAGTGTTAAAATTACATTTCCAAGCTCATAATAGCTGAGCCCCCCCCACATTTTCTACTGAATAACTAAAAAAATAAAATAAAAAAAAAAATGGATACTTTGTTTGCTTAAAAATCAAGATGTTAGTGTGTGTTCTTGACTATAGCTTTAGAAATCCAACTTTAGGTACAATATTTCTAACTCTAAGTCAAAACCTCTAGCAAGAAAAGGTAAATAAATCTCAAAGAAAAAAATAAACCGTGGGCTTGGTTCCATTCTATCCAGAATCTAATTTATTTTCTTGCTACCCAAGGCTGTAAAAAGCTGCAGCTCTGCTTGGGCTAGCTTCAAAGCTATTTTATATACATACAGATGACTGCAACATACTGGAGGCAAAGGAAAGTGAGACCCATACTACAGAAATTAGTAATGTATTTTTTTCTACAGACAGACTTTGTGGGTTTTACAAACTAGTGGATAACTTTGCAAGGAAAAGTAAAATAAGCCATGGAAAAATAAATCAAAGAGGAGGAACAGAATGGAAAAGTGAAGCACTCCTTGTGTCTCTCAGCTGTGTAGAGGAGCAACCACAGGTTTCTGACTTCTCCTGGATAGCTGCTATTTTTCCCCATGATACTCCTCCCACAGTAACCATGCAGTTTCCATCAGAACATGCCCAAACCCTCAGCTGTTTATTGCTGCTTACTTTTAGTGTCATTGGAGCATGCATGACCAGTTGCTTGTGTGCAGACAAACATTTTTGTGTCCCTTGCATACACCAAAAGCTATAAGCAAAGTGCAGCATAGGTGGAGAAAAAAAGTCTAATTCTCTCACTGGTGGCAATCACTGCAAATGAGAACTCACCACAGAAAGACTATTGGGGTGTGCAGGTACGAAGCTATAAGGATAGCAGCATGAGAATAACAGCAAGGGAACAGTGAGGGGGAAAAAAACTGCCCCAGGAGCTCTGAAAACCTTGTCCCAGCAGCCAGGATAGCAGGGTGCAGAACTGGGAGGGAAAGTCAGGCAGCAAATCTGCATAGAGAAGGCACTTAGCCACACAATCCAGAAAAAGTAGTATTTTCCTAGAGTGGTACGATGTGATAAAGTGACATAGTGGCACCTAGAAGTCAAAGGTGCTGGTGTTCAGGGGGAGGCATTGGATCTGCCACTGTGGGACCAAAGGTGCAGTTTCTGAAGATGCACTCCCACTGGACGCTGCCTGAATCACCTTTTCCTTGAGTGATCAGGGCACAGTCTAGCTGGCAGCTTCCTCTCTCGGAGGGGATCTTCCTGCTGGTGACCTGAATGAGAACAAACCCTTTCTCATCTCCAGCCCTTCTTTTTCCCCACTATTTAACTAAAAGTTAAAACATCAAATTCCCCCTTTGCAGGTCAGCAGAGCAGACCGGCTGAGGATGTGTTGATTCTGTGCTAAGAATGAGAATAAAGTATCTACAGTACAACAGCCAATGTGAAATGTATCCTCTGCTCTTTCTCATATACTTTAGATGCTATGTTTGGTCTGAATCAACTGGGAGGAGCAGAATGCACATCTTAGCAGGTGAAAAACTCTCAATTTAACTTTTATTCCAGCTTCAGTAAATGGAAAAAAGAAAAAAGTCTCAGCTCTTTCCTTCAAGGCAAAAGGATGCTGTGGTTGAACTTGTGTCATGAACTTTCTGGAGGTGTTGTTAATGCAACACAATAATGTGAATAAAGAGAAATACTCAGGAGTGCAATCCTGGGTTTATTTATTTATTTATTTAATGGTCTGCATCAAGATTACATTTGCTACACCTTATTGTTTCATAGACCAAGGAAGAAAACTGTAAGCATAATAGGAAGGAAACAGTACTCTGCAGCTGATCACCTAGATGGATAATTAAATAGAGGAATAATTCACTTATTTTGATGGTCTATTAAAAGCTCTTTGATAGGGTTCACACCAATTTATTTCTTTTTTTGTTTGTTTTTGCACTGAAAAACACCCCATCTCTTCAACCTACCATGCTCTGCCACGAAGCCGGTTGGTACACTGCATCATTAAGAAGTAATTATCATCCTTTACTCTGTGATGATACATTATTGCACAGGCCACGTAATAGACTTCTGCAGTCTCAAGCCAACTCTCTCCACTGTTCTGTCTTAACCCACTCTACTCTGTTGCACCAACCAGCCACAGGTTCCTGTGGGGGGACATTCAGGCCATGCATGTCCCTTTCTGATTTCACTGCATCTTGGACACTAAAAGACCACATGGTCTCACCTAGCGTGTACAGGCACAGGGTTCTTAAAGACTTATCTCTTGCTCAGCCTGAGCTTCCCGGCAATGATCTGAGAGGATTAATATGCATCCTGAGTGCCAGACCTCTTGCTGCTCTACAGTGAACCCCTCTGGGTGCCTGAAGTGCAGCCTCAGAGGGAGCCTAATACAGTCCTTGTCAGCTGGCAGCACGTTTCCTGTGCTACCAGGGCTTGACAAGCTGGGGCTTGATGACTGTTTATGAGAGGTGCATGAAAGGTGGGGGAGAGGTCCTAAAACAAGGCAGCATCTCACAGAGAACCCTGATACACTTCTTTGCTCTGGTAGGACCCAAGGTGTCTTTCTCCTTGCCTCTCAGTGCAGCTGCTGCTAGGATCTTAACTGGCTGTTGGTCCTTTTGGGGAGGGTGGGGAGCGGAATGCTTAGCTAGAGAGTGAGAACATCACTGCTTTCTCTTTTAAGTGGTGGGTATGTGTCACTGGGGAGAAGGGAGAAGGGATGCGTATTGTCTGCTCTCCCATTATTCCTTAAACTCCAATGGGAATTGCACAGTGAGGAAAATGAGAGCTGGTCTTTGCTTAGATAAGCCGTTTCCAGGAAAATTTACAAAATAATGACATAGCTGTTTGTGTTCCTATAGGAAAATTTGTACACACCATCCAAGCTGTGGGTTTAGTCCTGCAGTCCTGAATGCTGAGGGATGCAGGGCCAGATCTTTTGAAGCTAGATTAACCACAATACGTACATTTAAGGCACTTTTTTTTATGTTACTGCTTGCTGAAATTGCTACCTACAGCTCCTCAAGGGGAAAAGAAAAAAGAAAAAATAAATTGCAGAAAACCTCCACATTCTCCACAACGAGAGCAGATAATCTCATGCAGTTGCTTTTACTGTATTTTTTACATAGATTATTATGTTATCTGCCACACAATGAGAAATAATCTGAAAATAAAATAATCCTTCTCTTGATGCTTTTTAAATTATTATTTTTTAATAATCTATAGATTGTGTAATTAAATATCTAACTGAAGGGAGCAATATTTTTTTTTCTGAAAATAAGTAAAATAATGTTATTTTATGGAAAGCAACACTCTGGTAACTAGAGCTGATAGGAGACATGAGCAACAGATCAGAGAAAGAGAGAGGAAAGTTTCCTTCTTCAGTCCACATCCAGTAGACTGAGAATGGAGGACTGTCCCATTCTATTCCTCTCCCTTCCTCCATATGTTTCTCATCACTCTTCGAGAAGGAGACAGCCCAGACAGTCATCAAATGAAGTAATCTGCTATTTAAGTCTTTGAGTCAATGGGTTATGTGATCACCTAAAAAGCCGCAGTTACACGTAGAGTTACTGTTTTGCATGGTATCACACTTTCACTGTAAGAGAGCATCACTCCTCTGCATGTGTGCAGACTTTCTCTTCTGTGATGGTTGTCTGGTTGTTATCTCTGACCTGTCAGTCTGAGGAAGAGATGGCAGGACACAAAAGGCTCTCAAGCTATAGGTGAAGAACAGATGTGAGACAAACCCCACAATATTCTCTTATATTCTAGCCTGCCACCCTCTCTGCTCAGCTTTGCTCATAAAGTCATTATAAGCTTGTGCCATCCACTGGGGTAATGGTGAAGAAATATGTTTTCAAGCAAGTCATCTGCTCAGGCTGGTGTACTGGAACATAATGCCATCACAAATTATTATTATGGGGACATAATTACTAGGTTTCTGTACAGGAACATGGCTGCAAATTATTTATTGCCATTAACCTGAAAGGTGTGAGAATATTTTTGGCTTTCCAATAGCCTCAAGACAGATTTTGTGAAGATGGCTTTTCTGAGAAAAGACATTCTCTCAGTCCTGAGTGGCTGGTCACTGCTCTCATCAGACAGCTGATGTTTTCTTTTGCTTTCAAACCACTGCAAATGAAATGACCTATGCTGAGCAAGCTGTTAATTGTCATTAATTTATCCTCTGAGTATTTTGCCCTATATTTTGAATTGTCCATCTGCAACTGGGCTGGCTGAGTTTAGCAGTCTGATTAATAGTTTCAATAATCATTTCAAGGCCAAGACATTTTTTTGAGTATTTAGTGTTCAGCATTGAGAGTTTGGTATCATGTGATTGCTTAATTCATGTGACATAGTTTCTGACCTCTAATTTTATTAGCTAATATTTGTAAGCAGAAGCTAAGGGCACTCTACATGGTGGGACAAGCAGATAAAAAGGTCAACTGTTGCCTTTTGCTCTAAGAAGGGCGAAAGAGCAGCATAGATGAGGGAACAGATACCAAACGAGAAAGATCTTGAAGAAAAGACAAAACCAGAAGGAAAGGCTGTTCAGC